>NC_058381.1:7294375-7628750 GCF_018350175.1 Felis catus
TTAGGACTGTGTCCCTCTTCAGCAAAATCTGTGCTCCTATCTAGGACAGAGATTCAAAATCTATAATAATATGTTAAAAAAAAAAAGGCACTGACCAATCATAAGGGACAGACACCACCCTAAAGGACATCTTAGGGGTGCCTAGGGTGGCTTAGTTGGTTAAGCATCCAACTCTTGGTTTCAGCTCAGGTCATGATCTCCTGGTTCATGGGACCGAGCTCCTGTCCAGCTCTGTGCTGACAGTGCAGAGACTGCTTGCAATTCTCTCTGTGACCCTCCTCTCCCTAAGTAAATAAAGAAACAAACAAGTAAATAAACGTGTAAAAGTTTTTTAAAAAAATACAGGGGCTTCCTAGCATTAACCTTCTAGATGCCAGATTTCGGGAAGTCTGGGGCAGGGACCTAATGCTGGAATGGTGACAGAGGGCCCTCCACGCACCCCAGGGAGCGTCAGTCACCCCCCCTGTAGGAGAGCATTTCCCGTATTTCCCACCCCGGCAAACTGGATGTCAGCCTGGCTTCCCAGCTACCATCTGAATGATGTTCTTTCTTACTATCCCAAACCCAAATCAAGCGGGAAATAAATACAGTTATAAAACAGTGAGCGTCTTTTATACTCCACCCTATTCCAGAGCAGTGAATGCCTCTTTCCCTTTAGTGAAAAAGAAAAAAAAAAAAAAATGTTAACGCAGAGCTGTGTTCAGATTTTGCGTCTCTGTTACATTCCCCAAAAAGGGTAAATGGCCCCGCACTATCCAGTGGCCTCTGTTTGGGCATCTCTGGGGCATGAGTAAGTTACCTTCGTATGTTTGCAACTCTGTTCCCTTTTCTTGGTTCATGACACAGGCCCAGGTTGAGTGATAGCCCCGGGCCCCAGAGCTTTGCCCTAGTGCCAAAAGGTAGGAATGTTATGATGAATCTACTGGGGAGAAAAATGCACCCAACCCACAGAGTGATTCCCTCGTCCCTGAAAGGGGTTTCGCTGCTGCAAATTTTTGTCCCAGAACATTTGAGCCAGCAGTTCAGTCTAGACGCAAAGTGGCCAACGTGCTTTGAACAAATCTGCTTTTAATGTGCGGAGTGCTCGTTTCCCGTTATTATTCTGAGTGATTAAAGAAAACTTCCAAGCCTGTGCTGGGCCAGTCATCATTTATTACGGAGAAGCTTGTTACGGATTTCGGTGTCGTCCATCTGAGACAGTATCTTCAGCCTGACGAATTCAAAAGAAAAGTGATGTGTTTTTGGCACAAATTGATAGAGTTTCAAGATCTCGGTAACAGATACACACACAATCGTATTGCTGAGCTGAAAGAAATGTGTTTCCAATAAACGGTATTTACTGGGGTTTAACAGCGGTATAATAGTTACCTGTCTATTACATGGTAGTCAAAGCTAAAAAATGTGTTTTTAATAATCAATTGGCATTTCAAATAATGTAAGGTAACTGCCATATGAAATTCAAACCTCGACACAGCCACATTTTAGACCTGCTCTTGAATCCCATTCATGAACTCAAGGTATTAAGAGACTGGCCATTGTCAAAAAAGGATGTGACCATCAAAGGGCTGGGATTTTTATTCTCTTCTCTACACTTTCTCGGCTTTTCTCTTTTGAGTCTTCCTTTTCCTCTGCCGAACATGGATTTCGTTACACCTTGTATTAACCAGCAGAGATAACACCCTGCCTATCAAGAACATGGATCCTTCCCCCCAACTGAGAAGGAAAAAAAAAAATAACAATAACTGAAAAAGTAACTCCATACCTGGAGAGATAGATGGGACACGTCTCAAGGTCACAGTGATGTGCGTGGGGTGACAGGTTCCCTTGGGGGTAACTTTGCAATGAGAGTTTCACAAGTCATTTTGTCCCATGGCTTACACTTACATGCTGTTGTATGTCGATTGTATCTCAGTAAGACCAGGGGAAGAAAAGGAATGTCAGCCCTTCTCCCTGCTGTGGCCTTCTGGAGAGGAGCCTGTTGTCCCACACCCCGGTAGATGTTGTGTCCTTCATTCGTACAAATATTTATAAGGTGCCTGTCGCATGTGAAATTGCTCTATCAGGTATGAATGCCTCAAAAACAAAAGGCAACGTACCTGCCTTCGGGGAACTCTCAGTCAGAAGGGGAAGAAGGACAGGACAGTCCGTAATGACAGACTCTGCAGGATAAGTGAAGGGACCCACCCGTATGAGCACAAGGGGTACGGATACCCAGCACAGGTGCAAGACAAGGATCATTCAAATAATGATGCTGATAAAACATCGCTCTCTCATGCCTTGTGGCTTAGAAAGCCTCTCCCCGTGCAATCCTTTGCTTCCAGAGGCTTCTCCCTTTCCCGTGCACACATCTCCCTACCTGGCATGCTCTTTGCCCCCTCCATGGCCAAGCCCCACCCATCCAGCCTGGAGCTCAGCTCCGAGGGGTCTTCCTCTGCCCTCCCCAGAGTGGTGCTCCTAACACCAGACCCCTTTATTCTCTCACATCATGCTTGTTTTCCTCAAACATTAGGCATACTCTTCGTTATCCGTCTCTCCCTGGTAGAACCCGGGCTCCGCAAAGGCAGGAGCGGTTCCGGCACCGATGATTGCCCGAAGCCCCCACAGGGGAGGGGTAGAAGATGGCCTGACAGCAGTGAGCGTTAAGCCTTCGCTTGAGTGGATGGATTCCAAGCCTATGGTGCCATTTAAGCATCAGAGCGATAGCCACTGGGAGAGCCATTGTTGGACACGTTTGGGGGCAAGGGAATGCTCTCTTCTTGAGCACATAAGATGACGTTCGGGGTTTGACACGGAAGGCTGGATGTCCCATGTGACTTGCTGCCCATCGCAGGTGGGTTTCATCGACTGCCCCCCCACCCCGCCCCGCAGAAGATACAGATCGCTGAGTCCACCAAGGATCCCTGGAGTCTGCACTGATGATCACCTGTTCTCCCCTCCATCTGACGCCCGACAACAAGGGCTGACACCCAGATCTCCAGCCAGACGTGGCCTGATGCAGCATCTCTGCCGGTAGCGAACTATGGCCCCCCCCCCGCACCCTGAGAGCGGGGGCAGATAACTGGAGGAAGCATATGGCAGGAGGTATGCTTCTGTGACGCCAAAGCCTCTTAGGAACGAGAGCTCGTTAAGAGCATGAGCCTCGGCTCCCCACCTCTGCCAAGTGTCAACCTTCATTAAAGGGCTGAGGGAAGATGACTTGCAGAAGATGGAGAGTCTGGGCCAAGGCGGGAGTTCCCTCCCCAAGCTCAAGAGGGCTCGGTTAGCGTTTCTGCGGAGATTGGCAACTGTGGTTGAACTTGTCAGACCGTGAGCTTTCCTGAGGATTTAGCCACCCCAACACGTGCACGTTTTGAAAAGCAGGGATCTGTTGAGAGTTGATTCACCCCTCCATGGGGGCTTCTGATTCCACCTCCCACCTCTGTTAGCCTGTCCCGCCCCTTTCTTTGCTTCTGGAATTCTCAGAGCCCCATGTTAGGAGGTGTTCTTTGCTGCTTAAGGTTAGTGTTTGCTTGGAAGAGACTCATTCCAACAATAATAGTACACTAAATTTGGTCCTCTGACAAACGAGGACTATTATTTCTAAAGGCACTTTGGAAGACGTTGCTCTACAAAATTAGCTCACATTGGGTTTTTAGCCTCATTGAAAATCGCGAGATAGTCACATTCCAATTTTCCACCAAAGGGAAATGGAGATTCAGAGAGGTTAAAGTTTTCCCAAGGTCACACAGCTGATGGGGAGTAGAGGGTTGGGGGCAGGGGCGGGGGGGGGGGGGGGGCGGGAGGGGGAGAAAACACAGGACTTCTCTCTACCATTCCGTATCAGTACAGATCTCTTGGAAATTTCCTTCCAAGACAGGACCTAGGGAGACTGAAGTTGACAAGTTGCCTCCTGGTTTGCGAAATACTCCTTTTTAATCTAAAAGAAAACAATAGCTTATTTGCAAATAAGCCGTGAGATTAAATGTATCGGTAGGCATTCACATATAAGCGTGTAAAAGGCAGCTTGCCCAATGAAGCATATGTGGTTTGCAGATATTTTTAATATTTCAAAATATGTCCCTAAGGATGAATTCTTTGCAAATGCACACTCAAGTTTCACTCTCTTTAAAAAGGGCCACAACTCTGTCACTTGAGATGTAAAAGGAAGTGAAATACAATTTTTATGCAGTTTATGCTGTTTTACATGGTATTAAAATTATTGCTTGATATTTTAAGCTTTTGGGAAGACTGATCCCATCTCATTAGTTTTATTAATACGGCTAGAAACAATTTAATCGGAAGTCTAGCAATTTGAAATTCATGACCACTCAAACATACACGTTTACCTTTGTTTGGCTAATGGGGAAAACATGTAGGCAAATGGAAAATGCAAACCCTACATGTTTGATATACTTAAGAAAATACCTATTTCAATCTCTTTAGAACCAGATGCTTCTACTGTATGCACATCTTAACTTATTTATTCATTAAGACCAATCCTCAAGGGTTCCTATGTGGCAGCAATTACTGGCTTAAGTACAAAGTATGGCATAGTCTTGAAAGTAATTGTTATAATTCGTTTTTTTCTTAAAACTTCATTTGCAGAACTTTACTATTCAAGCTACGAGTCTAGATTAGGGGTATTTATTAGCAGTAGAAGGAATGCAGAATTTGAAGTCTGACAGACCTGGTTTGATTTCCAGTGCTGCCATTTTTTTTTTAACTTAAATGTGAAACTTGATGAATTTTTTTAAATATATATATATATTTTTTGAGAGACAGAGAGACAGAGCACAAGCGGGGGAGGGGCAGAGGGAGAGAGGGAGACACAGAGTCTGAAGCAGGCTCCAGGCTCTGAGTTGTCAGCACAGAGCCCGATGCGGGGCTTGAACCCATGAAGTGTGAGATTGTGACCTGAGCTGAAGTCAGACGCTCAACTGACTGAGCCACCCAGGCACCCTGATGCTACATTTTAGCTGATTGTCCTTGGACAGGTGACTTGATCTTCATGAGTTTCATCATTGTCCAAGCTGGGCCACTTCCCAGACTAAAAGAAGTGTTGTCAATAATTACTCTGGTAAAGCAAGCATAATCAGGTACTGGCCTGGGCAAGCCAGACAGATGGTTACTCTTATCAAAATGTGACTGGTCTTCCAAGTTTCTAGCCTTTGGCATATCTGGGCTGTTGGCAGATGGTGTTTTGTTTCAATTTTTCTATCATTGCCCTCAACTGTAAGGAATGAAATCTATCCAAGCCTCATGACGCCATCTTGAATCTGTCCCATTCAGTTGTAAGAATATTCCCACTAGGGTTACTGAGTCCCATGTTCATGTGGAGGAAAGTCCTAAGGACAGATTTGGAACTTCTTACATAATTCAGCATTTTACCCCTCCCTGATATCAGGCCCTCAGGACCAGCAGAGTAAAAGGGCGAATTCCGTTCTATGTCTCTTGTTCTTTGAATCCTCTGTGTTGTCCTCAGTTCACTGCTTCTGGCTCCCCCAGGGGCAAAGTTGGGGAAATGGGGATTGCAGGAAAGGGGCCTTATCCCAGCCACCCCAGGCTTCGTGGGGCAGTATGCCTACTGTGCACCCCACCCTTTATTAAAAAATCTGTACCAATTGCGGTTTTAATTTGCAGTCCGTTGGCTAACGATGATGTTGAATACATTTTCACTTGTACTTCTCTTTTGCAGATTACCTATTTATGTGCTTGGTCAGCGTATCTTTCTTGACTTTTTAAAGTAAGATTTTCTTTCACTTTCCTAAAATAAAAAGAACAATAAAAGCCATACCCATGCCTACAAATGATGATGATTAGCATTTTAGAACATTTTCACTATCTGTCTTTAATAGAACTAAAGCACTGCGGATAGAAGTGTACGTTATAACTACAGCAGCCATGAACGCTAAATAGTATATTACTTACGTGTGTGTTTTAAATTTGTATAAATGGTAAAATTCCGTACCCATATTCTATAGGGCTTCTTTACGTGACAATATGCTTTTTTTAGCTCTTCCCATTACATATGTTAAAAAGAGAAATACATATTTTAAAAGTTTATTTATTTAAACAATTTAAAAAAAAATTTTTTTTCTTCAACGTTTTTATTTATTTTTGGGACAGAGAGAGACAGAGCATGAACGGGGGAAGGGCAGAGAGAGAGGGAGACACAGAATCGGAAACAGGCTCCAGGCTCTGAGCCATCAGCCCAGAGCCCGACGCGGGGCTCGAACTCACGGACCGCGAGATCGTGACCTGGCTGAAGTCGGACGCGTAACCGACTGCGCCACCCAGGCGCCCCTAAACAATTTTTTTTTAATGTTTACTTACTTTTGAGAGGGAGGGAGAGACAGAATCCGAAGCAGGCTCCAGGTACAGAGCCCGACTAAGGGCTCAAATTCACAAACCGTGAGACCATGACCTGAGCTGAAGTCAGAGGCTTCACCAACTGAGCCGCCCAGATGCCCCTTAAAAGTTTCTTTTAATCACTGTGTAACGTTCCACTTGAAGACAAGATGATTTAAGACCTTGTAACTGCCGTATAATATTCTATCATGTTTGTAAAGTTTGATGGTTCTAAGCAATGATTGTAAACATCCTCGCACATGTCTCTCCATGTTTGTGTCCAGATAGTTCTTGACGATAATTACTGTAAGTGGAATCCCTGAGCGAGAAGATGTGTGCTTTTTAATTTTACAGACTACTGACAAAATGCTCTTTGCGTGAGTCATAAAACCTTCTACTTCTGCCGACAAGGTGTGACCCCACCCATTTCTCCACATTCTTGCCAGCAAGTGATCTTGCCAAACATTTAAATCTGTATAGATTTGATGGGTGAGATATAAAAATGTATTTTTCATTTTTGATCATCTGATTTCAGTCCTGCCTTGCTGACCATTGATCAGTTAGTACCAAATGTGAACAGTATTTGTTGTGCCGAGTGGGCACTTCTGTGTCTCCATTTGTAAATTCCCCATTTGCATTCTTTGTGCCTTTTGCTTTTGGGGTAATAGTTCTTACTTGTGTGGATGGTGTTTTTTGTTTTTTTTTTTCTTGAGAGAGAGAAAAAGTGTGAGTGGGGGAGGGGCAGAGAGAGAGAAGGAGACACAGAATCCGAAGCAGGCTCCAGTCTCTGAGCTGTCAGCACAGAGCCCGACGCGGGGCTTGAACCCACGAACCACAAGATCATGACCTGAGCTGAAGTCAGACACTTAACCAGTTGACTGAGCCACCCAGGCGCCTCCCCCATACTTGCGTTTTAATAGGTACACGTTTACTGAAGATATTTGCCTTGATTTTTTTTTCAGCTCGTATTTTACGCTTACGTTTTCTTGCGGTGTTTTGGACACTTGGGAGATGTTAACTTTTTGTTTAGTTAGATAGCACCCTCTTCCTTTATGATTTTCCTACTGATTTTATACTTCACTATACTTGGATGGGTGAACAGGGATTAACATGGCAACAACAGAGCTGTTTTGCAGATGGAGAGACAGTTTTACAAAAGAACCCACATGGTGTAGCTTTAATATTCTTCAATGAAATAGAAGCCAAAGTTATATGAGAAAGGGAACACACGAGGTGGGAGGAAATAAAAGTGTTACCTGATTTTTTTTTTTTTTTTTTTTTTTTTTTTTTTTTTTTTTACAACATACGTAATTTTGTTTTGCTGGGGTGAGCATAGCTACTCAGTTAATTCGTTCTCTCCAGGTACCAGGATAGTCTCAGTTGAATGAACTCCAATACCGTGCATGCTGTGATGATGATTTCTGGACTTTGTGTCAAACACAATAAAATATTTCTTGGAGAACCGTTGGGTGACACGGTGGCTTTGAGTAGCGTGCTCCTTTCAGTGTACAGATGACCAGCAAAACAAGCTGACTCCAGGAGTCACCTGTCCCGAACACAGCACAGAAAGAAGGGAAATTGTCAAGTAGACAAACAACAAACATCAGCATAATCAGCCTCCACTGACAAGTGACACTAAAAGCTCCTGGGTTAGCAGAGTGAGCTTTGCTGATATTACGCAGAGACGTTCTCTGACTGACATTTCCTGTGTATAAATTCTCCATCTGTGATTGTCGGAATTGATTATTTCAGAGCCGGCCGGATGCCGTGCTTTTCTGGCCCTGGCGTGTGTCTCAGCCATTGCCTCCTAGGACGCTAAGCTTCCTGCACTGTTTCTTGCTTGCAGTGTCCTTCCAGGACTGAACACCCAGAAAAAACCCGAACGGAACAGACTTGCACGGCGTGGGACCTTGTACGGAGAAAACGCTAATGGGCTGCTGGGTCGTCCGTAGATCAAAGTTCTAAGTGTGTTATGTACTCTCCAGTGATTGCCCTGAAAAAGGAAGGGGAGGAAAATTCTGACCCACAGTTAGGAAATATTAAAGTGGCTCCAAATCTAAGTCATCAAACTGCCCACATTAGAGGCACTCCGTGCTGCTTTAGTTGTAAACAAGCTGTAGACTCGGACAGGGACTCCGTAGCAATGTCCCCATGCCTGCCACTAATCATCTTTAGCTTTCTTTTTTTTTTTTAATTTTTTTTAACGTTTATTTATTTTTGAGACAGAGAGAGAGACAGAGCATGAACAGGGGAGGGGCAGAGAGAGAGGGAGACACAGAATTGGAAGCAAGCTCCAGGCTCCGAGCCATCAGCCCAGAGCCCGACGCGGGGCTCGAACCCACGGACCGCGAGATCGTGACCTGAGCTGAAGTCGGACGCTTAACCGACTGAGCCACCCAGGCGCCCCTCATCTTTAAGCTTTCAAGTTAAAATATCTTCTGCTGTCTTGGGGGCTGTGGTAGGGGCCCCTCACTAAGGAAAGAAAAAAAAAACATATCAAGGCAATGCATACGTGACAACATTCTTCACCACCTCGTAACGTGAGACCACTTGATCAGGCTACGTGTGTGTGTGTTACCACGTATGGGAAACAAAAAAGTAAAAAAATATATAAAAAACTACACCACGCGGCGTTCGGGGCTCAGTTCTTTGGGTGCGGACCCAGCTGAGCGGGGCCAGCACAAATAAGGTTGCTTCCTGGGAAGAAAAGCCTCTGTGTCACGATTCTCTGTGCGAGAATCCTGCTCTAGGGTGGTCTCATTATCTTACTTCCAATGATTCTTTTGAATGAAGGGTATTTTCTCAGCTTTCCTTGTGGCTGTTGGAATAATGTCATCACTCTGTTTCGTGGAGAATTCCCTTCGGTATCTGTTGGCAGTAACGATCCTAACCCCAGATGGAGATGGGGCAGAAGGCAGACAGTGTCATGTGCTCAGCCGGGAGCTGGGTGCTTTTATTTTTAATGTTCGTTTACTTTTGTGTGTGAGAGAGAGAGACAGAGTATGAGCCGGGGAGGGCCAGAGAGAGAGGGAGACACAGAATCCAAAGCAGGCTCCAGGCTCCGAGCCGTCAGCACAGAGCCCAACGTGGGGCTCGAACCCATGAACCCCAAGATCATGACCTGAGCTGAAGTCCGACACTTAACCAACTGAGCCACTCAGGCTCCCCGGGAAGCTGAGCTTTTAATGCAACTTGCTATTTAATCCTCAGGACAGCCCTCTAAGTTTAATGTTATGGTCCAGAATGTTCACAGAGCAGGTGACTGACCTACAGAGAGGCCGTAGTTACTCGGTTTGTATGTGGCAGTGTGCGATTCAACCCCATTTATTGGACAATAAGCCATTTCTCTTTTTACTGTTCCACTCTTATGGTGCCTGTGGATGCCCTTGTAAAAAAAAGAATAATGGGGTGCTCTTGGCCAAGGCACATTTTCTTTCCCGGCCCACTTCATAGTGCATAAAAATGAGAGGAATGAACTAAATAATCATAAGCATCTTCTTTAATCTTGTGAGTCTTCCAACTCTATAAAAGAGGAATAGCAACGTCAAGGTTTTCAGATCAGTAATTGATACAAAAAGATAAACTACTGTCAAAATGAGACAAAGCTTTCAAAAAACACGTTTGTGTGTGATAGCTCTGCATTTAAAATAAAACATTCCTGAGGCGCCTGGGTGGCTCAGTCGGTTGAGCGTCCGACTTTGGCTCAGGTCGTGATATCGCGGTTTGTGGGTTCGAGCCCCACGTCAGGCTCTGTGCTGACAGCTCAGAGCCGGGAACCTGCTTCGGATTCTGTGTCTCCCTGTGTCTTTGCCCCTCCCTGGCTCATACTCTGTCTCTCTCTGTCTCAAAAATAAACATTAAACAAAAAATTTTTTAAATAAAACATTCCAATTTTTAAATGCTGTTGTCTGCAAAATTACCAGAACATTCACAGTGTGATTTTTGCTTGTGGTAGTAGCAATGATTTTTTTAAAAGTTAGGAGTTTATAATACAATCTTGGTTTTTTTTCTGTCAAATGTTTGTTTAGTTTTATGATGCATTAAGATCAAAATACTAAATAATAAGTTGACCTTTCAATAGAAACAAAATTTATAAAAAATACCCAGGAATTCACTGTATATTAATTAACCTACAACTACAGACAGACAAGAAAACTTGTTTAACTACTTGGAGATATTTCCTTGGGCGAAATGGTTTAGTGTAGAAAACTGATAGATTCTCTCTGAATGAACATAAATTTAACGAACTGCCAAAAAAATTCAGCATGATTTCTGGGGAAGCATAATGTAACGATTTTAATATTTACCTGGTGGGATAAAGTAGTAAGAAAAGCCAATTAAACAACAACAAAAAATACATGGGGTTGTGGAACTACTCTGGCTACATTTCCAGTTGCAATATTAATTATGGTTCTTAAAACTATAAACAAAGTCGGGGCATCTAGGTGGCTCAGTTGGTTAAGCGTCTGACTTCAGCTCAGGTCATGATCTGGCGGTTTGTGAGTTCGAGCCCCATGTCGGGCTCTGTGCTGACAGCTCAGAGCCTGGAGCCTGCTTTGGATTCTGTGTTTCCTTCTCTCTCTCTCTCTCTCCCCCCTCCCTGCTCGTGCTCTGTATGAGCATGTCTCCTTCAAAATAAATAAACATTAAAAAAATAAATAAATAAACTGTAAGCAAAGTTTTGATGAAAAGGGTAGAGAATAGATGTTCTGGCTTATCCAGCATATCGATTTATCCTTCTAAAACTTTAATTGGGGCATCGAGGAATCTGGTCATGGGTGGGTTAGATCACTGAAGGATGAGATTAGACCTCTTAAGACAAAGAGTGAAGACAAGAGTTGTAATTTATTAGCCATCTCATCCCAACACAAACTTTCGATGTAGCTAGTTATAGTGTTAGGGAGGAAGGTATATTACTTAGGATGGAATTCAGCTGTGAGCATTTAGGCTAGGGAGGCAAGAAGCTCTCCTTGGACTTCTTATTCCAGACCACATTTAGTCATCCCTAGAATAGAGCTCTCATCTTTGTGATCCAAGATGGCAGTGTCCACGTGCCAGGAAGCAAGATGGAGGAGAAGGCTAAGCAGAGGGAGAAGACAAACAGCCCCAGAGGAAGATTCCTGAAAGTGGTCTTCTTCCGTCACCTGGACCGCCACTGAGCCACACGTGATATCTAGTTGCCACCGAAGCCTGGAACGTTTGCCCTATTCTGAGGAGCCTGGGATCCAGCTCAAATCCTACTATCCCGGAAGGAATGGATACTAGGAGAAAACCAACACTCTCCACCGCTAAGGGAAGGGAGAAGGAACTGAAGGGGGGTGGTCAGGGCAAGTCGTGTAATTTTGGGATTTGGGAACATTTTTTGTGAAATCTCTGAAATAAGCATACATGGGGATATTTCTTGGCTCCCTTAACGTGAGTGTGACCAGGAAGTAACCCCAAATCTCCCAACATTCTGTCAACCAGAGTCACAGCCCTCCTAGAGCATTAGTTTCTGTTATTCCAGAACTTAAACAACACAGTTTTAGGTAAAAGAAGCTTTTGTTCTAGGAAATGAAAAAAAGAAAATAATTTATGAAGCCATGGAATCACGCTGTGTATCATACCTGAATCTGTTTTAAAACTTGAACATTTGATAATATCATTTGATCTATCACCCATATAAAGTGAGAAATTCCCCAGAGAAATAAGTATTTTTCTAAATCATGCCTCTCATGCCCGCATAGCGTTTCACTGTAATTCATACCCCATTGTTGGATTACCGATACAGGTAGTTTCATCATAGTAAGTAAAGCGAACGCTAACTCAACCTGATTTAAGGACCACAAGAACACCTCCTGCTATCAAAATCAGACAACTATTCAAGTGCTAGAGAAGCCGTTTACTTTAAGCTTCTTGCTCTGTTTTCTCATTATCAATTGTCCTGGTAAACCGTTAATCCCGACTGCTCACTTGGCTTTGAAGGATTTCTTTTTCCCTTCCCTTTAATCAGTGCAACCAAAGGAAACCACAAGTAACTTTGACTCTCAGGTATCAAAAGCTGTCTCCCAGGTTTGTGACAGGTTGAATTGAATGTGTACAACAGGGGATGCAGATTGATGCGTGGGCAGGTCTGGTGCCCAGATGGCCTACATGGTCTTGCTTTGTTTTTCAGTGGAGCCAACATACACAACAATCAGGATATTTCACATAAACATCTAGTGTTCTGGCTTTTCTTTGAATGTCAAGAGATGTGACAGTTCCTGACCGTACCCCTCCCCAACGACATATGACAGCAGAGAGTTGAAAATCTGACTCGAAGTTCCATCTAACAAGAGAAACCATCTCTGTAAGTCCATCCCTCCCCTTCTCCCTCTGAACAGGGCTCCGTGTCTAGGTGACTATCTCATATCTGTGGCTGTGCTTCTGATTCTGTTCATGCTCAGCAGCCGGGAGCTTTGCCTCCAATGCCACGCCCATCTGTTTTCCATGTCTCCACTCTTCTTTTGCACAGATCCCATCAGCTATAAAGAAAACTGCTTTTCTTCTTAGCTATTGCTGTCTCTTCTTTTTACTGCCCAGATCCTAACGCACATAGTGAGTTCCCTGTTTGGCTTGCACATGCCATCTGCTCAAGCTAGCCTTGACTCAAGTGGTGTGGCGTTCTTGCCAACAACTTCCCCCATAATTCTCTCATCAAGATGAACAACGGTCTCCTTCTAGTCACTTCCAGTTACTTTACTTTCATGGAACTTTCTAGAACTTTTAGTAACATTGACTTTTCATGGTTTCTTAAGACTTTGCTACCCCTTGGAGTCTGTGACCATATACTTCCCTGGTTTCCCTACTGCCTAACTGCAAGTGACTTCCTTGCTTCTTTATGTTTTCTCTGTATTTATATTTACACTCTAAGTTTTCTCCTATGGAGAACTCACTGATTTTTATGGATTTTGTTATTCTACATATTTATCTTCTCTTTTTACGATTTATTTATCTTATAACTGGGAGTTTGTGCCTTTGGAACATTTTCACCCACCCCCCACCCTCGCCTGGCAAACCACCCATCTCTTCTGAGTTATTTATTTACTCATTTATTTTTAGATTCCACCTAGAAATGAACTTATACAGTATTTGCCTTTCTCTGTCTGACTTAGCTTAATGCCCTCAAGGTCCTCCATCCACGTTGCCACAAATGGCAGGGTTTCTTCCTTTTTTATGCCTAATACTCCATCGGGTATCCATGCATTTCTGATGCCCTCCATGTACATGTCTTCACAAAATCTTTCACCCAGATATGTAGATAGCCTGCTAGATTTTGAGAAGTACTCTTACAATTATCCCAATGATTCGTGCGTCATTTTCCCAACCACTGCTAATGTTGATATTCTTATTACTATCCCCACTTCAGGAATAAACTCTGGAGAAGTTATACTCATGAGTGATCTGGAATTAGTGTAAGTTCCAGCTAGCAGAAGGACCGTGGTGCCAGAAGGCATAGAGCTGACAAAGGTGATTGAGCACAATGAATTAACAGCGAGAAGGCCATATGGTGATGGAGACGGAGTTTTAACTCTGTCACTTAAGAGTTGCATGACTTTATTAGCTCTATTAAGTAATCGCTCTGACCTCTATTAAGTAATTGCTCTGACAATATAATAATGACAAAACTACCTGAAGCTGGGGTCTAGAACACACACTTTTGGCTTCAGATATGAAGAGGTGTGTGAGAGTCTTTCTAAGTCGTTGTGTGTCCTGTTCACATCACTGGGATTTTCTGTCTTCCTTTCCATACCCCCTGTTCCCCATGCAACCTTGTCTTGAGTGTGATAGAGCATGTGACCTGACCCTTATATCTCCTGCTGGATGCTTGGACTGTCCTCCTGTCCTCTGAGAGGTGATTGGCCTATGGCTCAGCTGGAACCATGATGAGGTTACCTGTCTACACTGGTGATTATTATTCTTTTTTTTTTTTTTAATTTTTAATGTTTATTTTTGAGAGAGAGAGACAGAGTACGAGTGGGGGAGGAGCAGAGAGAGAGGGAGACACAGAATCTGAAGCCGAATCCAGGCTCTGAGCTGTCAACACAGAGCCCATCACAGGGCTCAAACTCACGAACCATGAGATCATGACCTGAGCCGAAGTTGGGTGCTTAACTGACTGAGCCACCCAGGCGCCCCGGTGATTATCACTCTTGACATGCTCCTGTAGGTGTGACCCACCTTCACAGGAAGCTCCCTGGGATACTGAAGTTAGATTTCACTGGTGACACTTCGTTGTCACTTCAGAATTTCTATACAAGAGGGCCCTAAGCTCAGCCTTTCCTTTTGGGGAAGGGGCTTTTCTAGGAGCCTTTCCTTAAAACTCCACATGGATGGCAAGTATATTGCTTTTATGTGTATTGCATGTTTGTGTGAGCTAATTTGGAAGACCTATCCCCAAGCAACTGTGAAGCATCAGGAATTTCCTCCTTGTGGGGGAAGTGGGGGGCGTTTCCCCCAGTCCTGACCCGGGTTGGTCCACCTTCTTCCCCTGCATCCCGTTACCGCTAACATCCGGTGAAGATGTTAGACATTCTTCTAGAAACTCTCTCGTTCTCCCCTCTGTTAATAAAATGGCCACCCGTGATCTGCAGTGGCTCTTATCTGTCATTCCTGTAATGGGGTCAATTCATCCACTAAATTCAGTAGACTCTATGGGCACCTGGGTGGCTCAGTCTGTTAAGTGTCTGACTTCGGCTCAGGTCTTGATCTCGTGGTTCATGGGTTCGAACCCTGAGTCACGCTCTGTGCTGCTAGCTCAGAGCCTGGAGCCTGCTTTGGATTCTGTGTCTCCCTCTCTCTCTGCCCTTCCCCTGCTCTCTCTCTCTCTCTCTCAAAAATAAATAAACATTGGGGCACCTGGGTGGCGCAGTCGGTTGAGCGTCCGACTTCAGCCAGGTCACGATCTCGCGGTCCGTAGGTTCGAGCCCCGCGTCGGGCTCTGGGCTGATGGCTCGGAGCCTGGAGCCTGTTTCCAATTGTGTGTCTCCCTCTCTCTCTGCCCCTCCCCCGTTCATGCTCTGTCTCTCTCTGTCCCAAGAATAAATAAAAAATGTTGAAAAAAAATTTTTTTTAATAAACAAATAAATAAATAAATAAACATTAAAAAATATTAAAATTTTTTTTTAACGTTTATTTTTTTGAGACAGAGAGAGACAGAGCATGAACGGGGGAGGGGCAGAGAGAGAGGGAGACACAGAATCGGAAGCAGGCTCCAGGCTCTGAGCCATCAGCCCAGAGCCCGACGCGGGGCTCGAACTCACGGACCGCGAGATCGTGACCTGGCTGAAGTCGGACGCTTAACTGACTACGCCACCCAGGCGCCCCAACATTAAAAAATATTAAATTCAATAGACTTCCCTGTATCATTCTTTTTGTCCACAGGATCAGTAATGGTGCCCCTCTTTGACTTCTGACATTGGTAACTTGTGTCTTCTTTCTTTTATCCTTGGTTGGCGGGGCTATCAGTTTTATGAATCTTTTTTTTTTTTTAAGAACCAGTTTTGGGTTTCAATTGATTGTCGTTTTCCTGTTTTCAATTTTACTGATTACTGATCTAATTTTTACTATCTCCTTCTTGTGTTAGGTCTAAATGGCTCTCCTTTCTCTAGTTCCTGAGATAGAAGCTTAGATGATCAATTTTAGAACTTTATTTGTTTCTAATATAGGCATTTAAAGCTATAAATTTCCCTCCAATTTCCCACTGCTATTGCTGTGTCACACACATTTTGATCAGTTGTATTTTCATTTGGTTCAAAATAATGTTGTTGTTGTTTTTAGCTTGGAGTCTTCTCCTTTGATCCTTGTGTTATTTAGAGGTTGTTTAATCTCCAAACATTTGAGAATTGTCCCCACTCTCTTTCTGTTTGTGATTTTGGTTTAATTCCATCATGATCCGAGAGCATACTTTGCATGATTTCTGTTCTTTGAAATGTGGTAGGGTTTGTTTTATGCACAGAAGTTAATCTGTTTTGGCAAATGCTCCATGTGAGCTAGAGAAGAATGTGTAATTTGCTGTTGTTGGATGGGATGGGATGTTGTGTAAATGTCAGTTAGAACAATTTGATTGATATTACTTTCAGGTCAGCTATATCCTTACTGATTTCTTGACCCATCATTAACTGATAGAAGTGTGGTAAAATCCCCAACTAGGGTAGGGATTTGTCTAATTTTCCTCTCAGTTTGTACTTCAAATATTTTGGTGCTTTGTTGTTAGATGCATCCACGTGTAGGATTAATATATCTTCTTGGAGAATTAACGCTTCACCACTATGCAGTGTCTCCCTTTATCTCTGATAATTCTTCTTGATCTGAAATGTGCTTTGTCTGAAATTAAAATAACAGCGCCAACTTGTTTTGATTAGTGTTAGCAGGATACGTCTTTCACCATCCTCTTGCTTTTAAACTCTATGTGTCTTTAATGTGCATTTCTCGTAAATCACATATAGTTAGGGTCTCGTGTGTTATCTACTCTGACGGTCTCTGTCTTTTCAACCAAGTATTTAGATCATTCACATTTAACATGATTATTGATGTAATTGGGGAAATAGCCAGTATGTTTGTAAATGTGTTCTCTGCATTGTCCTTTTTTCCCCCATTTTATCCCATTTTTTCTGCCTTCCCTGCTTTTAACTGAACATATCATGCGATCCCATTTTATTTCCTTTCCTTGACTATAAACTATGCTTCTTTAAAAAAAAAAATAGTGGTTGCCCTAGAGTTTGTAATACGTATTTTTAAGTAACCTAAGTCCACCTTCAAATAAGACCACACCACTTTACATGTATTATAGGTACCTCATAACAAAGTATCCTAATTCCTCCCTCTGCTCTTTATGACTTTGTTGTGTATATTTTTGAGTTTATTTATTTATTTTGAAAGAGAGAGAGGGAGAGAGCATGCACGTGCGCGAGCCAGTGGGGTAGGGGCCAAGAGAGAGAATCCCAAGCCGGCTCCACGCTATTAGCACAGAGCCTGATGCTGTACTTGAACTCACGAACCGTGAGATCATGACCTGAGCCAAGTCAAGAGCTGGACGCTTAACCAACTGAGCCACCCGGGCGCCCCTATGATTTTGTTGTTATTCTCTTCCTTTACCCATAGCTTTATATAATAACTGAATATGTTATTTTATTAGTATATTACTTTAAACAAACAGGTGTCTTTTAGATCGACTAAGAATAATACAAATAAAATATTGTGTTTTCCTTCATATGATCCTTCTCTGATGCCTTCTTTCTTTCTTTCTGGAGATCTGAGTCTGTGACCCATGCCATTTTCCTTCTGTTCCAAGTGCCTCTCTTCTTGCAGGGAAGGCCTGGAAGGGATGAATTCCCTCAGTGTTTATTTGTCAAAGAAGGTCTGGATTTCCTCTTCACTTTTGAGGAACAATTCTGCTGGATTTAGAATTTTTAGATTGTTGTGTTGATTTATGTGTCCTTGTAATACTTTGAATACATCACTCCGTTCTCTTCCTGGTTGTGGGGTTTCTGATGACAAACCCGCTGTAATTCTTATCCTTTTTCCCTCTATTAGAAGAACTTCCCCACTCACAGCCTGCTTCAGGACTTTCGATTTGTCTTTCATTTTCTGCAGTTTGAATATGAAATGCATATATGTCAGTTTTTGGATATTTATCTTCCCTGGTATTCTCTGAACTTTCTGGATCTGTGATTTGGTGACTGTCAGTCTTTCTGAAAAAAACTGTGACCTTTATGACTTTAAATGGTTTCCTGCTGTATTCATTTTCTCCTTCGGGTATTCTTTTTTAAGATATTTTTTCTAAAAAAAAAAAATGTTCATTTATTTTTGAGAGATAGGGCGAGTGGGGGAGGGGAAGAGAGAGAGGGAGACAGAGGATCCGAAGCAGCGTCTGCACTGGCAGCAGCGAGCCCGATGTGGGGCTCAAACTCACGAACCATGAGATCATGACCTGAGCCGAGGTAGGACATTGAACCGAGCCACCCAGGAGCCCCTCTCCCTCTGGCATTCTAGTTGAGTATAGCTTATACCCTTTGAAATTGTCGCACAGTTCTTGAATGTTCTGTTCTGGGTTGTTGTTTTTTTCCCCATTCTTTTTTCTTTTCCTTTGCATTTCAGTTTAAGATGTTTCAGTCGACATATCTTCGTACTTACTGATTCTTTCCTAGGCGGTGTCCAGTCTACTCAGGAGCCCATGAAAGGCATTCTTCATTCTCTTACAGTGTTTTTTGATTTCTAGCATTTCCTTTCGGCTCTTAATGTTTCCATCTCTCTGTTTTCATACGTCTGCTTTTTTCTATGCGATCTGCGTTTTCACGAGAGCCCCTAACGTACTCATCTCAGGGATTTTAACTTCTGCGCCAAATCCGACAGTTCCAAATCCGTCCCTGTATCTCAGTCTGGTTCTGATGCTGGTGTTGTGTCTTCACATTGTGTTTTTTTGTTTTTTGTTTTCTCTTGAGTTTTGGCATGCCTAGTGATTTTCTGTTGAAAGCCAGACATGATAGAAAGAGATAATAGGAAACTGAGGTAAGTAAGCTGTTCATCTGGCTAGATATTGAGCTATGTTCAATGGATGCTGTAGCTGCAGTTGCTGGAGGTTTCGATTACCTCTAGCATCCTTGTTTTTGTCTCTCCTGTTGACTTGGAGCTCTCTTAAGAACTTCTTAGACAGAATATGTGTCTTGTGACTCTTTCAGCTGTGACCGATTGTTACTCTATCAGAGCCCTGTTGGTGTCACAGTGTGGGGAAGGAAGGTGTTCTATGATATTATGATTAAATCCCGTTCTTTGTAACGTGCCTGTGTCCCTGAGCTGTGACCTTCAGTTTCACAGGCTGGTGATTCTAAACTTTTTTTCCCCTCCCTACTCTGTTAGGCGAGACAGAAAGCATACAAGAGGCTACAATGGCAGGAGCCCCCCCACCCCCTCCCCGCCACCCCCAGGTAAGATGAGGCTCTGTTAGGACTTTGTTACAGAGACTGCTCAGGTTGATTTCACGGTACCCTCTCCCTCTGCCTGCCTGGACCAGGAGGAGATCTTTTTGAAGCTCTTTGTTCTGATGGCATGATCGGGTTCCTAGAGGTAAAACCTATCAAAGTACATCCCACCTCCCTAAGACTGTGATTCTCTCACTCTCAGGCTAACTTCCTCCCTGCCTCCACCATTTCCTCAAGTTTAGACATTCCTACTACTTGATGGCTCCAGGAGCTTCTGTTCCAGGTGACAGACCTGGGCTGTGACTCTCAGGATGTCCCTCTCCAGATGTGGAGGTTTGCTCCGTGACCTCCGCTCTCTGAAAAGTCCATGAAAAGGCACTAATTTTCAGTTGGCCCAGCTTTGTCTTGTAAGGATGGGAGTGACAACACTCAAGCCTTCCTTATGTCCGAGCCGGAAGCGGAAGCTTCTACGTCTTTTGAACCATTTCTTTGTGTCTCATCTCAGTTTAACATATACTTCTGTCTTTACCCAGGGCTTCCCAGAAGCCACCTAAATGTACGTTCCACCGCATGAATTTGATGTTTCCTAACATCCAGGACATCCCTTCTACTATGCCATTTCTCAGCTCAACCATCAGCGACCTCTGGTTGCTTACTTACACAAATCCAAAATTTTTATCTTGACATATTAGGCTGTTTTCAGTCTTTGCTCATAATTTGCCTCTGGGTACTTTCCAATAAGCAACTGGTGACTCAGTTCAGGCATATTGTCTCATTGTCCCTCCAATATCAGCTGTGTTTATTGATGGCTGGGGTGCTTTGTCACATAAGTTCTCCCTTTTCCTTTAGGTACTGATCAAGTCCCGTGTTCTCCATGAGGCATTTTCCAGTTATCTTTTGTGACATGCATTTTTACATGGATAGAAAGAATAGCATGAAAGAGACCTGAGAAGTCTTATGATTCGTCGGACAGATGAGGAAACTGATAGGCTGAGTCGAAGGGGCTTTCTCAAAGACACACAGCTAGTGAATGTCTGCACTGAGGTTAAACCCACTTTTCCTTTTTTATCCCCCCATCAATTTCAGGTCTTTTAGGGTAGTGACTCTCAAAAATCAGTGTGCGTAGAGTTAGCAGGGGAACTGGTGTTTCATTTTGTTTTGTTTTTAAAGGTTCCTGGAACACATAACACATCTCTTGAGATTCTGACTCAGTGGGTGATAGCTAGGGCTCAGGAATCTGCATGTCGATCAAAGGACTCTGATGCTGGTGGTTCAGTAATTCACTCTGAAAAACACCATCCTAAAAAGCACTCATGGAACATAGAATCAGTGGGCACCATTCAGAGAGTAGCTGGGTCATCAAACCAGTAAAAAGCTAGTGCTACAAGAAGCAGTTTTCATGTGGCTCTGTTAAGTTTGCTCAGAAAATAAAAATAGGTCCGCTGTTGCACTTTGGATCCTTCGACTACAAATAAAAATCTTGTTAGCTTTTCCTAAACACGCATACCTTTATTTATGGCTCCATGCAATTCAGTATTGCCATTTCAAATATTTGGATCCGCTATTAAAGATCCACTAACTTCTCCCCTCTCCCCTCCACTTAGGTAGAAGTAAAATATATGATGACTGAGAAGTTTGGGGAAATACTGGAAATTAGAAGAACGTGAGCTACTCTTTTTATTGGACTTGCTCTGTGACAGTGCATTGTGGTTCCTTACATTTAATTAACTGACTAATTAAACCAATCTCGCTTCATTCTTACAACTACTCTAGGGCATAGATTTTGAAAAATTTCTCTTTCGTAGCTTGAAAAAGTGAATCTGAGGAAGGTGAAGTGACTTGCTCAGAGACAAGCAGCAAGTAAGCAACAGCATCAGGATTTAAATACTGCAGATCACGGGGCGCCTGGGTGGCGCAGTCGGTTAAGCGTCCGACTTCAGCTCAGGTCACGATCTCGCGGTCCGTGAGTTCGAGCCCTGCGTCAGGCTCTGGGCTGATGGCTCGGAGCCTGGAGCCTGTTTCCGATTCTGTGTCTCCCTCTCTCTCTGCCCCTCCCCCATTCATGCTCTGTCTCTCTCTGTCCCAAAAATAAATAAAAATGCTGAAAAAAAAATTTTTTTTAAATACTGCAGATCAGATTCTGGAAACTGTGTAGTCCCCACTGGGCTCTCTTGTATGAAGATCCCATCACTTGTAATCCTTTGACCATAGGTAAACCCCATTAATATCCATGCAGTCCCCTTCAACCCTTTTCAAAGCATAGGATTGTTAGGGGTGCCTGGTGGCTCAGTCAGTTAAGCATCAGACTCTTGATCTCAGCTCCCATCAGGGTCTCACAGTTCGTGAGATCGAGCCCCACATTGGGTTCTGTGCTGACAATGCGGAGCCTGCTTAAGATTCTCTCACGCGTGCATGCATGCGTGCTCTCTCTCTCTCTGTCGCTCTCTCTGCCCCTCCCTTGCTCTCTCTCTTTCTCAAAATAAATAAATAAATAAACTTTAAAAACAAAAACAGAAAGAAAGCATAGCAGTGTAACATTGAAAAGTCTGGCTTTTGGAGACAGAATGAGGTTGGTTCAATTTCTGGCTTTGGCATTAATGTCGTGAATTTGAGTAATTTTTTTTTTAAATGTCTTTGAGTCTCAGTTCTCCCAGCTGTAAAATCAGGAGAACAAGATTTACCTTGTGACTGAGAACAGTTTAATAATGTAATAATGGGGGTGAAGCACTTAGCACTGTGTCTAGCTAGTTATAAGGACTCAATAAATGTTAGTATAAATACGTGTGTGTGTGTGTGTGTGTGTAATTTAAAGTTGATCTATTTAAGATTTGGAGTCATATGGAAAATACAGTGTTATATACTTCACATTCTGCTTGTATTTATGACCTATTCTGGCCAAGTGTCCGAATGTTTGCACTGCACACCCTCCTGTCTCAGAAAATCTACCCTGCCCACAGCCCCTGATACTTAGATAGCCATGGTTATCACATGTAACTCTACTCTTCTACTCCTGTCCCCATGTCCCCAGCTGATTAGGGATCTGGTACAAAGAGAGGTGATCCAATAGCTGACCAGTGACCTATGGCCTAGTACAAGTGGGTAGGCTGAGATTCTAGAAGAGACAAGTGAGAAATGTTAAGAAACTAGACCCGTTGACAATAGGGTCTGCAGTGAAGGAACAAAGGTGTAAGGAGATCAGGACAGCCACGAGAGTTGTTGCTACAGCAAGAAGGGATGTGGGAAGCCCATAGACAGTGAACAAATGAGAAAGGGAGAGACAGTAGGAGAAAATGAAAGAGAGGGAGAGGGAGAGACAATGAGAGAGGGAGAAGGAAAGGGGGACACAGAGAGAGAGGGGGGGAGAACAGAGTCCCAAAGCTATATTTGCCTCCACCTCTGATTCCCTCATTCCCAGAAAGATCTCAGGGGGATTTTACTTGTAATCCCCAGCATGATTCTTAAGTGGGAAAAATAAACACTCAGAAATAACTACAAAATGAGTAATGAAGAGGGTCTTTCCCTGTCAGTTAAAAGATATACATTAAAATACCGAGATAGATTGTGGTACAGACAGACAGACTGATGGATAGGGGACAGCATGTGAAGTCCAGAAACAGATTGTGAGCATATAAAAGTTATTATATAATAAAGGTGGCATTTTCATTCAGGGAGGACAGGATAGATTTGCCAAGAAAAGACCTTAGGGGCGCCTGGGTGGCACAGTCGGTTAAGCGTCCGACTTCAGCCAGGTCACGATCTCGCGGTCCAGGAGTTCGAGCCCCGCGTCGGGCTCTGGGCTGATGGCTCAGAGCCTGGAGCCTGTTTCCGATTCTGTATCTCCCTCTCTCTCTGCCCCTCCCCCATTCATGCTCTGTCTCTCTCTGTCCCAAAAATAAATAAACGTTGAAAAAAAAAAAAAAAGAAAAAGACCTTAAAAAACCTTATATACGATATTGAAGTAATTGGCTCATCTTAATGAAAAATACAAATCACTTCTTCACTATGAAGAAAATATATTGATTTGTGTGTATGTATATATATATATATATATATATATATATATATATATATATATATATACATACACACACACACACCAGCATAAATTCCACAGGGATTGATGATTCACTTCAGAAAAGAAAACTATAAAAGTTTCACGGGGACAGGTGGTTCTTTTTTTTAAATTTTTTATACTTTTTATTTTACTTATTTTGAGAGAGAGAGAGAGAGAGAGAGAGAGAGAGAGAATATCCCAAGCAGGCTCTGGACTGTCAGCACAGAGCCCAATGTGGGGTTTGATTCCACAAACTATGAGATCATGACCTGAGCCAAAAGCAAGAGTCAGATGCTCAACCGACTGAGCCACCCAGGCACCCCTGGACAGGTGATTCTTTCTATATCTTTGGGTGGATGGAGAGTTTTAAGGAAAATATAAGGCATTCAACAACATAAAAATTACAAACACTTGCCTGCAAACAGGATTGGCCAATAAGAGACTAACATTTGGGAAGCCATTGCGATATATATAACTAACAAAGGATTAGATCTCCTAATAAAGAACTCACCAATAATGAAGAAAACACGGCAGAAAAACGGGAAATACATACCACATATGCAATAGGGTCTACTTTAGGCCAGAACTTTTTTGGTAACAACACATTTGTATGTATTCTTTTTCTGTGTGTGTGTACCTAAATATGCCTTTTGTAAAAACACGCATTTCTGTACAACAAAAGAAAAGCAATACATTTTATAGTTAAATAAATCATTTTATTTATTTGTAAATAACTGAAGAGATGTGCCCCGAATTGTTAAAAGTGTTATATGATCACGGATAATCTATATTTGCTTCTTTTCTGCCTCTCTGGATTTTCCGAACATTCAGCAATAAACGCATTTTACTCCCGGAATGACTGATGACAGCTGTAAAAATTAGAAGAAATAGGAACAAAGGGACGACTCACTACCTAATTTTCTTGCGCTATTTGGTTTCCTCAACATGCTTTCGTTGGGGTGGGGTGGGGGAGCAGAAGCTTCGGGACTCTCACTGAAGGTCCTCAGTATGGGGGTTTTGGCCTCGAGAGTCTGATGTCTTACACAGGGGAAGCCATTGTGAGGACTGGGTTGGCCCACCCAGCCTGCCTCCAAATGGCATGTTCCTGGGACCAAACAGAGCACAATGAAGAAAGAAGGGGAAATAGCCATAGGCTTGTATCATGCTAAAGAGAGAGCATGCCTGGCTCCAAGGACTTTTCAGGGCGTTTCCTCCTTGACATTTCCTGCCTTGACCTTTCGGCTCCCCACTGTCCTTCACGTAACACTGGCCAAGAGCTAGATTTAACATTATCTTTAGAAAAAGGCAATTTCCCCCCAAACTCAAACTGTAGATCCCTGAACTCAAGAAGGCAGATTCAAAGACCGTGTGTGAGGGTTTGTTTAACAGGGTTATATAACCTTGGAAGAAAGCTCCTCCGTGACTCAGGAGAGTAGGCAGATAGCTTCCCAGACTTGAGCAAGACTTGGGTATCGGGTGGTCTTTTGTAGGATATCCCTGAATATGAGCGTAGCCTCGCAAATACATCACTCTGCCTTTTCTCTTCGTTGATTTCCCTTGACCTGCCTCCAAACATAAGATGTTGCTGTTGCCTTTAGCACTGATGAGAGGCTCGATATTTTTGGTGATCTGGGTGAAGGTAGAAGTCAGCCAGGAGGGTTCGATCTTTATGGCTTTGAACCTGACTGTTGGTCCATTATCTCTCTCAACAAGGCCCAGCCACTTCCCGTCCCTGTGTCTCAGTCACGCACAACTGCGTGGGTCCTCTGAGCTACTCATGGGTTTGGAGAGTGTCCGGTCTCCATCTTGGAACAGTGGCTCTGCTTTCACACTCTCCACCCGGAGAGTTCCCCCAGCAAGCCATGGCTGACCCTCAGCCTTGTCCAGATGTTCCGCGAGCATCCTATGATTTTCTGGAGCCAAGACTTTGTATTCTTATTCCTTGTTTTCTTCCCTGGACCCCCTGCCCCTTGAGTGTCACCCAACAACCAAGGAACAACATAGCAGATTAAGTGACCGCGCTCTGGCATCCAAACGCCTGGGTTCAAATCGCTGTTCCCTGACCTACGTTGTTAGCTGTGTGTGTTAGGCAGTAGACTCAACTTTTTACTCTCTTTTCTCATATGTAACATATGGATGCTGATGATGATGCCTAGCTCATACCTTTGGAGTAAGACGGAGCATGGAGATTGCTTAGCCTAATGTATGGTTACGTAGTAAACAGTTGACAGACGAGTTAGCAAATAGGGCCGCCTGAGCGGCTCAGTCGATTAAGGGTCCAACTCTTGATTTCAGGTCAGGTCATGATATCAGGGGTTTGTGAGTTTGAGCCCCGCTTTGGGCTCTGCGATGGCCGTGCCGAACCTGCTTGGGATTCTCTCTCCCTCTCTCTCTGCCCCTCCCCTGCTCATGCTCCTCTTTCTCAAAAGTAAATAAACTTAAAAAAAAAAAGGCAAATATAGTTAGCCAATATTCATTTCTGTCTTGCCAGTCCCCCCCCTCACTAACTTTATCTGGCCATGGTAGCCTACATGCCCCTAAAACAGAAACTCTTTCCCGCCTCAGGACCTTTGCACTATCTGCTTCTCTCCCCATGCCTGCTGCACATTTCCTTGACTCTTTCCCTGTGTGGCTGGTTTCTGTTCTTCCTATTTTAGCCCAGTCGCCACTTCCTCCAGGAGGTTTTTGGCCTAATTTTAGGTGGAGTAGGTAAACTGATTCCCTGCCTTATCACAGCACTAGATTTATTTATCTTACCATTTATTTACTTCTATATTAATTGTCCCCCACACCAGCCTGTGAACACTCTGAGAGCAGAAGCTCTTCTGTTTTGTTTTTTGTTTTTTTGTGTGTGGTTTGTTTTTTGTTTTTGGGGTTTTTGTTTTTGTTTTTGTTTTTGTTTTGGTAGCCCCAGCCTTATGCTGAGTCTGGCTCAGTCTTTACTAAGCATTTGTTGAAGGACTAACAGAATAGGTTAATAAAGGAAAGGGCTGAAGGAATGCATTTCTTTTACAAAATTTATCAAACGAAACAGTCTGCGAGCACTGACAAGCTTAGCAGGAAATCCAAGTTCTCCCTGAGTTCGCCGCTAACACTGAAGTCTGTCTCCATTTTCCCTTATCAAGACCGACAAGCTCTGCAAAGTCCTTTGAGCTTCTTAGAGAGGAATGGTGATGCATAAACACAAAAGATCATCTCGTTTCTTTTTATGAATTCGAAATAATTTTTGAAAAGGAACAGGCCCTCTCAGTGCCTTATGCCACACAGTCTTTCCTTTAAGTAGCAAAAAACCCCAAATAGTTTTATGATCCATAACGTAAGGCAGATGTAGAGGGTAAGAATTTGATGGTCAATTAATTTAGAAAATAGCCAGGGCCTCACAAAGTTGACTTTGAAATTTGACTCATGATTACAATGCCCTTCCCCCCTCCGCTTTCCCCCATTCCTAGATATAAAAAGAAAGGCAAGCTTGTAATATTGCTTATGGAATGTTCTAGAGAGGTTGTTAAGCTGCTCTTCATAAAAACTCTTGGACCAAGTTTTCCTGGCCTCTTCCAGTTGGGACTGTTCCTGAGCATTGAAGTGAAGCAATATTAAGCCGGCAGGCTGCTGAGAACCGATTATTGTGGCTAGTTGAAAGGAAAGGGCTGGCATCCTTGTGATTCATTAATCTTCGAAGGAAAGAAAGCTCTGGCCACTGGACCAAAAGCCCATATGTCAGAGCTTGATTTCCTGTTCTTCTGGGTTTGGTCTGAATGCAAAGCAAATGTTTCAGAGAGCTCCAGGCAGCTAGGGGGCGTGCTCCTCTCCCGTATGATCTGGCCTTGATTTCATGAATTAATATCCAACTCTGAGAAAGCCAAGAGCTACTGAGGCTAAAAGCAATATGGTGCTGAGCCCCAAAGGCAAGAAGGTCGTCAGTCGGCCAATCCATCAATTTGCAAATGGTGGTTGTGCTTCCTTGAAACCCGTAGACAAAATAAATGCCCTCCTCTGCTCTGCGTCCAGAGTTCTTTGCCCAAGCAAAGAACTGTTGTACTTTGCGCTTTCTTTGAATACAGTGTTTTCCTCCGGAGGGAACAAACTCCGTAATAGCAATTTGGAGATCTGATTGGCACACCGTACGAGTCACCCATTAGAGTGTGCAATTCACTGGTTTTTATTGCATGCACAGAGTTGCGCAGCCCTCACCGTAATCAGTCGCAGAACGTTTTTATCACCCCTAAAAGGAGCTCTCGTACCCTTTTGGCTATCATCCCACCAAACCCCACATCAGCCCTCCCCAAGCCCTGGGCCATCACATGTCTGCTTTCTGTCTCTACAGATTTCCCAAGTCTGGACATTTCATTTAACTAGAATCATGCAATATGTGGTCTTTTGTAACTGGCTGTAACAGCATTTTACTTATGACTTATTTATCTTTGCGCCAAGTACAAAAAAGGTTCCCAGTAAGTAAAGGTTGTTTGAATGAACAACGGTCCCTCTATCAATTCACCACTGTGTGATAACTGTGTGGAAGGAAGGGCAGACAGGAATCTTGACCACAAGTTCTTTTCTTTTTTTTTAATTTATTTTTTATTATTTTTTAAATATTTATTTATTGTTGAGAGACAGAGCACGAGCAGGGGAGGGACAGAGAGAGAGAGACACACACAGAATCTGAGGCAGGTTTCAGGGTCTGAGCTATCAGCACAGAGCCTGACACAGCGCTCAAACCCACAAACCACAAGATCATGACCTGAGCTGAAGTTGGACACTTGACCGACTGAACCACCCAGGTGCCCCCCCCCATTTTTAAATTTTTTAAATATTTATTTATTTTTGAGAGAGAAACAGAGTGCGAGTGGGGGAGGAACAGAGAGAGAGGGAGACACAGAATCTGAAGCAGGCTCCAGGCTCTGAGCTGTCAGCACAGAGCCAGACGCGACGCTTGAACTCACAAACCACGTCCAACCATGTTGAACCACGTTCAACCATAACCTGAGCTGAAGTTGGACGCTTAACTGACTGAGCCACCCAGGCGCCCAGGACCAAAATTTGTTTTCAATTCAGATGATGAGAGATTGATCTGAAATACTAAAATTAACTAAATTCTGTGACTGAAGATGCCCAATTAAGTGGTACATACACCCGGAAGAATGAGATGATGCATCGCAAGGTGATGCAAAAATTGGTTAGGAATTACAGATGCAGTTTTGGCTTGATCAAAAAGGATTATACGTTGGTATTGTAACTTCGCTTCTCATCCAAACATTTCTCTTGACCTACATCCGTATCTAGATCATCTATTTGTACTTCTGTTTGTACTGCGTTTCTACTTCTTTCTATATAATATGTATCACTTTTTTTTTTGAGCAACATCACAAAGTTTCTGTTCTTTCAGTCATTACTGTGAGTTTCTTCTCCTGAAACATGAATAAGGAAACTTATAATTTGATTGGTGAATACCAGGGAACCTCCAATGAAACAACTCTTCAGTGGCTCCCCACACTCTTTTCCTCCTCTTGTTTTCTGATGGTGTCTTGTCCTAATCTAGTCTTAGTACACACCACACCTTTCTCTGAAGCCAGGGTTCCATTCTCTGACCATCTTGCCTCACTTGGATATTCCATCCTTCTTCAAGCTCCGAATGTTTAAAACAGACTAATCTCTTTCTTTCCCCCCATCCCATCCCTCTCACTGAATTTCAGTGAAACCATGCATGCTGAGATCGCATTTCACTCCTGCCAGTCTTCATAGTCTATGCCCAATTCATGATCAAAGTCTGGTAATGTTTCACCGTGGATTGTATTTGACCAGTTACCCACATTTTCTTGTGTCCAGCTCCCTAGTTACAAAATGCAGATGAATGTTTTCGGCCCCACAAAGGAAATATCCCCACAAAGGGATAAAAAGCCACGGGCATTCGGTTCTTCCCTTTACAGGAGAGAATGCACATTCTTAAGCATCACCCCTGGACTCTGAAATGTGCCTGAGTGTGGCTCTGTGGCTTTGGAAGAGTAAATGAAACTTCTCTGTGTCTTTGTACAGTGGAAACATTTTATGTTAATAATAGCGTGGGATGGTGGTGGTAAGTAAGGGTTAAAGGAGATGATCAATGGGAAGTGTTTAGAAGGCTGCCTAGAGTAGAGGAAGAACTCAGAAAATGCTACCCCTTGGCAGATGTACACATTTTGTGTGAGCCTCACTTTGTCAGAAGCAGGGGAGTCCAAGGTTCCCTTTATGGGGTGTCCTGTGCACAGGTAGGCAGACAGTTGGCCTCCACCCGCACTTGCATCATCATGAATTTACCCAGATGTGTAGCTGTGGCTCCTTTTTTGCTCTGGCCAATAAGGGAAGGGCGGGTCTTGTTGCCGATGGACTTCTCTAAGATCATCATTAATGAAAAGACAAATATTTATAAGGGCTTGATGAGATTCCTTACTTTAGATTTTTTAAAAAAAGAATAAAACTTGATGTTTGGTATAGGGAGTCTTGTCTGATGCTGAATGAGTTGCACCTGGTTACTTTAAACCATCAGAACTACTTTCCATTAAGCCAATTTCTAGCCTAAGAACCAACCTTGAACTTCCACAGGGACCTGAGGGCACGGCCATGTGCTAAATCCCTCTGTAACATTGCAGTTATGTCTCACACCGACTTGGTCTTTCTCTGTCTTCTCATTCTTCTGTCTATAAGAGAAAAATACCTTTTAATTACCCACCCTATTCACCGTTATAATTCTGAGTGATTTTTGACTCTTTCCAAAGGAATGTGTCACAGGCTCAGGGGCCATGCCCGCAAGGGGCTCCAGAAAGGATGTGAGGAAAGGAAGCGTGGTTTTCATAAGTGCACGGCTTCCCAAGGGACCTACATTCAAGATCCCTGAACTCATTTATGGCCTTAACGTCTGGTATGTTTGATAAAAGAAATCAGAGTCATTACCTCCATAACTTGGAAAAAAAAAAGTCTCATTATCTTCGAATAAAATCAACCTGTATTTATCCTGGTACGAAGCCATCTCCAAAATGCATTTTCTTTGGCTGTTGATTTTATGCATGTTCACAAGGAAAATCTAAAAAGCCCCATTCAGCAGGAATGCAAATGTGGGTTGAGAAGGAGCGTTCTTATAAAACTTTCCGAAAAGGGCCAATTTGCTATTCGACTCTCAAATCCTTCCTCCACTGTGAATATCAGTTACAAATGCATCGAGAAGCCTCCTGGTTTTGCCATCTTCTCCTAACACAAACAGCCAACATAATCACACAGAGATCTGCACAGGCACATTGCAATCTGCAAGCCTTTGGCTCGACCGTGGCAAGAAGCCGCCGTCCTCGGAAGCAACAGCACCTTCTCTTCCTGGAGGCTCGGGCCGGCAGCTCTCGCTAAGGCCACGCCGTCGTAGATACGAGACTTCCCCACTCTGCGTTCCAAATGGCAAGGAGGTGGCAATCGTTAAAAAGAGATCGCTAATGGCATATTTAGAAAACTCAGCCAACAGCCCGGTTTCCTTTTTTAGCCCTCATGAAAGAGTAATGTAAACCAGGCCAACAGCATTGGAACTTTGTGCTTGAAAATAATGCCAGCTCCTCTCCAGCCACAGCCCAAGAAAGAGGATTGATTTAAGAGTCATTTCTCTGGCACCCTTTCTTCTTCCTTTTCATATTTTGATGAGTGTTTAACGATCATCTGCCGTGTACCAGAAGTGTATGAGCAGATGGCCATTGTACCTTTCCCCAAAGAGCTTACGGTCTAGTGTGGCAAAATGAAGGACAGTGCCATTAAAAGACAAGAAGCACTTGACCCAACGGTCAGGGCCTCAAGGAGGCTTGCGAGGGCAAGCACAATCTCAGCAGAGACTTGAGATATGGAGAAGAAAAATAAGAACATTCTAGGCTCAAAGAAAGCTGGTGCATAAATAAGAACATTCTAGGCTCAAAGAAAGCTGGTGCATAAATAAGAACATTCTAGGCTCAAAGAAAGCTGGTGCATAAATCGGAATGTGAGAGAGAGCCTGGTACGTTGGAAAAGCTCAACTTAAGGAGAGAGAGCCACCTTGCATAGGTTATATGAAGTCACGTTGAAGAGTCTGGGATCTCTGTGAGCATGTTGGCAGGGAAGGTGTCACGGAGGGGTGAATTTATTAGTCTGCACTTCAATGTTTAATTCGTTTTGAAAGAGAGAGAGAGGGACAGACAGAATACGAGAGGGAAAGGGGCAGGGAGAGAGGGAGACAGAATCTGAAGCAGGCTCCAGGCTCTGAGCTGTCAGCACAGAGCCCAGTGTGGGGTTCAAACTCACACACCACAAGATCGTGACCTGAGCTGAAGTTGGATGCCTAACTGACTGAGCCACCCAGGTACCCCTGGATCTGCATTTCGGACAAAGCAGTGTAACTTCATTGTGCCGAATGGATGAAAGCAGGGAAGTCAGTGGGAGGCTGGCATCCAAATCTACTCAGGGAGGTGGCTGTATGAACCACAGTGGCCACAGTGGTAACGAAACGACATAGAGTCCAAGGTGTTCAATAACAGTGCCAGGTGTTCCCAGCATCCTAATTGCAAGAAGATTCTTCTGTTGAGGTTGGACCCATACCGTCGATGGACTGCTGAGATCTAGAACACATGTATTACCAGAGATGCATTTTTGTGGGTGATCATGCCCAGCTGGGAGCTGGTCAGGTCTGCCTTGTGAGCCCCACATGGAAAGAAATGACCCTTTAAAGTGGTTGAGATTTGGAAGATACCCAAGGCATTGAGTTCTTTGTTTATATTTATACCAATATCACACGTTATTGAATACTGTAGCTTTAAAACAAGCCTTGAAGTTTGGTACAATTAGCTCTCCAAGTTTGTTTTTCTTTTTCAAAGTTGTTTTGGTTAGTGTGGGTCTTTCTTGTTTCCCTATGGGTTTTAGAATGAGCTTGTCAATTAGAACGAAAAAAAATACTGCTTAGAGTTTCATTGTGAATGCCTGATGGCAAATAATAAGGTTTCCAAGTATGCAAAGATTAAGAAACGTCGCCTTTCATGTACCATTTTGAGGAAATTATTTGAGGATTTACACCAGCAAAAATAGAGAGAGATCAAAGGGAGGAAATAGTGGAATGCAGGAAACACTGATAGACCCCAGTGGTGTCCATGAAGCCTAGAAAGCATCTGGTCTAGATTGTAGCAAGAGGTCAGGGGGCGGATGAGTGTCCCCAGGAAGAAAGTGGATTCCGTGCAGTCATAATGGAAATTCTGTGCACATAATGGAAAGGCTGAAATATTTTGAAGATGTAGTGGGACACACCACATTTTTTCAAACAAGAAAAAAGAAAGGCACGTAGAGACTTCTGGCAAGGTGAGGGAGAAACCGCACAGGAAATCTGAGGTCAGAATATGCAACAAAAATTGACAACAGCATTTTTAAAAAGCTGTTGTTAGAAGTTAGAAAAAGAAATTCATTTAACCTTGATTCAAGAGGGATTCTGCTTTTAGGTGGTCCAGAGACAATCATGTCGAAGCAGTAAAAATGTGATGCTTACACATGACTGGGCTAAGCAGTGAAGAGTAACTAACATATAGTGAGTCTTTACTGCCTGCCATGGGTTAGTGATACCACCTTCACAGCAACCCCAAAGATATACATTATTTTCCTCTTTTTAAAGATGAAGAACTAAGGCAAAAAGTAGTTAAGCAACTTGACTAAGATTACAAAGCTAATAAGTGATGGGGCAAGACTCTTACTAATGTTATTATATGATATCGTTAAAAAATATACAATAATAGTATATTATATATAAGTATATAATAATGATATACACACACACACACACACACACATATATATATATATATATATATATAACATTCTAGAATGTAATGTTCATGCTGTCAGTCTCACAATATGCAAACATACATACAGTTCACAGAAGTCAGTAGGTAGGATGGGGGGAAGGTGGAAGAGAGGAAAAGGAAGGTAATAGTGTCATCTCATGTAATGGGTAATAAGGGGATAATGTCTAAATTTGATGAACCAGATACAGAAGTATCAGCATTGGTTTTAAATTCTAAATGCAGCCAATGGAAAGACATTTATAATTATGTAATTACCCACAGTGAGAAGCATGTGGAAGGGGAAAGATAGGGATTGTGTAAGCAAACGAAATCTTCAGTTCTCATAACAGAAAATTAATAAATAGTTCCTAAAACGGATAGGTCAAACAATTATTCTGTAAGCATATTATATAGCTCAGTGGCTCTTAACTCTCAAGATGCTGCAAAATTACCAACTGGGCATTAAAATTAATATCATTGCGTGAGTCCTGCCCCCAGGAATCCAGGTCAGTTAATATTAAGGAAGGGCTAGGATGCAGAAATTTAGAAAATTCCTGGGTATTTTTTTAATGTGAAGTTAGAAACCAGACCTCTGACTTAGAGACAAGAAGATCCACCAGAAGTATCTAATACAGAAACTGTTAAAAGTGGTCACATCTAGGGAGTAGGATTTGAGTTGAGAAAGATTGCAGTGGGAGACTTTATGCTTTTTAGTATAAAGTTATTTGTATCATTAGATTTTATAATGTGCATAACCATATTTTATAAATTACAAAGAAATACATATAATAACAAAATAAATAGTAAAATATTTGGATTTAGCTAGTAGATTACAAAAGAACCAGTGAAAACAATAGCATCTCAGGCTTGTGAGAAATGTATTTCCCACAAATACATAGCAAGATGTTAATAGTGGTCATCTGTGCATAAAATGTTTATGCACAGGCTGTAGTAGAGTCTTAGGTTTTTCATACCTTTAAAGGAGAAATGACACACTGACACCTATCTTAGAGATGCCAGTGAGCCTGTAAGGGTGCACATTTCTCAACTTGAGAAATAATTACTCAATGATACTGAACTCTTAGGCTATGAAAATATCTTCTGTGGATTACCTGCGTAAAATGTTTGCTCACAGCAATTGAATGACAGAATATTGCCATGAGACTACCAAGCTTCGTTCCCCAAAGCTAAGAAAGGTGTAATAAGTCCCAAGGATCCTCATTCCCAAATCAAGGGGCAGGGACCACCAACAGATTGCGGATTTGGCTCTGCCTGCATTAGCCCGTCACCCAACCTGAAGGTATCAGAAGAGTTGACGTGGAGAAAATTGCTTTGGAGAGAATGGTGGAAAAAGTGATGGCAGTTATTCCTTCTTCCTTTCCACCTTTGTCGATCTGGAGAGGAGGAGAGTGCCTCCATGCTCCCCAAGGCAAGTAAAAATCCTGGGGCGCCTGGGTGGCTCAGTCGGTTAAGCGTCCGACTTCAGCTCAGGTCACGATCTCGCAGTCCGTGAGTTCGAGCCCCGCGTCGGGTTCTGGCCTGATGGCTCAGAGCCTGGAGCCTGCTTCTGATTCTGTGTCTCCCTCTCTCTCTGCCCCTGCCCCGTTCATGCTCTGTCTCTTTCTGTCTCAAAAATAAATAAAACATTAAAAAAAAATTAAAAAAAAATCCTTGACGACTCAGATCTGTGTTCTCTGACCACGGAGATGCAGAGTCTGGGGTGTGATACAGACCTAAGAAAATGGAGCTGACAGAAAAGAGAGATGAATGCACAGGTGGGCGGGGGGTGGGGGGACGGGTTGCATTTCCACTGGTGGCAAAAAAAAAATGGGTTTCCCTTGGGATTAGATGTGGATGCAATGGAAGGGAGCCACCATAGTGTCGTCTTTCAAAGGGTTCCCATCCAAGATGATATCTGGAATGGGGGAGGAGCACCAACACAGCGTTGGGTTACATTGAAGCCCAGCCTGCCTAACCCTCCTTGAGTCATAGAAACCACAGCTAGAAGACCCCAGAGGAGGCTCTGTGGAAGACTCACAAATGATGCCACATCAAAAGAATCAGTCTGTGGAATCTGCCACCGCCGGAGGGTACCAAGACACGTTGTAATGATGCCATGCAAGTTCCTTTCTGCCCTCCCTTCCTCCCCTTCTGGTTCCAACACTGCGGGAGCTTCTTCCTGAGGAAGAGCAGTGGAACCAGGACTCGGCGAAGAGGCAGCCCAGCCCCCTGCCCTCTGCTCTGGGCTTCGGGTCCAGAAGCAGGTGAGCCACGCTGAGGGCGGGGGAGTATCTTAAACTTGAATGGAATTTGGGGTTTATGTCACTGCTCCGAACTGGAGTTACTTGTTTACGAAGACAAGGTTGGAGTCTTCATTTTATGAGAGAGACAGAAAAGGCTGGGGAGCCCACACGAGATGAGAGCTAGGAGTGGATAGAGAGTTTTTCCGCAGAACAAGGTTAACGGGAGATGGTGAAAAAGATTTCAGCCCACAGTTTGTGGCGTCCAGCTCACTCCAGTTGCGAAAATAATATCCCTGAGTTATTGTTATTAATTTAAGAATGTTGTTTTAGGGGCACCTGGGTGGCTCGGTCGGTTAAACATCGGACTTCGGCTCAGGTCACGATCTCGCAGTCGGTGGGTTCGAGCCCCGCGTCGGGCTCCTGGGCTGACAGCTCGGAGCCTGGAGCCTACTTCGGATTCTGTGACTCCCTCTCTCTCTGACCCTCCCCCGTTCATGCTCTGTCTCTGTCTCTCAAAAATAAATAAGTGTTAAAAAAAAAAAAAAAGAATGTTGTTGTTTTGTTTTGTTTTTGAGAATTAACCTGAGGGGTAGTTTTTGTGCACAGAAGGGATTCTTCAGAAATTGATTTAATTTCTTTAATGTTTTGTTTGTTTTTGAGAGACAGAGAGAGAGCATGAGTGGAGGGGGGGGGGGACAGAGGATCCAAAGCAGGTTCCACATTGACAGAAGCAAGCCCAGTGTGGGGCTTGAACCCATGAACCAAACTGTGGCATCATGACCTGAGCTGAAGTCAGACACTTAACCAACTGAGCAACCCAGGTGCCCCTATTTAATTTCTGAGATTAATATTTGACATGTTTCAGTTACAAAGTTAAAAGCTTAGCTCTTCCTTGCACTTTTAAGTTCTTTTTTAAATTTTTTAAAAATTCTTGGGGCGCCTGGGTGGCGCAGTCGGTTAAGCATCTGACTTCAGCCAGGTCACGATCTCGCGGTCCGGGAGTTCGAGCCCCACGTCGGGCTCTGGGCTGATGGCTCAGAGCCTGGAGCCTGTTTCCAATTCTGTGTCTCCCTCTCTCTCTGCCCCTCCCCCGTTCATGCTCTGTCTCTCTCTGTCCCAAAAAAAAAAAAAAAAAAAAAAAATTCTTTTAAATTCTAATTATAGGGGCGCCCGCGTGGCTCAGTCGGTTAAGCATCCGGCTCTTGACTTCCACTCAGGTCATTGTCTCACAGTTCATGTGTTCAAGCCCCACATTGGACTCTACACTGACAGCACAGAGCCTACTTGGGATTCTCTGTCTCTGTCTCTCTCTCTCTCTCTCTCTCTCTCTCTCTCTCTCTGTCCCTCCTCTGCTCATGTGCTCTGTTTCTCTCTCTCAAAAATAAATAGATAGATAGATAGATAGATAGATAGATAGATAGATAGATAGATAGATAAATTTATTCTCTTCGCAATTTTACTATTCACTCTTAAAGTTCTTTTGATTAATGCATGGTCCTGGTTTTAAATTTAAATAATTTAATTCCCTGGAGTCTCTCAGATTGCATATTTAAATATGATATGTTTGACTTCCTTAACTTCTTTGTAACTTAAGCCATCCCTTAGACTTCTAATAAACAAGCATAAATATAATGTTTAACACTGAATATTAAAACCATTGTGTTTTTCTAAAGTTTTAATGTTTGGTTGTTTGTTTTTTTGTTTGTTTGTTTGTTTGTTTTTTGGAGAGAGAGAGCGAGCACACACACATGGGGGAGGGGCAGAGAGAGAGGGAGACACAGAATCTGAAGCAGGCTCCAGGCTCCCAGCTGTCAGCACAGAGCCCGATGCGGGGCTCGAACCCATGAACTCACTCAGGCACTTAACTGACTGAGCCACCCAGGTGCCCCACCACTGTGTTCTTTTAATTCCACATTTGAATGCTGAGTTCTGACTCTTTGGGGGGGATGGGGGCGGTTTATAAGGTGCACACCACTAAGGAGGCTATTTTTCCTCTCAAGTAATCTATGTGAAATTAGGCAAGATATTTCTGACGGGTGGGAGGTCCAGAGTTGCATGCATTCAGGACCGTTATTTCTGCCAAGGAAGGACGCTATTATATTAATCCACGGATGATGTGGAGTTGCTTTTTCAGCATGTGACAAAAAGAAAAATTTCAGCCAGGACGCCGCCTGGATTCTTGTCCGCAACTTTGATGGGGTACCTTAAACCATGTTGATAATTGGTACGCGTCAATGACTCTGTAGATTTTCATGTGGTGCGAGACCTCTGGACTCATGTCTTGGGCATTTCTCAATTCCTTCTACTCATGGACACCTGCAACTTGAACCTAGGTTGATTACCTCATCAGATTTTCTCTTGCCTTGTAAGGCAGGATCTTACATTTTGTAGGTGTATTTTCTGTCTACTGCTGAACGCCTTTGAACTTGATGGAAGCCTGCATTCCTTCATCCTCCCAGACCACCCAGTGCTTACAGATATTAAAATGATAATCGATAGGGTTTTGAATGCTTCACAGAGCTACAAAGCCATTCTCCTAAAGATTCATTCAAAAGAAACTTCAAATAAACAAATGAATGGAGACCTCAGTTTGTTGGTCTCTGTTGTAACCAGTTCTGTGGTTTTTCTATTTAACATTCATAGGAATGAAGCTGCTTAGATATTTCTGTTTTATAAATGAGGGCATTTGAACGTAGAGAGACTTGGTAACTTACCCCAAAATATGTAGATAATAAGTAGCAGAATTAGGACCCAAACCCAATTCTAATTACAAACATTCCTTGTATTCTTCTGTCAGGCCTCCCTGCCTCTCCTTAAAAGTTCACTGAAGGCAGGCCAAAAGAATAAATGTCGACAGAAAATTTTGCAGTATTTTTTAGTTTCATGAAGAACAACAAAAAAAAAACAGCTTTTTATTTACTTATTTTTTAACATTTTTATTTTATTTTTGAGACAGAGAGAGAGCATGAATGGGGGAGGGTCAGGGAAGAGGGAGACACAGAATCGGAAACAGGCTCCAGGCTCTGAGCTGTCAGCACAGAGCCCGATGCGGGGCTCGAACTCATGGGCCGCGAGATCATGACCTGAGCCGAAGTCGGACGCTTAACCGACTGAGCCACCCAGGCGCCCTAAAAAACAGCTTTTTAAAAAGGGTGTGGGCGGGCACCTGGATGGCTCAGTCGGTTAAGCATCCAACTTTGGCTCTGGTCATCTCGTGGTTGGGGAGCCCAAGCCCCGCATCGGACTGGCTCTCTGCTGTCAGTGCAGAGCCCACTTTGGATCCTCTGTCTCCCTCTCTCTCTCTCTCTCTGCCCCTCCCCCACCTTCTCTTTCTTTCTCCCTCAAAAATAAAGCCATTAAGAAAAGGATGTATGTTATGTTTGGTAAGCATTTCTGACCCACCTCTGCTTCTTCAGGAGCATGAAATGCTACTAAATTCTGGAGGAAGAAAAGATCTCTGTTACAAGACATTGATTGTCTGTGTAAAGTGGGGTCATCAAGGGTTGGGACTTTCCGTAGTCAGGAACACTGGCATTTTTCTCTGCTATATTTCAAATCTTACAGAAATTTCTCCAAACTTCTAGAAATTTCTCCAAACTTCTAGAAATTTTTCCAACCTTATAGAAATTTTCTCCAAAAATATTGCTACCCGCAATATTTTTTAAGTTTCTTTATTTTCGAGAGAGAGAGAGAGAGAGCACAAGCAGGGGAAGGGCAGAAAGAGAGGTAGAGAGAGAGAATCCCAAGCAAGTTCCACACAGTGTGGAGGCTGATGCAAAGCCCGACGCGAGGCTCGAACCCGCGAACCGTGAGATCACGACCTGAGACGAAGTCGGATGCTCAACTGACTGAGCCACCCAGGTGCTCCAGGGTGGCTCCAGACATCGTTCCTTTTCCTCCACGTTCCCACGGGGACCTTAAGTACTTCTGCAGCCTTCATGGTTCATGAAAGACGGTTTACCTACTGCCCTCATGGACAGGGCATGGCGTTCTGAGCACAGCATTTCTCCAGAAAAAGTCTAGAGAGGACGCTCTTTAGAAGACGTCTCTCTTCACCCCAAGGAGGGAACCTGAACCCAGGATCTAGAAGGCGCAGACGTCATTCTGACTCCACATCTACCACTTGATACTGGAAACAATGCCGTGATTGTTCCAGCCGTACAGAAGCTTCGTGAGATGTTTGCCAGATGGAGCATCTCTCAACCGTTTTGTCTAAGGCAACTATGTATTTGTCAGAGAATAATTGGTAAGCGCGACTGTTAGAAGCAGTCTCTGTGGGAGAAATTTCTCCTCCCCTGTTTTATCTCATGGCTAATATGCTTTTTGCAACTTAGGGGAGTATATCAGAACAAAGCTATTCTGTGAAAGGGGATTAATCTAGTGACTCCCCAATTCTGCGTTTCTCACCAGATCTTACGTGGCTTCTGGGCATCAGGGTAGAAAACTAATGGGAAAGGAGGAAACTGTTGTCGGGGCCAACCTTGCTGGTTAACCTTGGCCTTGCGGAGACTCTGGCAGACTGTAATGCTTGAATGCTCAATCCAAATATAATTTATATTACAGTTATTGATTGCTTCTGCTACCTCAGAATGATGGAAACAGACTTGGAAGTCATCAGGAAAAAAAGGTAGAGACTATTATTAGAGCGCTTATACATCCAACAGTTTGTGGTTTTCCCTTCGCATAAACTTGGGACTTGAAACCCAAGGCCAAGTGGGAATCGTAGCCATAAAAAACATGGGCATCTATTTCACTCCCTCAAACCATTTTGAAGAGCTCTGATTATAGTATCCACCCCACCTCCCCCCCCCCAAAAAAAAATTCAACCCCAAATCCCCTTAAAGATTAACAAGCTGACAAACCTTGCTAATGTCAAGGAGAGGAAAACAGCTCCCTGCTAGCTGCCGGAAATGGACTCCAGACTTCCTCTTTCTTCAGCTGAGGACACTATGTAACTGTTCAGAAATGTGAAGGTTGCTTAAAACATGATGACTATTACAGGACAGAGACACAGGCTTCTAGGGAGCCAGGTAGCAGCCTGCAGCCAATGAATCAGACCCCAGCCGGGCCTGATGTTCAGCAAGGAGGTGATTTATAATGGGATACGGGGGCAGCCAGCGGATACACCTCAGAGGTTGGATAATCCAGACCAGCTGGGCATAGATTGTGACACTTCCCTCCCCGGCTTTTGCTCCCTGCGGAATGTGGGCAGAGCAGGTCTGTGCGGGGACAGCTCCGAGACATCCGACACACAAACGCGCAGGTTTGTTAGGAAACGGTCCCGCTGTATGTCTTTTCTGAAACCCGTGTCAGCCCAGAGGAAATATCCCAGCAGGAGTTAGACTCATCGGAATTCTGGAAACCATAAGAAAGTCATAGTATATGAAAGATGGCTTCTTCCCCCTCACCCTGTCGGGTTCTCCCCCCTTTGGTGTGTGTTGGGGGGTACTTTGGCCGAGTGCACAAAAATCATCATTTATAGCATTATCTATCTCAAAAGATTATTAGCTCTATAGTCTATAATATACTTTGGGCCAGAATAAGTTTTATTTTGGGTTCCTCAGCTATATAATACTATATTACACTTACCTCCCATAAATATACATGATATTTACCAGCAGAGCAATATACTCGGTATGTAATATTATTATTCCAATAAACAGAACACTTAAATACTACACAACTGTTACTCTAAAAACAGAGAAAGTCCATAGACACAATCGTAATACGAAGGACAGTTTTCACAAAGTGGCAAAACCTACATATTCTATTTTCAGAAACATTTCTAGACCTCTTTCTGTATAGGAAGCAAATAGGACTTTTTGTTGTCATCTTATTTTCAGCACTTTAACCAAACCCGTGACAACTGACTGAACGTAGGTCAACTGGTGGTGATTTCACATCTCCACCACGTTTCCTTGTTCTCTGTTCACGACCACCCTCCTGCTTCCCCTGCACTCTCCTGTTTGCGACCAAGGGCTAGGGCAGGAAACTCGTTTCCCTAAACCATACCATACATCACAATCTTATTCCGTCCTTTGGGAACATGTGCTCTGAGCAGGTTCGTCTTGACTTTTCTGACAAATTACCAGGACCACGTTAAAATGTAATTTAAACTTTTACAACTCAACTGATACTGTCGAGTCCACAAGCTCAGTATGGGGAGCTCATTGTAGGAAGGAACTTGTCTAGTAAATTCTTTTGCAGAGCAAACAAGGACCAGGATGGGTTGAGGCCGCTCCTCTGTGACATTAAATGTGTCAAGTCGCTGGAGAAATCCATAAAGAGTTTTGAGAGGAAAATTGACTAACCTCCCAATTCCTAGGCAAAATGCTACTCACGTGTGAAAATAATAGGAAAAGCTCCCAGATATGCAAATAGAGCATGCAACCCCCATACCTATCCAGAAAAATGTTACCCCAAACTGAACTCAAATGTAATAAGAAACTGTGGCAATCTTTAAAAACTCAGACTCTGTCATGAGGAAATAGTATAAAGGGCTAGAAATGAAACTTGGAATTGTTTACATATATAGTTAAGTCTTAATACATTTAAAATAAAGTTGCAAAGCACTGTGGAATTGCCATAAGTGATTTTGAAAGATTAGAAGGCTTTAAAATGAGGAAAAAAACAATAAGCAGCTTCTAAAATCTTCTATTTCACATAAAACAGAAAGTGGAAAAAAATAAGGAATTTTATAATTTTCCGAACTGAAAGAGAAATGGTAGATAGTGTTTCCTACTTGAGATTGATAATGAAAGCGCTAATGGATGCAGTTTAAAAAAAAAAAACAAACTTAAAACGAAGCTATAATTGAATTAAAAGCAGGATTTATATTTTTAAATTCCCGAGAGAAAACAAAGAAATATATATGGCTCATATCCCAAAAGATAGGAAAAGAAAACCAGTGTATGAGCGTAGAGAGGAAAGAATAAAGCAGGATGGCATGGAGACAATAAATGTAAATTGGAAACTGGTTCAGCCTAAGAAAACAAAGACCATAAGCTCACAGCACAAAAGGAGAGGTTAACTATTTTGAGTGTATTGGAGACAAAGGAACCTGGAGAAGTTACATTCAAAGGATATGAAAACATGTCCGTTAAACGCAAAGGGAAAAGAAATCACGTGTCACATTAATATCAAGAAGCATAGAATTTGCAACAACCTCAGTAGTTAAAAGATATGGGAAGGATTCCAGGTTATCTACATAGATGTTCCAGTCAGGGCTCTCCACTGGATTCAGTTCCCAATGCAAATGACCAAATGAGTATATTAGAGAAAACTCTGGATGATGACCGGAACTCAGAGAGAGATGTTACTGTCCCTTAACATTCGGAGAAGCGTGGCAGTTCATGGTACAAGCAAAAGACAGACAGAGGGGTTGCCCGGATGAGAATCTCCACCAGGTGAGACTGACCAGGCAAGAAGATACTGGCTTCCTGCTGAACCTGTGTGAGCGATCTGTAAAAAAACTACACCCAGGGACAAATGGTACCAATGATAAGTAACTATTCATCAAAAGGAATTATTTAGGGGCAACTGGGTGGCTCAGTGGGTTAAGGTCTGACTCTTGGTTTGGGCTCAGGTCCTGATCTCACAGTGGGTGAGTTCAAGCCCTGCATCAGGCTCTGCGCTGACAGCACAGTCTGCTTGGGATTCTCTCTCTCCCTTTCTCTCTGCCCCTTCGCCACTCACTCACTCTCTCTCCTTCTCTCCACCCCCCTCCCATCTTTCTTTCTTTTTTTTTTTTTAAAGTTTATTTATTTTTGAGACAGAGAGAGACAGAGCATGAACAGGGGAGGGTCAGAGAGAGAGGGAGACACAGAATCGGAAGCAGGCTCCAGGCTCTGAGCCATCAGCCCAGAACCCGACGCGGGACTCGAACTCACGGACCGCGAGATCATGACCTGAGCTGAAGTCGGGCGCTTAACCGACTGAGCCACCCAGGCGCCCCACCCCCTCCCATCTTTAAATAAATAAATAAGTAAGTAAGTAAGTAAGTAAGTAAGAAGCAAGGTTTAAAAACCACAAATCAAGTTCCATCTTAAGAAATTGTGAAAAGGAGGATAAATCATACCTTAGACGAGGAGCAAGGATAGAATAATAAAGACAACATCAACCAAATAGGAAAAACTAATAGAGAAAATCAACAAAATTCATGCTTGGTTTTTTTTGGTTTTTTTTTTTTTTTTTGAAAAGACTAAAGAAAATTGATACAGCGTCTAGGAACACTGATCAAGAAAAAGAAAAAAAAAAGACACAAATGAACTCCAGGAATTACAAGGGTGATATCATCACAGATTCTATAGATTTTTTAAAAAGGATATTATGGGGGACTTTATGCCAATAAATACAATGACTCAAATGAAATAAGCACATTCCTTTGAAAACATAATTTACCAAAACTGACTCAGGAAGAAATAGAAGATCTGAATAGTTTCAACTCTTTTAAAGATATTTTTTCATGTTTTTATTTTATTTTTAAGAGAGAGTGAGCAGGGGAGAGGCAGAAAGAGAGGAGGACAGAGAATCTAAAGCAGGCTCTGCTCACAGTGCAGAGCCCAACTCGAGGCCTGAACTCAGGAACCTAACTGTGAGATCATGACCTGAGCTGAAGTTGGTCGCCCACCCGATTGAGCCACCCAGGTGCCCCTAAAGATATTTAATTCATGATCAAATACCTTCTCCCACCAAAGAAGCTCCAATTATGTCAAACATTTAAGGAAAAACTGCCGGTTTTATTTGAACTCTTTTTTTTTTAATGTTTATTTGTTTGTGTATTTATTGGGAGGGGGGAGGGAGAGAGAGAGAGGGAGAGAGAGAGTCCCAAGCAGGCTCTGCACAGTCAATGCAGAGCCCAGTGTGGGGCTCAGTCTCATGAACAGTGAGATCGTGACCTGAGCTGAAATCAAGAGTTGGGTCCTTAATTGACTGAGCCACCCAGGCGCCCCTCACATGAACTCTTTAGAAATGATAGGAGCCAGCCCTTAAATTACTGATTCTATTATTTACTTTCTTCTAATTATTTTTTCTGATTTTAGACGCGTTCATTTTCTCCTGCAGTTTGTAATTCCCTTGCCCATTTTCCGTCTCGTTGAGTTCATCATCTCATTTAGTTTTTCTTATTCCATTTTGAAATAAAATGATTTAATCTGTTAGCTTGCATTTGACTGCAGTTTGGACTGCATTCTGAAGTTTTGCTCAGTTTTGTTTTCATCCAAATACTCTGTAATTAAAACATCGTCTTTGGGGCGCCTGGGTGGCGCAGTCGGTTAAGCATCCGACTTCAGCCAGGTCACGATCTCGCGGTCCGTGAGTTCGAGCCCCGCGTCGGGCTCTGGGCTGATGGCTCAGAGCCTGGAGCCTGTTTCCGATTCTGTGTCTCCCTCTCTCTCTGCCCCTCCCCCATTCATGCTCTGTCTCTCTCTCTGTCCCCCCCAAAAAAATAAATAAAAAAAAAAAAGTTGAAAAAAAAAACATCGTCTTTGCACACACACTTTACAGGACGGTGTTAGGTTCTTTTCTTTTCTCCCCATTTCTAAGTATTTAGGATTTTGTCGCTTTGTCATAAATTCTGTCAATTTCTAGTTTTATTGCATCGTGACCACATTAGAGTGTCTGCACATTCTTTCCTTTTAGAAATCATTGAAGGCTTTTTGTACTGTAGATTATGATCAATTTTCAAAATTCTCCCTGGAGCTTTGTAAAGAATATGTATTCTCCGTTGGTTAAAAAGTTTGACATATCTAGTAAATCAACCTTATTTCTTTTATTATCCAATTACACGTGTTATGTCTACTTGACCAAATGTGGTATGTTAAAATCATCAACATTCATATTTCTGTTAATGTTGTCTACACTTACCAAGAGTCTTTCCTTTATATACTGCGAAGATGTTTCATTTGATGGATCAAGTTTCGTGCAATTATACCTTTATTGAGGCTGATAATTACTATCAAACTGAAATGGATTATTTCCCCTTGATACACTCTACCCGGCATTGTATGTCGTCTAATGGTAATGTCCCTTTGTCTTCTTTTTTGCTCAAACTTGCCCTAATGCATTCTCATCCATCACATATATATTCCGTGATACTTGGCTTTGGTTGTGTTTCTTACAGTCATCATCACGTAGCTGCAGTTCTTTCAATGAATTGAAGCATGCTTGTGCTTTAAGAAAAACAAACGTTTTGAAAGAATTTTAGATTACTGGATTTCCAGAAGGTTACAGAGAGTTCCTACACCTTCTTCATTCGGGCTTCTCCTAATCTTAACATCTTAGATAGCCATGGTATAATCCTGTTAACTAAATTAATACTTCACTGGGACTTCACTAGTTTCTCCACTATTTCTGGTTCCAATCCAGGATGCCGGGTTGCATTTAGTTAAAATGTCTCCCTGGGCTCCTCCGATGTGACAGTCTCTTAATCTTTCCTTATTTTTCAGGTCAACGTTCTGCAGGGTACTGTGCAGACATGTTGGTAGAATATCCTTTACCTTAAGTTTGTCTCGCGTTTTCTCATGCTTGGACTAAAGTTACAGATTTGGGGAGAAAATGGTGCAGAGGAAGTCGCTTCTCATCACATGCTATGGGGCAGCATGTGATACCATGACTTACAACTGGTGATATTGACCTTCTTCACTCACTTAAGATGGCGTCTTCCGGGTTTCTCCACCACAAAATCATGATTGGCCCTTTCTGTATGTTAGTCATTAGAACCAGTCACTGAATCCAGCTCAAATTCAAGGCGGGGGGGGGGGGGTGGAAATGAGATGCCACCTCCTGGAGGGAAGAATACCAAAGAATTGTGTGGACACCTGTTAAAACCACCACGGTAATAAACAAATACAATGGGAGAAACTCTGCGGCTGTGCAAATATCCTGTTTAAGATACCCTTCGTGTTTCATCCGCTAGCTTTACCGTTTATCAGTGGATCTTGTCTGCAGCAATCATCACTATGGAACTTTAATGGTGGTGTTAGCTCTCCCTGATCCCTTCTGTATTTACTTACTGGAATTTTTCTTTCAGGGCTGTCTGTCCCTTCTCCACTTATTGATTGATGGATGATCATTTTTTAATTTTATTTTAAGTCCGCCATAGCTCACGTGCAGTGTGGTATTAGTTTCAGGTGTACAATAGAATGATTCGACCCTTCCATACACTCGTCCATGCTCATCAAGATAAGTGCACTCTTCACCTATTTACTTATTCCATCAAGTATTGAAAGCGGTATGGATTTGAGAATATTTATTTTATTCTTCGGTTATGATCCAAAGCTAAATGCTATTATTATATATTTCGTTGCTCACCTTGCTCGAGCTTGGCCACCAGGATCTCTTTTGGGTTACCCTGTGTCTTTTTGACATGCCCCTATTTTGTTTTTAAGTATTTCATTGTTTTTTTGGGGGGGGGCGCTACAAGACCCTCATCTTGTATTTTCCCCGCACAGCCTTAGAATCAGCCACTGTTCTAGAGAGACTTGATCCCTTTTATTGAAGAACAGTATTCGGGTAATGCTATACATTCAATATTTGTGTTCCCCGCCAATTCACATGTTAAATCCAAACGCCCAGTGTGGTGCTATTTGGCCGTGAAATCTTTGGGAGGTGATGCACTCGTGAGGGGGCAGTCCTTAGGAAAGAGACCCCGAGGAGCCCCCTGTCCCCCCTGCCATGTGAGGACACAGCCGAAGGATGGCCATCAGCGAACCAGGGTGGGCCCTCACCGGACACCAGGTCTGCTGGCACCTTGGTCTTGGGCTTGCCAGCCTCAAGAACTATGAGAAGTAAATTTCTGTTGCTTCTAAACCATCCAATCTGTGGTATTCTGCTAGAGCAGCCCGAACGGAGACAGAAACCAGGATCTGAGTGCACCTGTCTCTTGCCAATGGGGTGTCGCTTCTAGGAAGCACTCCGCGTCGAGAGCAGGATAATATCCGCGTGTATTCTAAGCCTTGTATCCGAGCCTGGTCTATACTTCTGTACCTACTTGGACCCATATGAAATAATAGCATCATGACAATTATAATCATGAGGTGGTACCAGCAGCCTCTGCCTCTTACCAGCAACGGAAGCTTCATGCTAACATCTTCTCCTTGCTAGTTTCTAGCCATTCTCCCTCACCGAGGGGAGCTGACTCCCCTTATCTACAGTAGCTTATTTCTTTGTGCAAGCATCACATACACGTGGCTTGTGAAACCCTTGCCCACGTGAGAAGCAAGCTCAACCATGTGTCTGAATGGTTCATTTTGTGTTCAGTCTTGCAGTAACCAATCCAAACCTCATTTTCCAACGTACCGAGACCCTCTCCCCCTCTTTGCTACTGTGTTTGTGTTTTCGTGGAGTGGTTGAGCCATTTTTCAAACTCTGTAGTTTTTTCCTCACTCTTTTATGGAGTTTTAGAAGTGGAGAAGAAGGGGCGCCTAGGTGGCTCAGCTGGTTAAGCATCTGACTCTTTTTTTTTCATGTTTATTTATTTTTGAGACAGACAGAGACAGAGCACAAGTGGGGGAGTGGGAGGGACAAGAGAGAGAAGGAAACACAGGATCCGAAGCAGGCTCCAGGCTCTGAGCACTCAGCACAGAGCCCGACATGGGGCTCGAAGCCAGGAACCGTGAGATCCTGACCTGAGCCGAAGTCGGATGCTCGACCGACTGAGCCACCCAGACACCCCAAGCATCCAGCCCTTGATTTCAGCTCAGGTCATGATCTCACTGTTCATGATTTCAAGACCCCCCCCCTCCCCCATCGGACTCTGTGCTGACAGTGCAGAGCCTGCTTGGGATTCTGTTACTTCCTCTCTCTCTGCCTCTCTCCTGCTAGTTCGTTTTCTCTCTCTCTCTCTCTCTCTCTCTCTCTGTCTCAAAAATAAATAAACATTAAAAAAATAAATAAAAACTTTAAAAAGTAGAAGTAGAGAAGAATCTGATATCAGTCCACTTTTTGTTTCTTTGGGTTTAGATTTTTTTTTTTCCTCCCCTGTTTGGATGTATTCATAGTAATTTTCTTGAAATTCTAAAATATCATCAAGTTGATATCTTGCCACCCACCTGGGTGGCTCAGTCATTTAAGCATCTGACTTTGGCTCAGGTCATGATCTCGAGGTTCACGGGTGCGGGCTCCGTGTCGGGCTCTGTGCTGACAACTCGGAGCCTGGAGCCTGCTTCAGATTCTGTGTCTCCCTCTCTGCCCCTCCCTGCTCTCTCTCTCTCTCTCTCAAAAATATATAAACATTTAAAAAATTTTAAATATCATCAAGGTTAAGTCTGGATCTTAGCCCTGTTTCTTAAAATGTACACGGTGATTAGTAAACCAATTAGTTCTGCCAACTCAGGTCTTTCTTTGGGGAAAAATTCTTACTTTTTCCTTTGAAGCTAAAATGAAAATGTTCTAAGTTTAAAAGGCCTGCGTGCCTGGGCAGGCTCTGGGGCAATGCAAGTGATTTCCTCTTAGGAGACGAATATAAAGATGGAGAAAGGGGTGCCTGGCTGGCTCAGTTGGTTGAGCGTCCGACGTCAGCTCAGGTCATGATCTCGCGGTCTGTGAGTTCGAGCGCTGCGTTGGGCTCTGTGCTGATGGCTCAGAGCCTGGAGCCTGCTTTGGATTCTGTGTCTCCCTCTCTCTCTCTGCCCCTCCTTCACTCATGCTCTGTCTTCTCTCTGTCTCAGAAATAAATAAACATTAAAAAAAAAAGATGGAGAAAGAAGCACCCTTTGTCTTTAGCCCCAACACATTTTCCTCTTTTTTCTTTTTAAAATTTTATTGTGCTAAGAACACTTAACATATTTACCCTTTTAATAGATTATTAAATGTACACTACCATACTGTTATCTATAGGCACAAGGTTGTACAGCCGATCTCTCGGACTTACTCATCTTGCATAAATGAAATTTTATACGTGTTGATTAGCAGCCCCTCATTTTTCTTTCTCTCCAGCCCCTGGCAACCACCATTCTATTTTTGTGTCCATTTTTAAAATATTTTCTCTATTTAATTATCTCAAATTAGTGGAAGCATACAATATTTGTCCTTTTGTGTCTGGCTTATTTCATTTAGCACAATGTCCTCCAGGTTCATCTGTGTTGTCACATTGCAGGATTTTTTTCTTTTTGAATTCTGCAATATATACCAGTGTGTGTATGTGTGTGTAATTTTTTTTAATCCATTCATTTGTCAACGGATACTTAGGTTGTATCCACATTTTGGCTATTCCTGTCATGAACGTGAGACACAAGTATCTCTTTGAGATCCTGATCTAAATTCTTCCAGGGGCGTCTGGGTGGCTCAGTCGGTTAAGCGTCCGACTTCGGTTCAGGTCATGATCTCGCGGTCTGTGAGTTCAAGCCCCGTGTTGAGCTCTGCGCTGACAGCTCGGAGCCTGGAGCCTGCTTTGGACTCTGTGTCTCCCTCTCTCTCTGCCCCTCCCCTGCTCATGCTCTGTCTCTCTCTGTCTCTCAAAACTAAATAAACATTGAAAAAAAATTTTTAAAAATTCTTCCAGATAGACACCCACAAGGGGGATTGTTGGATCTCATGGTAGCTCTATTTGTCGTTTTTTGAAGGATCCGCCATATTGTTTTCTATAGTGGCAGTACCATTTTGTATTCCCACCAACAGTGCACAAAGGCTTTAATTTCTCTACAACCTCGCCAGTCATCAGGACAATGTAAATCATGATGTGCTGTGGCCTTGGCAGGTTTTCAGGTGGTTCCTTAGACACAGCCATTCCTTCTGAAAACCCCGATTAGTGCCAGGGAACTAAAATCCTCTACCGCTGACATCGTCTAGGCTGCATTCATGCAAACCAGGACTGAGAACCACTGCAGAAAGTCGGGCGGCTGTGAACGAGTCAGTTGGAGACAGCAAGGACTTGGTGGAAAACCGGCTGGTGGTTTGGTCCCATTACAGCACCTGATTCAACATCGGCACAAATCTCTGGTTGGAACTTGGTGGAAAGGCATGCATTTCCACTCGCAGGCAGACACTGTGGGGACAGGGCAATTCAGAGGACCGGCCAGGAGGGCTCCAGCACTGCCAAGCCTCGAGTATCAGAGACTCCCTTACATGTTCCTGCAGGCTGTGTTCTCCCCATCAGCTGCCAATACGCTGGTCCTGTCCCAAGAACTCAAGTGCCATCTGCAAAGTTGGCAGAACATTACAGAAGAGACTCTTGGTTATGTGCCATGGGGATCGTTCTGGAGCAGAAGGGAGTGAGCAGGTGAGTCTTCCATCTGCAAATAATGTGCTCTTTGCCCCCAGCCCCAGGATAGACAGATCACTCTCCACTCCCCCCATTAGGGGCTCAGAGTACCTGAGTCTCGGATGCTGAGTGCGCAGTGGGTGATTTTATGGCGTTGGTCTATGACGCTGGTACGTGCCCTAGCAAGACACTGCATTGTCATCAGAAAGTCTGGATTTGGGTCCTGGATCTTCCTCTGTGCGCTCTGGGCAGACCCTTCACTTTCTCCAACTATAGAATTGGGACAGCGATCCTGGTGCTACCCCGTCACAGAGATGTTCGGAGGCTTGCCTGAGAGACAGACCGAAAACATGTATGAGAAGCTGGTGTTGCCAGTTCAGCCGTCCACAGCCAGGAAGATGCCATCGTTACAGAGAACGGCCTCTGGACTCTGCCGACCAGATGACTCTCAGCAGGTGTGAACTCGGAAGGTTGATGAATCACTGTGCCTCAGTTTCCTGGGAAAGCGATGCTACCAGTCCCTGCCCCAGAGCTGTGTCGTAGAGATAATACATGTTAAGTCCTATTTCTCTGTGCCTGGCACAGAGCAAAGGTAATTAAACCGCCCCTATTGACTTGGAGCTGTTTTCCAGCCCCACAGGGTTCTTGCACCTGCTGAACACCCTAAATGTTCAGAAAGGTCTTATTCCTCCATTTTCCCAGATTAATTGGAAGAACATCGTGGAACCGGCTCCCTGGGAAATGTATACCTCACGGACTCCACCTTATTTTCTACTGCATACGAGCATCCCGTGGCTTATTTGCGATAACGGATAGTGGTGTTTTTAAAAATAAAAGGGATCTTCCTTTTGTTGCAGCCTTTTAAAGAAAGTTTGGTTTAACAGGCATTAATCCAGCAAAGCAAAAACAAAAACAGATTCTTCCTGTTTTCTCATGTAGAGCAATTCAACTCTCAGACTCAGCTCTGGTCCACTTCCTTCTACCACGAGAGCTTAGAATTTGCCACTTGTGAGTACTTGGATTAAGCTTGTAGATCAGGAAATTCTCCTATGTTGCACGAAATGGCTGCTGTGGCCCCTCCGTCACAAATACCTGCTTAGCAATTCTAACTGGAAGGATTTCTTCAAGAGTTCTTAAGAGTCTAGGAAAGACTCAGACTGTCCCGACAACTTAGGACACATGATCCCTGCTAGATGAAAAGTTACAGTCAGAGGTGCGGTTCACGCCACCCAGACCTGCTTAGCCACGTCACTCTGTGATGAGAGGTCATCCTTCCTAGCCACGTGAAGAGGGTTCCGTGCCAGGGAGAGGACCTCCGGTATTGGAAGGAGTGAGGAACCTATGCAGGACCGACAAAAACAAAAGACAAAGACCCCCTCAAGCATCAACGTTAAGGCCAAGAGGTTCTTGGTCTGAGCCATTGACCACACCACCAGGGTAGGGGAGCAAATTTTGCCACCCCCAAAATATGTCTCTCTGGCATATTATTTTAAGCTAGTTATTTTTAAGAAACTAGAGACACAAAAGAAGCTGTGAAAAGTCAAAAGTTGTCCTTTTATAGGAGACATGTATGTTTATAAGAGAAATCCATTTGTAAGAGAAATCTCCATTTGTAAGGGTGTGTCCCTCGCTGTACCTGGAAGAGAGTATGACTCAATCTCTAGAAATCCTTATCAATGATAAGGAAATCTTCATAAAATCCTTATCCTTGTTTACTCTGCTTTTCCTGGTAAACTCCCACACCTGACTTTCCACCCCCAACATCATCTTTTGTCTTTAGCTGAACATGGTATTTAAGGTGATGGTGGCTTTGGCTATTTCAGAGTTACTCAGTTTTTCTGGGTCTTTCCCCCGTATACAGGAAGTACACGTGGTATTAAAGTTTTGTTTTTCTCCTGTATGTCTGTCTCCCGCCAATTTAATCAGGCCAGCAAAGAACCTAGAACAGAAGAAGGAAAAACTTTTCCACCCCTGCACCCCTATGTCAATCTTTCTGGAATACTGCTGTTCTGAATTTCTCCCATATTCAAAAACTTGTAATGATTTCCCATTGCTCATTAAATAAATCTGGATTGGAGATAGTTAAGGGAAAGCACTCAAGGTCATCTATGACCTAGCACCAATTTATCTTGAATTTTAGATTCCATATCCCTGCCCTGCCTTCTGTATAAAGACTTCCTTAGGGACAGAGAGTATATAGTTGCCGTCCCACAAATCCACCTTGCCTAGTCCTGCTCCTGGGTCATTATTCAAGCTGTTACGCCATTGAAATGCCTTCCGTCTTTCATTGTAGCATCCTACAAGGCCCTTTCTAACTCCATTACTTTTGTGAAGACTTTCGTGACCTACTTTCTACCATCCAGGATGGTAATAGGTAGGAAATGATGGTGGGAGACAGTGGCTGTGCACAGAGCTCCCTCCTCAGAGTGTCAGAAGGGAAGATGCCTGCCACGAATGCATCATTTTTACATTTAAAAATCATGTCTTTCATGCTTTATGCACCCCGGCTACTGTTCCGCCAAAGAAGAGCGTTGGACTCTATGATTTGTAAGGTCCTATCTAACTCCATTATTTGAGAATCCATTCATTCCTTTTTCAGGAGCTATTTGTCCTTTTTCAGGAAGACATAAATAAACACCTACCCCTCACAGTGTTCACTGCTCCCTCAAAAAAATGGATGGAAGAGACATAAATGAATGGAAGAGACAAAAAAATGAATGTCAGCCTCTCTGCCTATTTGGGGAGAACAGAAATAAAGTCCCTTTTGATACATGTCTCTTCTCTCCAGTGGAATCAATCAACCTCTAGAGCAACATTTGTGCATCCATTTGCTTTCCTAGGGGGTGGGACGGTGCCACATTCTGCCAAGGAAACAAGAAACAGTGTAACGGGCGATAGTACCGTTATTTTAGAAATTTGCATGCAAGGTGATTTTTAAATTATGGTTTATTAAGCATAGCATATGCATAAATTTCCAAGAAACAGGCTACTCACAAAGGTGTAATGAATATAACCATCGTCATTTCCAGCATTTCATTTTGCAGCTCCATTTACTTGAGACGATCGGATGCAAAAAGATATTGTACGACATATTTCCTCTTCATGAGTATACTCAGACACTGTGGGAGGAAATAGGATCCTTGTAGTTTGGTAGTGGGGAGAAGAGGTAAGGGAACATGAAGGGTGGGTTTCAAGCGTTTTTTGTTCAGTAGTCAAAAGAATTTCACATTATCTTGCCCCAAGGTATTGCCCCAACCGATGTGTCAGGAGATGTCATTACACTGTCTTCTGGGCTGACAATCATATTGGTACACACCGGCAGTCCCACAGGTCAGGCGCCTCTCTGGCAAACGCTGATGAGTTTATTAACATATACAGCATCACTTGGCCAAGTCTCCTTGTTAATCTACACTTACAGATGCACAGTGGTTGATGGAGTTGAAATGCTTCCCTGGTTAGGGCGCACAATGGCCCCAAATCAAAGTACGTAGCAGAAACAGCAAGCCGACTGCAGGGTCGGGGCGTGGAAAGTCCCTCCTTTATTTTATGAATTCAGATATCTGTGGGTTGCCGATAAGGTCTGTACACTCATGTTTTTCTAACAAGTGGTTCTCGTGAAAAAGCGTAAGAACACCAAACAGATACGATTTTTCCTTCGCTATGGCGTAGAAGGTGCGGTAATCTACAGGTCAGTCCGCTTACCGCGTAGTATCTGCGTGACCTTTGACCAGCAAGGTTACTCAAATCCTCAATCTTGGTTTTCTCACCGGTAAAATGGGATGCATCTGTCTACCCACTTACTCAAGTTCATGGACTTCCTGCTTCCCTCCGCAGACCGGAAGTTTTTAGAGAGTAACAACTCTGTTATCTAGTTATTTTCTCCCTTAAGCAGGTCTCTGTCCCTTGCAACCTGACCATTCTCTCTCCTGCTACAGATGTGCCGGGTCCTACATTCTCCTGTGCTACAGGTTACCATGTAGGTACCCTCCCCAGGTTTTTCATGGATGTCGCCCTGTTACCAGCTCATTTGCATCCCTGTCACAAAGGATCACAGCCAGCAACATTATGCCTTCTGTTAGCTGAAGAATCTTTCCTTGTCAGCCCTGTGATTTGTCCAGGGTCATTCGCGGGGGGTCCCCTCACCCATGCAGAATGTTTTCTGCCTTACTCAGGCTAGTTCCATTCAAGCCCACACTGAAAAAAACACACAAGCCCTATGTAAGAAGCCAACAGCACTTGGCTACACAGGAAGGAAGGTGCAGCTTCGGAGTCCAGAAGCATCCCAGCCGCGGACTGGAAATGCTGCCCAGGAGCAAGATGGAGCCTGAGTCACAGGCAGTGGCTGGTCCGAGACATGCCAGGCCAGAGGAATTAGCAGAAAGAGAACCTGAGGGTGTGGAAGCCAAGGGTAAAAGCAAAAGAGATGTGGCCAACTGGAGAATAAAATGTCAGTCCTCAGAGCAGATGAAAATGATAATGACATTGGATTGATTGAAACTAACCAAGTATCAGGCACTGCGCTAAATGCTTTTCATGCATCATCTCATTTAATCCTCAAAACATCTCCAAGGGTATGATTATCCCCATTTTAGAGATGAGGAAACTATGCTTCATAGTTAAGTATTTTGCCCACAGACACACATATAACCAAGAAGCGGCAGAATCAAGAGTCGGACCCAAGATGTCCAGTGCCAGACCTCAGCCTTAACCACTCCTGGCATAGCCCCACTGCAGCCAAAATCAAGAGCAGTTCCCAGAACAGAGCTACGTTTCAGCCCTACACATGTCAGAAACTTATACTCTACACTTTTGCAGCCTTACTTCATCTGTCTTAAAGAAGTAGTTTCTGTTTATACCATTTTTCTTTCTAAGGAGCAAGTTAGGAGGTATTAGGCTGCTTTGGACCACAAATAACCAACACCGAACAAGAGTATCGTACGGGCTTCGTTCTCTCTATCACAACACGTCTAGAGACAGGTCAGTCTGGAAATTTTAATTCAGTGGCACAACTATGTCCTGTGTTTCCTCTCTGCCAGCTCAGCCGATCGGGGCAGTTGTTCCTCATAGTCACAAGATGGCTGCAGCACCTCCAGGCATCAAACACAAGTTAAGGATGTCCATTAAAGAAACAGAGTATTTCTCCCATGCATGTCTATTTAGTAGAGAGGAAAACCTTTACCAGAAGCTTCTTTGAATACTGCCTCTTGGGCTTTATGTCCGTGACCATGCCGAAACCAATCACTGGCAAGGAGGGGAGCATTGCCATGAGAAGTTTCCAGCAATGGTGATTCTTGGATCCGGTGAGGTTTTACCCTCTTTACCCACATGGGAAAGCAAAGTCCAAAACAAAAGTGGGGAGGAAGAAGGTGTGTTTGTAGAGTAGGGCAGAAGGCGACTGAATAATCAAAAAGGGATAACTGCGATGCTGGGGTGAGAGGAAAGGAGATTGTTGGATTATTTAATCCCTTCCTGTTTTTGTCTGTAAGGTTGATTATGTAAACTGGGTACAGACATACACCAGAAACGAAACCTCAAGGAATGGCAATGGGTATCCCATCCACAGCACAAATGATCTCCACTCCATTTTTCTGGTAGATCTACATGTTTGTGTAGACCCTTGGGACGCTTTAAAAACAAGCTAATAATGGGGCGCCTGGGTGGCGCAGTCGGTTAAGCGTCCAACTTCAGCCAGGTCATGATCTCGCGGTCCATGAGTTCGAGCCCCGCGTCAGGCTCTGGGCTGATGGCTCGGAGCCTGGAGCCTGTTTCCGATTCTGTGTCTCCCTCTCTCTCTGCCCCTCCCCCGTTCATGCTCTGTCTCTCTCTGTCCCAAAAATAAATAAAAACATTGAAAAAAAAAATTTTAAAACAAGCTAATGGTCAACGCCCACCATGACTGCGGTTTCACTTCCAAAGAAACCTCCTCCTGAGGGGCGCCTGGGGGGGCTCAGTCGGTTGAGCGCCTGACTTCAGCTCAGGTTATGATCTCACAGTTCGTGGCTTCAAGCCCCGGGTCGGGCTCTGTGCCGACAGCTCGGAGCCTGGAGCCTGCTTCGGATTCTGTGCCTCCCACCCTTTCTGATTCCGCCTCAAACATAACATCTTAATATAAGAGATGCTGGGAAAATTAGGATGTGGGCGACTTTTAAACATCTCTGATGTATCCTGTTTACCCGAGTGGTTCCAAGCAGAGCTTTGCAGTTTGCATGCAAACTGCATGAGGATATGTAAGCAACAGGGTCCCCTGTGTGGTGGCAAACAAAAAACCAAATAAAATGACTCCATGGAAATTTGTTAGCAGCAGAATAATCCTTCGAGTCAGCAGATTATTAGGCTGATGTTAATACAAACACAGTTGTGAATTCCCCTGCTGTCTTTCCCTGTACTTAATTCTAACCACACACTCCTCAGGAAGACTGACCTAGTTACCAGCTCTATTCTGTGACTCACTCAGTGCTGTACCTACCTCCCGCTCTTGAAGCCTGGCCATCAGCTTCCATATCTTTAGGAATCCTATAGTCAGGAATGGCCTCCGGCTCCAGATACCCCGTTCTTAATATTTCGCATCTCTCCATGAGGCATACAATGGGTACAAATATCCAATATGGGAGACATGGCGTGGGGGGTACGGGGCAGTTGATAAGGTTGCCCATAGTGGATAACTTGTAAACTGATTTGGACACAAATCCACTTGCATTTAAATTCTTAACTTTTCCAGGGCACCTGGGTGGCTCAGTCGGTTGAGCGTCCAACTTCAGCTTAGGTCACGATCTCACGGTTCTTGAGTTCGAGCCCCGCGTCAGGCTCTGGGCTGATGGCTCAGAGCCTGGAGCCTGCTTCCCATTCTGTGTCTCCCTCTCTCTCTGCCCCTCCCCCATTCATGCTCTGTCTCCCTCTGTCTCAAAAATAAATAAACGTTAAAAAATTTTTTTAATTCTTAACTTTTCCTACTATACCGGCCTCCTTCCCATGTTTCAGGACAACATGTTTTGGGGAGGAAAAGAGACAGCAAAACGATCCACTAATAACTAAGAAGTCCAAAAAAGCCATCCCTTTTCCCTAGCTTCCTCCAACCCCTGTGGAGAGAAAATAACAATCAATGGAAACCAAGCTATTAACAACATGAGTTGTCACGCTGTTTATAAAAAGCCCTTGTTTATTACACTGGTTGCCATTTTGAGCCTCACATTCCAGTGGTGCAGTGGTGTTACTGTTACCTGTCTTACAGAATCCCTGATTCCTAATTGGAATCTGCTCTGTGAACATGAAGTCTCCTTTGTTGACCAGCCCTCCTCTTGGCTCCCCAGCAGTAAATGGTTATGGTGAATTATACACTGCTTCTCCTCCTCCGGACACTCAAATGGAAGGCATTTCCATTGGAAGGCATTTCCATTGGAAGCATTTCCATTGGAAGCAAGGATACTGAAATTGATGAAGTGCCCCATACAGATTCTGCCCCTTTTCACCAGCTGTGGAAAGACTACAATGATAGAATACATACTCAGCCCTGAGTATCTGTGACATGTGGGGCACACTGCCGGGCACCTTTACCTGCCATCCCCTTTAAATCTGTTCATGAACCGTGTTTGTCTTAACAAGCGAGCCCCGAGAAATTAAGGAATTTGCTCAGGTTTATTCAGGAAGTGGCAAAGCTGTGTGATACAGAGCCAGGCTTCTCCCCTCACAGGTCATACTTTTCAGACGACATTGCGTTTTTTCCATCTACGATGACATCTAATAGGGGACAAACTAATGAAGTAAAACTGTATTTATATAGAACTACTATAGGCATGACTCCAAGTGGTGGAATTTAAGCCTTTTGATCTGGGCAGATTTCAGATAAGAAGGGAAGCAGAGAAGCCACTGAGGTTGGAAAAGAAGTAATTGAGGTGTTTACTTTTTATTCGCTGGGGCATATTTTACTTTTTTTTTTTTTTTTTTGAAAAAAGGAAGTACAAAATGAAATTCAAATCCGATCAGAACTTCTTTGAGCGCCAAAACCTGGTGAGACGGGCACCAAGCCTTAACCTTGACCTTAAGTTGGATTTGGTCCTCCAGGCAGCATCCTTGTGAATGGATCTGTTTATGCTGTGAACCTCCCACAGGAATGTGTTTGTTTTAGGGGAGAACTTAGGGGAAAAATTGTAAATAAAAACCAAAAAAAACCCCCAGAAACCCAGTTTTCCAGATGTTACTTATCTTCCTCAATTTTTGTTTTCTATCAGATGTATGTTTCCATTTTCCTTATAGACAAAGAAACCAACTGGCTCAGGCATTGGTCTGTGGAATTTCTGGAATTCCAATGGAACAAGGAAAACTTTGTTATTTTTATCTGCACAGGTGTATCATCAGGGGTTGGGAAGCTCCTTTCCCAGTAGGAAGGTTCATCTATTGTCACAGGTCTGGCAGTGGCCTGGTAAGGACAATATGGAGGAAAATACAGGGACCGCCATTAACCCTGACTTTCTCGTGATGTGTATTCAGGTCTTATCCCTTCTGTGCCTTGAATGTGTCCTCACAGTCCTGACGTGTGCTTTCCTACAAAAGGATAGATGGGCATCCCCTCCCTGCTTGGCCCGCACTGGCATATAACCTCCATTGCTTCCTCTTGTGTGTCCTGATATACAACAGAATATAAACTACCCTTTTGAATAACCTGCAATGTCTCAGGGTTCACCAGGGAAATCAGAGAAATGATCTCCGCAAAAACTCTTTGATTATAACGGTGTGGTTATGACAGTTGGCGTTAGGAAAGGCGAATCACAAGCTGTAAGAATGGTTTCACATGATCCATCCACCCAGTCCTGTTGCCTTCGCTGAAACAGCCCATAATGAAGATAAATGTGCTATTTGTAAACCTCAGAATGAAAAGGTGGAGAGTGTTGATCTGAGAGTATGCAGGATCATCAAAAGTTGGAATACATGGAATTAAACAATTGAAGCTCATAATTTTTCTTCAGAGAGGTTAGTTAAGAAAGCATTATCATGGAAAAATGAAATGTTGTCGCGATCACTCCGGATTTCTCAAGCAAAGTGAGGAAAGCACAAGAGACAGATGTGACAAAGGAGTAGGAGTGTGTGTGTGTGTGTGTGTGTGTGTGTGTGTGTGTGTGTGTGTGTGTTCATTCAGAGGTGACACAAATCACCCTAAAACCTAATGGTTTGGAACAGCAACAACCATTTATTTGCATATGATTCTGCAATTTGAACAGGGCTTTGCAGAGATGGCCCAAGGCTACTTCACAAGATGTTAGCTGGGGCCTTTACAAGGCTCATTCAACCAGGAGTTTGGCTGAGGTTGGACATCCAGAGAGGTTTCACTGTCATGTCTGGGGCCTGAGCTGGGCCTCTCTCTCTCTCTCCAGTAGGACAGTTAGGCTATTTAAATTATGGCTCAGAGTTCTGCAAGAGTGAAAGAGTTCTTAAGGGGCAGAAAGTTCTGCTGCATTCTGTTGATCAGAACATGTTGCCAGATGAGATTTAAGGGGAGGAAAGTCAAATCCACCAGTTGTTAGGGGGACACGTAGGTAGAGGGGTGGGAAGAAATGTTGGGGGCCATATTTGAGACCATCTATTACAATTTTCTTTTGCAGTAGGGTGCCGACAAAGACACTCTTCTATTTTTTGGTGATGTTTATTTATTTTTGAGAGAGAAAGAAAGAGTGTGTGTGGGGGGGTGAGTAGCAGAGAGAGAGGGAGACACAGAATCCAAAGCAGGCTCCAGGCTCTGAGCCATCAGCACAGAGCCCAATGCGGGGTTCAAACCCATGAATGAGATCATGACTGGAGCCAGCATTGGATGTTTAATTGGTTGAGCCACCCAGGTGCTCCAAAGACTCTCTTCTTGATCAAACTCTAGCCAAGCTCTAAGAAGGAGGCCTTCTTGGGGGCTCCTGGGTGGCTTAGTCAGTTGAGCATCTGACTTAACTTCAGCTCAGGTTATGTCATGATCCCACAGTCATGGGAGGGAGCTCTGTTTCAGGCTCTGCACTGAGCATGGAGCCTTCTTGGGATTCTCTCTCTCTCTCTCTCTCTCTCTCTCTCTCTCTCTCACACACACACACACACACACACACTCTCTCACTCTCTCACACACACACACTCTCTCTCACACACACACACTCTCACTCTCTCTCTCTGTCACACACACTCTCTCTCTCTCTCCCCCTCCCTCCCTCCCTCCCTCTGCTCTTCTCCTCTGCTCATGCTTTCTCTCCCTCTAAAATAAAATTAAAAAAGAAGGGAGACCTCTCTTCAACTAGTCCTCAACTTTGGCCTATGGCAACTACAGCCTATAATATAAACAATTTCCTCTACCACCAACACTTAGAGACTTCAATAAATACTAGCATAGCTTCTATTGGCTCAAGACTGTGTCTCTAGGATGATGGCCCCCATCTCCTTAAAAGTCTGCCTGAGAAAACTTATTGTGGCCAAGATAATTTACTCCTTGTTCTGGCCAAAACCTAACTATAAACCCCTGACCTCCCCTTTCTTAGAGGATTTACTTTAGAAAACTTGCAGTTGTAAATCCTTTCTCTGTTCCTTTGAGGCACCCTGGAATGTCTTTCACAAGAACCTGGGGTCATCCTTTTGAAATATAATCATCAATAAAGACAGAACCCTTGTCTCCCAATCTCTGTGGGTGAGCAGGAGGCTAACTTCAATAAACACCAGTCAGCGGACACAGATGGCTTAATCACATTGTGCAGTCCCTCTACCTGATGCATATGATTTTCCACTTGATGGGCCCTATGAAGTCCTGTTCTCTCCTCTTCCCTCATTCTCCCTTTCTATTTTAATTTGTTTAATGTTTATTTTTAAGAGAGACAGAGTGCGAGTGAGAGAGGGAGACACAGAATGTGAAGCAGCTGTGAGCTGTCAGCACAGAGCCCTATGTGGGCTTGAACTCACAGACTGTGAGATCATGACCTGAGCCAAAGTCAGACGTTCAACCAACTGAGCCACGAAGGTGCCCCCCTTCATTCTCCCTTTAAAATGCCCAGTCACCTCTGTACAGATTGGAATTGAGCTCAGTTTGTCTCTCTTACTGCAGTAGCTTTAATAAAATCTGTCTTATAATTTTTAACAAGAGTCTGGTAGATAATTTTTCTTTTTCAAAATTTTCTTTCTCCCACAAGTAGGAGAAAGGGGGAGAGAGAGAGTGAGAATCTTAAGCAGGCTGCAGGCTCAGTGCAGAGCCCAACACGGGGCTCAATCCCACAACCCTGAGATCGCGACCTGAGCCAAAATTAAGAGTTGGACGCTCAACCGACTGAGCCACCCAGGTGCCCCAGTACTTTTTCTTTGACAGTCCTCCTAGTGAAAGATAATGTTGAACTAGGGTGTTTACACTGAGGATGGATAGAGGTAAATAGAACTTAGATGTATTTAGATGCTGGGCCCAAAGTTCTTGGAGATTGAAGAAATGAGAAAAAAAAAAAAAAAAAACAAGAGTCCCAGAAGAGGTTTAAGATTCAGATTTTGGGCAACTGCAGGGTTGGTGGTGCCATTCATTGAACGTGGCACCACGAAGAGAGTAGTAGCTTGGGTTCAGTTCCTACAGGCTGATTTGGAAAAATCTTCCCGATGGAGATGCCACTTAGGCATTTGGGTACATGACTCTGAAGCTCTGAAAAGAGATGAGCAGGAGTGTATCTTGAAATGCTAAACATTTCCCGGGGCCAATTAAAAGTCATGAGAGTCGTAAATAAAAACTAGAGGGAGTGCTTAGAAGAAAAAGAAAACAGGGCTTCAGGCATTTGGAGATGAGTGAAGACAAGGGGCAGCCAGAGAGAACCCAGGGAGTGTAGAGAAGACCACCAGACCAGCACCCCTGCATGTGACAGCGGCAATGGAAGTGAAGGCTGGCCTTCCTTTTTTTTTTTTTTTTTAATTTTTTTTTCAACGTTTTTTTTATTTATTTTTGGGACAGAGAGAGACAGAGCATGAACGGGGGAGGGACAGAGAGAGAGGGAGACACAGAATTGGAAGCAGGCTCCAGGCTCCGAGCCATCAGCCCAGAGCCTGACGCGGGGCTCGAACTCCCGGACCGTGAGATCATGACCTGGCTGCAGTCGGACGCTTAACCGACTGCGCCACCCAGGCGCCCCAAGGCTGGCCTTTCTGACAGCCTCAGTGTATCTGGGAAACGAAATTTTGACTGCTGAGAACAAGAGAAGTAGGAAGAATAGGACAAGTTAGGAGGAAAGTGGGAAGGTTTAAAATGTCTGTCATAGGAAATGAGAGACAAAACTCAATCAGGTTCAAGGTTATATATTACCAAGACTCCACTTCCGATGGTGTAGAGGTAGGAATGGTCCGCCCAGCACCCAGGCTAAACAGGACCAACTCAATGTTCTAGCACAAAAGGACAGAGTCTCTCCAAACCTCTTCCCCCAGATACACCAATATACACATGGGTGTATTCCTTATTCTTGGAGATTGTCTGTCAAGAGGTTGGAGAACACATGGGAAACAAATCCTGTGTTTTGGTAAGTTTGCTTATTTTCTGTTACTGCGTTAGAATTCTCCACATCACAAGATTGACTCTACGGTGAAACAGTGTCTGGAGGGGTTTCTTGACTTTTCATATTTAATAAATCATGCCAATAGAGTCAGTCCTAGGCAAGAGACTGTTCTGTCTACCCCTCTGTGTCCAGCTAGAAGATAGGAATTAGGTACGTGCCCAACGCTCTTGAGTTCAACGTCTATGACCTAATCTTGCAGAGTGTGATGTAGGCACCTTAAAGCAACTGCAAATACAATTGAATGCCCATTATATGCTGACACCGTGCATTCTTACCTTTCATAGCTGGATATTTAAGAGTTCTTAAACTTACAGGTATTGAAAGACGAACTTAAGAATAACTGCCTGAATGAGATTTACCTTAGCTACTAATTCATTCCAGGCACCAGGCTAGAAAAATTCTAGTTTGAAGGCCACATATGACCCCCAACCTGAATTTATCCATCCTCAGAGAAAGGATCAAACACTAAAACGTTGAGATATTTCCAGAAATCAGAAAATACAACGTCACACTGAAATGCTGAGTTAGCCCCAACATCTGAAGTGGGTGAAAGAGAGACAGCTTTTATGTGTCCCTCTCCTCTAACTTTCTTACTTACTGGCAATGAACATGGACTAAATGTACATTGTTTTAGCATTTGTGACTAGGATTATATAGTCCTTTTCAAAATTAAATAAAAAGGTGGTCTTTGTTGTAAATTCTCCCTCCGTGTCTCTTACTAATTTTTTCCTATTGCTTATTGGCTCATGAAAAATGAAAGAAACGTTTCATGAAAGAAACGTACCAGCCAACAAGGTTCACCTGATGATTGGTCAATAATTCAACTTTTAAAGGAAAAGGTGCCATAAGTCAGATATCTCCAGAATATTCCTTTTTCTTTTCTTTTTCCTTTGTCTAATTAGCTTCACGCAGCCTCTTTGAAAACACACGGGGGTTAAACACGATTTCAGATGACATCAGCTGGCAAACAAATGTGGCTTTCTTTTATCCCCTCTGATATTTATTTTTATTTATCTACATCTTAGGTAAATGTAATTTTGTTCATAGAATGTAAACCATCACGAGGGCCAAGATTGTGACTTCGAAGTCATTTTTTTCAGTGAGAGCCCAGAATGATTCTACATTCTTGAAGAGTTTTGGTGTGTGAAATAGTGTTATGATCTGTTTTCTTGAAAAAAGATTAATTTTATCTGGACACTTATAGGTGGCCACTAGGACCATGGGTAGGGTAGCTTTCCAACCAGAAAGCAAGTTGTATCTTCCTAGAATAAAGCATGACACATAGGTTTAATTTTAATCCTTTCTTTCTGCCTTAGGGTTATGCTGGAATTGCGGATAGAAAGAGAATAATATTAAGAACAAATGCTTGGGGCGCCTGGGTGGCGCAGTCGGTTAAGCGTCCAACTTCAGCCACGTCACGATCTCACGGTCCGTGAGTTCAAGCCCCGCGTCGGGCTCTGGGCTGATGGCTCGGAGCCTGGAGCCTGTTTCCGATTCTGTGTCTCCCTCTCTCTCTGCCCCTCCCCCGTTCATGCTCTGTCTCTCTCTGTCCCAAAAATAAATTAAAAAAAACGTTGAAAAAAAAATTTAAAAGAACAAATGCTTTTACATAGTGATGGTTGTGTGCTAGACATTGTTATGAGCTCTCTGCATGCATTAACTAACTTGATCCCCCAACAGCCCTGTGGGATAAGTAACATAATGGTGTCCTCGTTTTTCAGAAAAGAAACAGAAGCACCAAGAAGTTAACAACTTACCCAAGGTCATAGATTGTGACCTGCGGAGTCGGTCTATGCTGTTGACTATGCTGTCTGTACTGAGTTTAATAAAGTCACCGTCTGCAAAGAGGGCAGTCTGGTGGGTGACACGGCGCCCTGCATAGATATTTATAACAAAGTGTGGAAATACCATAATCGAGATACGGCCTAATATCATGGGAACCCAGATAGGATATACCTGAGCTGGAAGGAGGAGAGGGTGGTCCGAGAAAGCCTCCTGAAAGGGGGGTTCCTGAGTTGAGCCTCAGAAGACAAGAAGGCATGAAATGGGCAAAGGTGGGCAAGAGCATCCATCAGCAGAGGGAAATGTGAACAAAACAGCCAGGTGGGAACATGCAGGGGACCACCGTCCTTCATCAAATCTGAGAGGCGATTGACTGTAAAATCTCCATTTTCATGTGTACGGCTAAGCAGAGCAAATCCTTCATTGCAGCATTTTTCATTGGACCCTGTGATTCGTCATCCATTGAAATAAGCCTGCTGACTTCAGAGATACTACAGTGAGAAAAAAATGTGCACCGTAGAATAATGAAATATGATACAAATAGTGTGGTATAGCTGCTGAACTAAGTGAAAGAGAAAGAGAAGGAGGCTGTTGCAAAATCTCACCCTTTGGCAGTGGGGGTAGAGAAATAAGTCCGAATTTAAATTGTTTGTGAGCTCAAATCAACAGGATTTGGGGATCACCTGGTATCTCATGGACATCCAAGTAGTTGCCAAGTAGTTTTGATAATACTGGGTTTTCTATTTATGGAAGAGATCTAAAGCTTTATATGTATGCCCATATATAACATACATGCTATAGGTAGGTAGTTAGATATGTAGATAGATATAGATATATAAAGAGTAAATCAACATAAAGAAAAATATTAAGACAGTTATAACACAAGTAGCATATGGCCATGATAATTTTTGTGAAGATAGCTCTGATGAAAACTCATGAAGGCTAGCACGGTTTGGGTCCAGAGCTATGGAGGTGAGAGTTCAGCATGGAGATGGTAGGTGGACATGTATGGGAGGATGGTCACACCCAGAGAAAGTACAGAGCTTAGCTACAAACTGAGATGGAAAAGAAGAATCTTCCAAATAATAAAAAAAGAGTGAAACATTTCATTGTTCCTCCAGGTGGGATAAGCTACCTTGGCATCCAGTCTAAGCAAAAGATACCAGATGAAATTCATCTTTCATTTCCTGAAATGACACTATGAGCTCATAAAATCACTTTTGCCAGATGAAATGTGTCTGGCACAGGAACGCTCAAGCCTTCATGAATGCTGGCTATTGCAGAAGGTGGTGAAAAGAGGGACCCAGACTCATTAGTCACCGAGGGGATAACAGAGCTATTTATAGAATGAATGGAAAGTTCTGAAACTCAGCTGATTCCCAAGGTCAGTAGGTCATATCCACAAATACCGAGCACCTACTTGGTGCGAGGGTGACTCCTGATGTGATTCCTTCACCAAGCAGCCCAAACTCAGAGCCATTGAGTATGGATCTCATTTCATCTGATAACAGCAGTGGTGATGTCACTTTTGGCTCTTTGCAGACGTCCTTCAAAGTGCTCGTACACAGGAGCCCACAGAGGACAGTTGTAAACCTCATGGCTTGCCAAAAACGTGGGTGGCAGGCCAGGTTCCCTTGCTCAAGTCACACTCAGAAAACACAGAAATCCAAGCTGTCGCCTGACGTTCAACTAAAGAGTATTTAGATTGCACGCTGGGCTTGTGTTCTTGCTATGAAGTCTCTTTCCATTTAGGAGCAGACCTCTGTTCAGGAGGCCAACATGACACCATGTCTTGCAGAAACAAGTCCCTCACATTCCTTTTGGAGGAGGAAAGTAGTGTCTTTCTGTTTTTACAGATAAAACGCCTAAAGCCCTAAGAAGTAAATTGAACTGCCTGAATTCTTCTAAGTTAATCTCTGAAGGGGGAAAAAATTCATAAAATTGTGAGTTTAAGGAAAAAAATCATCTTAAATAAAGGTCAATCAGACTTGGCTCAGGTTTGTCTGACACACAGGCAGGCAGCAAATGCTATAAAAAATTATCCAATCATTGTATGATTAAAAATCCTATATATAAGATGGAAGGATGGATGGATGGATGATGGATGGATGAGTGGATGGAGGATGGATGGATGGATGGATGGATGGATGGATGGACCGGTGGGTAGGTGGATGGATGGATGAGTGATGGTTGGATGATAGAGAATAGCTACATGGATGGATGAATGGGTGATAGAAACATATAGGTACATGGATGGATGGATGGATGGATGGGTGAATGGATGATAGAAAGATAATAGGTCCATCAATGGATGAATGGATGGATGATAGAAAGATAATAGCTACATGGGTGGATGAACGGATGATAGAAACATATAGGTACATGGAGGGATGGATGGTTAGTGGATGGATAAATGATGGATACATGATAGATGATGGATAGATGATACAGATAGATAATAGATATATGGATGCAGAGAGAGAGAGAATGGCCAGCATTAACTAACACTGAACACTGAAATTGAGTCAGTCACAACACAGTGAAAAGAGCACTTGAGATCACTGCTCCAGTGTGTGATCTGGAACCATATCCTCAAGTTCTGGAGCCTACCTTGCCTGTATATGGCCCCTGTGGAGTTATCAGTAATAGTGCCCTGATTATTAGTAACCAAAATTCTATTTAATATCAGTCAACAGGTTAAGAATTTTAAATTATATTTATATCACTTGGTTCCCTAAGGCAATCCTATTCGATGAATACCCTTTCAGGCCATCAAGTTGAAAGGCTAGGTCTATCTCTAGCAAAGCCTATGTATTTTTTTTTACCACTGGGTTTGAGACACTGGGCCGGAGAATGTTTGGGAAGTTGCCGAGTGAAATGCATAGCAAACACGTATCAGTAAAATCTATTAAAAAGTGCATAAACATACAAAATGAAATTTCCTGAAGCAAATGGCACATCATCAACTAACATGCGTGTCTTGCCTGTGACATGGCTTAATTCCAGGGGATGCCAAATACTAGCATATGTTTCTACACAGCCATTGGTGCCCTGGAGGGTGCTAGGGAATGGAGTGAGGTCTGGGTAGTATCTTCTCAGGAGCCACAGATTCTCATTCCCCGCCCTCCTCCGCCTGACATCAGGGCAAGGCTCCAAAAGCAATTCTATGCCTGGATGGAGAAGTAGACAATGGATTTAGCATTCTTGCCTTTGGAACTCAGATGGAGTGATGTGACCTCCAGTCAGAGCATAGGAGGCAACGACACAAGAGGAAAAACCAGTGGCAAACCCAAAAAGGAATGACTGGAAAGACCAAAGAGCACCCCACTGGGAGTTACAGAGTTATGGGGAGTCAGAGGAGTCAGGAAGGAGGAAGAAAGTTTACTCCCCATTCCCCCAGCCATGCATGTCCTCAACTCCCCATTGACTGCTGAGTTATATGAAGATATTGAATGAATATACACCTTGAGAGAGCCGCTCTCCACACACCAGCCTTACAGCCCAGGCAAATCAAATGTGCAAATGCGTACCAGAAAGGGCAATCGCATTATTACTCTTTATTTTAAAATCATGTTACCATTCCCATTAGACATTATTATATTTTATGGGCCTTTGACATCATACACAAACAACAGATACCAGACACAAAATCATCTCGATTCTATGGAGCTTACCTGCCCTGTGTCCACCTCCGTCCCAAGTGGCAACGTTAAGTATCTCTGTAATCCACTCTCTTCATTTTATCTCGTCGTCTGCTACTTTCTCTTCGCTGAGTCAGTGTCCACACTGGACGCTCAGGGTCACCCCTTCCAGATTAGCAGACTCTCTCCACGCTCAGCCTCTTCGGAAACGTTGTCTCCTCCTCTGTGCTTGACTGAAATGTGACCATCCCAGGATTTCTCACAGAGAGACACAGCCCACTCCCATTCTGGGTATCTCAGGGTCAAAGCTCAGGCTTGCTTTTTTCTCCTCAGAGCTGCTTCCAGAATTCAGTGAATTCTCCAACTTCAAATAAAGCTCTGTTTCTTGAAGATTCATGGTAAACAGTGATGTCTACTTGTGCTCACCCTCATCCTTGTCATCTAATAATAGTAGGACAGGACCTAATACAACCACACAACCACAACCCGGGACCACATCTGGTCCTTGGGAAATGCCAACCGAGTTTTCACTCTTCTCAACCCCAAGAGTGTGAGCTGAATCTCTCTTTTGACCAGTCTATCAGCAGTTAGCCATTGCGATTTCTCAGGAAGAGACAAGACCCTGGTATTTTCTCTCATTCCACAGGGATCGCATAGAGAAGTAGTTCAATTGCCCACCCCCACCCCACCCCGCTTCATGGAAGAACTTCAAGCATCACTGACTCCGGGGAAAGCCCTTTAACAAGTATCTCTCCTTATAGCTAACAAAGGATAATTTCATTTCATTCCCTCCATAAACTGATCCTGGTTTTTGTGGTTTTGTGTCTGTTTTAGATATTTTCTCTGATAATCTACACTCCCTCAGGCTCCTCACTTTGGAATCTGATATCTGTTGTCTTAGAGTTTTGGCATCTTGACTGAGCATTCATCAATTTACCACGTGCCATTATTTTCACACGACAGTGCAAATGACCAATGAGGGTAGCGTTACGATTATCCCGCACTCACTGATGAGGACCAGGAGGCTTAGGGAGCAGTAGGATGAACTGTCCGGTCTCACACAGGGACAAGTCTGGATGTTAGGCTGTGTTTCTTGGACTTTGGAGCCCAGGCTATTATTATACTTCTGTCCATTATTTCTTGAATGTATTGTCTCAACCAGCTCTCTTCCTCACTTACTGAAATCTTTAGTGCACGGCTTACTGACTTCTTTCCCACCCCCAATGCTGCCTGAATAGGTTCAGGTTCCCTGTTGACAGTCTACCCAGTGGTCAGGTGAGCTCTGCTGTCCTGATGACCCCAGCTTCCACTGTTTGTGGCCACTCACGCCCATGTGGCCACCACCTCCTCTCCACACAACTCTCTACGTACAACTCTCTCTGTTAGTTGTTATCACACTATTCCTTGGGTCATAATATCCAGACCTCCAGTCCTTGGAGACATCTCATTATTTTGCCTCTGTCAGTCAATTGTTCTACTGTCCCTATCACATCCTCTTTCTTTCCAATCTTGCATGGCCAATTTTCTTGGAAGAGTTGGCTGATGTGTTTTTTTTTTTTTTTTTTCTCTATTTCATTATCGCTCAATCTTCAGAAACAGGACTCCGCTTCCATTGTCTCTTTGTTCCGGATCGCCACTACTGTGGGAAAACATTTGTAATAATTTTTATTTGTTTATCTCAGCTAATATATCATACCCTTAAGGAAGACGTCCCTAAACCAACATAACTGAGTGGGACACCTCCACTAAATGCGTCCGTAGTTCCTGTACTCACCCAGTCATAACATTAGTCCTTACCGTATTGTAAATTATTTTAGGGCAGGAATGGTATTTTGTGGAAAGGGGGGTGGTTCCCTTCACTTAGAGAAATTGACAAGCGATATATAGGGCTACCCAAAGACCTGTTTGGTTGGGTTTTTCGTTGTAGTTTTTTGATACACGTTTATGTAAGTTTAAGATGTACAGCTTACTGATTTGCTACACTTACATTGCAAGATGAGTGTCGTGGTCACATTAGCTAACACCCCTATCATGTCGTAACTGTCCCTTCTTCTGGTGTTGGGAACACGTAAGATCTAGTCTCTTAAGTTTAATGTTTATAATACAGCTTCGTTGTCTATAATCACCATACTGTGTATTAGGTCTCCGGGTTTTATTTTTCTCCTGAATACCTTCCTTCACTTACAATGGGGTGACATCTTGAGAGGCCCAGTTGTGAGTTGAAAATATCATAAGATTATGCACCTAACTTACCAAACATCACAGCTCAGCCTGGTCTCCTTTAAACGTGCTCAGAACATTTACAGTAGCCTGCAAGTGGGCAAAATCATCTAACATAAAGCCTATGTTTTACCAAAGTGTTAAATATCTCATGTATTTTATTGACGAACGTGTGAAAGTGAACCCAGAATGGCTGCATGGGTGCGGAATGGTCGTACGTGTATTGTTGGTTTGCCTTATGATTGTGGGGCTGTGGCTCACTGCCCTGGATCACGACAGAGGATCATACCACATATTGGTAGCCCCAGAAAAGATCAAAATTCAAAGTGCAGTGTCCACGGAATATGTACTACTTTCTCACCATCGCAAGTGTGGCATATCCTAAGTGGAAATATTGTAAGCTGTAAATTGGGGACCATCCGCAGTTGCAAGTGTGTGTCCTTAAACTATGCCCCTCCCATTTCCCGCCCCCTCCCGTGGGCCCTGGTAACCAACACTTTATGTTCTGTTTTTACAATTTAAGTGTTTCTTTTAGATGCCACGTGTAAGAGATGTCATACAGTGTTTATCTTGTTGGTCTGACTTCACTTAGCATAATGTCCTCAAAGTCCATCCATGTTGTTGCTCATGGGAGTTATTTCCTTTCTTTCCCTAATGGCTGAATATAGCCCACATTTTCTTCATTCCTTTATCCAATCATGGACTCTTAGGTTATTTCCACATTTTAGCTATTGTGAGTAATGGTGTGGTGGAAAACAATTTGGAGTTTCCTCAAACAAAACGAAAACTACCATGCAATCTAGCCATCCCACTTCTGGGTGTGTATCCAAAGGCAATGAGAGGCATCTGGGTGGCTCAGTGGGTCGAACGTCCAACTCTTGACTTCGGCTCAGGTCATGATCCCAGGGTCATGGGATTGAGCCCTGCCCTGGGATTCGAGCCGAGCATAGAGCCTGCGTAAGATTCTCTGCCCCCTCTCTCTCTCTCTCTGCCCCTCCTCCTCTCGTGCTCTCTCTCTCTCTCTCTCAAAAAAAAAAAATTAAAATAATGAAAAAGGAAATGAAAACAGGTTACAGAAGAAACATATGTATTCCCACGTTCAGTGCAGTGTCTATTCACATGGTCAAATACTTGTTGAGTGGATAAAGGTGAGGGCCATAAAGGGACACAAGTAGACAGGCAGAAGGACTGATGAAGAGACAGGTAGATGTAAAGTTAAGAATAATCCAGATGGAAGGAAATATGTGGAAATTGGCTCCAAGACATGACCGTGAATCTTGCCGGAAGGAATGGAGGGTGAAGCACTCGTGAGCAGTTGTCAGGGCAAGTTTCACTTTCCAGAGGGAGACGGAAAACTAAAGCAATGCCTCATGTTATTATTCATGAAAAGAGCTTAATGACCGAGTGGGAACATTTGTTAGGGGAAAAATTGAAAGGAAGGGTTTAAAAGCTAAGACAGCCTGGTGACTATTTTAGAATAGCTTGCTAAAAGTCCAGGATAAATGCATGCCAAGGAACCAAATAGACCTGGCACTTTAAAGGAAACAACAAAAGCACACATACAACTCTTCATGGTCAACTGGCAAAACAAAATAGGTTTTTTCTCCTGCCATTTTTCAAAAATGGTAAGACAGGCTAAGTGAGGACAACAGGAAGGCATACACTAGAAATTAGACATGCCCAAAAAAAAGGAATTTAAGAGAGTATTGGTAAGGGACTCCAAGGCTAAAAATAATAGACTCTTTATATCCACAAAAGGGGCAAGGTCAGCTAGAGGCTCAGGGAGCTGGGTAAATGGATGTTGTGCAAACGTAGAATTCAAACTACAGCAACAGCAACAACACATTTTTAGGGACCGCCCGCCATCCGCTACACCAAGTATCCGATGTACGTTGCCTCATTTAATCCCTGCAACTTTCCTGCTATTTATTTCATTTTACAGACGAGCACACTGAGGCACAGCAAAGTTAGGTATTTGTCCCATGTCACACAGCTGGTAAGTAACAGATTTGAGTGAGGAACACAGGTCTGAGTCTGCTAGTCTGTGCCTTCGACTTTGCTAGCAAATTGCCAAATACATCAGAGTCATTGGATCAATTACTGGGAAACACACAAGGTGAAACTGTCAAGCCAGATATAAATATAGCGCGTAAAGACCAGATGGCATCTACATGAGGGGTCATTGGAAAATTGTGGGGTTATTGACATAGCCTCTGAGCTGGAGAGATGAGTAATGTGATCTATGCTCCACCCCCAACCTGCTCCCCACCCCCAAAATAAGCCCGGAGGGAACTACAGGCCAGTGAGTTTAGATTTCATACCAGATAAATTACAGCCACCTATAACCAAAGTTAGTTACTGGGTATTTAACAAAATATCATCTAGCTTAGGGGAAAAAAAACACACACACACACCACACAAAGAATGCATGCTTGTCTCATTTATTAAAGGGAGCTCCATGCCTTAATTTCCCCCTTCAAAGGGTTAAAAAAAAAAAACCACTAATGGCTTTGATAGATTTTGACATTATTTATTTTGACATTATTTGAGACCCTGCCTTGTTCCAAAGGGGCTTAGGAGAGATGAACAAAACACAAGCTAAATTAAGAGAGAAAGCAAGAAAAGAACAAGAAGAACGAAAACTATGGCTGGAAATTGGGCTACACCCTTGTTATTTATGCTGGGCCACAAATTTAGATTCTAAGTTTTCTAGCACTTAACATAGGCACACGTACAAAAAGAAACATCGTCGATTATAGAATTTACTGTTTCAAAGCGACGAAAGCAATTCATTTGCTCAGGGGAATCTATTTGTTGTTGATAATCAGCACCAGGCAGGAACTTATTGTGGGGTTCTCATAAAGGGGGCTCTGTGATATAACAGCTCATCGTCAATTATGGTGAACACAGCGCTGAGTTTCAGAAAGCCATTTCTAACATTTTACTCTCACTATAGATGGAAAGCATCAAAACAAAGCATTGTATTAAAAAAAAAATCCCACAAGGGGCAGACCTTGATGCCTGTGACACAATTTTGTGCCAGAGACTGATTTATTTATTTGGATTACTAAAGGATTGTAAACTGATTTAATTACTCATTACTTGGCAGGGGAAATTAGGGATAAATTGTCAATTCTCTGAACCAAGAAGTACTAATATCTTTCCCAGGAATGAGTACTCTTACAAATGTTCTGGAGGGATTTAGTCTTTAGAGCAAAACCTTTGGGACTGGTGTCGGTGCTAAGTTTTCTGAGGTTGTATACTTACTCATTTACTTATTCGGCAGATATTTATTAGACACTATTATTTTCCAGGCAAACCTGGTATTAAGCTCTGAGGCTACATCTGTCTTCATCCTCATGGAAATTCCATTTTGCTGATAAACCACAGGACTCTTTCATAAAACTGGACAAGAAGGCAACATGTTGTCAGATGCTTTTAATGAAAAATGCAGGGCGGTTGAACTTTGTGCAAAAGATGCATTCCTGAAAACCTACCATTATTTAAGACTAATTTTCCCCTAGGAACAAATGTAAAAGGGGAGTGGAGAGCAAATTAAATTCGGGGACCATATACCCTTTCAACTGTTATTACATAGTTTTGCTTTAAGACTGCTTTTTATTTCCTCAGCAGTGTCTCTAATGTTCTCTTAGTACACTCTCCAAAATTAACAGCACAGCACATTTTGGTAGTTTGACCTACTTTATAGTGTTTTTATCACATCCAACAAGTTTCTAGAACTTAGTGACTTCCAGGTGCAACTTTCAGCTGCAGCTGTAACGCCACAACATAGTGAACATTTGGAGGATATTGTTAAAGGAGTTACTTTGTCAGGTTTCCATTAGTAATAACAACGCGTATTAAATAATAAATTGCAACGATAATACGTATCCAGATCGACACAAGGCTTACCACAATTGCTCAGGAGTACAATACCTGTTAATTGCAACATGCTTCATGAAATACTGACAAAAAATGGTGGCGTGTGTGTGTGTGTGTGTGTGTGTGTGTGTGTGTGTGTGTGTGTTTAACCAGCCAAATTACAATACTATGTAGCAATGGGATAAAAACTTCTTACTATTGAGTCCTATCAATCAGTTTCAAAATTCTGCAGTTTTGATTTAAAAAACTGAGATCTGTATACTTTATTTTAGCATAAAACATGTTAGAGGTGCCTGGGTGGCTCAGTCAGTTAAGCATCTGACTTCAGCTCAGGTCATGATCTCACAGTCCATGAGTTTGAGCCCCATGTCATACTCTGTGCTGACAGCTCAGAGCCTGGAGCCTGCTTCAGATTCTGTGTCTGCCCCTCCCCTGCTCACACTCTGTCTCTCTCTGTACCAAAAATAATAAACATTAAATAAAAATTTAAAAAATTAAACATGTTAAATAATATTTTGTACACACTATTTCAGATTTGCCTAATTCAGATTCACATAAAATGTGACTGCTTTCTTACAGACAGGCAGGTTTGATTCCTAGCTTCACTACGTAAACCTCTGGTCAAGATTCATGCATCATGTTTTTTAAAGCTTACTTATTTATTTTGAGAGAGAGAGAGCGAGAGTGAGTGGGGGGTGGGGGGGAAAGAGAGAAGGAGAGAGAGAATCCCAAGCAGGCTCTGTGCTGTCAGCACAGAGCTCAACGTGGGGCTTGATCTCATGAATTGTGAGATCATGGTGATCTGAGCTGAAATCAAGAGTCAGATGCTTACCTGACAGAGCCACCTACACACCCTAAGATTCATACATCTTTAAGCCTGAGACTCAGCAGTCATAAATTAGAAAATTAGGAAGTAAATAAAGCAAAGGAGACAGGTCTCAGAACTGACCTGCTAGACATTTGTCCTTCATCCCATTGAAGTCTGTCTTTTTGTTTAATTAGCCTCAATTTTACAAGTATTGTGGACCCCCCGTTACCTGAAGGGGATATGTTCCAAGACCCCCAGAGCATGCCTGCAACCACAGACAGAAACAAACCCTATATGCGCTATGCTTTTTCCTGCATGTACATACCTATGATGAAGTTTAATGTATAAATTCGGCACAGGAAGAGATTAACAACAACTAAATAAAACAGAACAGTTACAACAATATACTGTAATAAAAGCTATGTGAATGTGGTTTTTCTCTCTCAAAATGTCTCGTACTCACCCTTCTTCTTGCGATCATAGGAGATGATAAAATTCTATGTGATAAGATGAACTGAGGTGAGTGACGCAGGCGTTGTGATGTTAGGCTACTTTTGACCTTTTGGGGATACGTCAGAAGGAGGATCATACGCTTCGGGACCACGGTTTACACGGGTAATAAAAATGGAGGCGAGTGAAACAGAGGATAACTACTACACTGTTGTGAAACAAACATCTTTATTGGAATCTCCCCGAATCTTGCCTGAATCATCGTTATTTCCAACTTAGGAGGGTTCGAATGAGGTTTTTGTGTCCCAACAAACCAAGCTCTATTAGGTAGAGCGTTACCCGCTATCCACGTTCCTATCTAGTCTGCAATTGCAGAAAGAAAATCCTTCCAACTAAGTAGTAAGCGTGTGTGTCATGGAGGTGGGAGAGAACTCATCAAGCTACGGGAGCTAGGAGCCTTAAAATCCTTTTGATTTCTGTGGCATCAATGACAATGTCTCTTCTTTCATTTCTGACTTTATTTGAGTCTTCTCTCATTTTTTCATAGTTAGTCCAACTAACATTGATGAGTGTTGCTGGTCCTTTCAAATCATCAACTCTTAGTTTCATTGATTTTTTTCTATCACTTTTCATTTCTCTATTTTATTTCTGCTCTTTTCCTTATTATTTCCTACCTTCTGTAATCATATGCCAGTGAATCAGACATCCTAGAAGAAATGGATAAATTCTTAGAAACGTAGTCTACCAACACTAAATCATGAAGAAATAGAAAAATCTGAACAGACCTATAACTAGTGCAAATATTGAATTCGTAATCAAAAACTTCCCAATAAGGAAAATCCCAGGACCAGATGGCTTCACTGGTGAATTCTACCAAACATTAGAGAAGAATTAATACTCATCCTTCTCAAAGTCTTCCAAAAAATTGAAAAGGAGGGATGACTTCCAAACTCATTGTATGATGCCAGCATTATCCTGATACCAAAGCCAGAAGAGGACACTACAAGAAAAAGAAAAAACAAAAACAAACAGGCAAAAAAACCCTACAGACTGACATCCCTGAGGAATACACATGCAAAAATCCTCAACAAAATAGTAGCCAATGAAATTCAACAGCATATTAAAAGAATCACACACCATAACCAAGTGAGATTCATCCTTGGGATTCAAGGATAGTTCAATATATGAAAACCAATAAATGTGATATACCATATTACCAGAACAAAGGATCAAAATCCACATGATTATCTTGATAGATGCAGAAAAATATTTGACAAAATTCAACACCATTTCATGATAAAATACTCAACAAATCAGAAATATAAAGTACTTCAATATAATAAAGGTCATGTCTGAAAGTCCATAGGTAACATCATTCTCAATGGTGAAAATCTGAAAGTTTTTCTCCTAAGATCAGGAACAAAGCAAGGATGTCTATCGCACCACTTCTGTTCAATACAGTACTAGAAGTTCTAGTTATAGCAATTAGGCAAGAAAAAGAAATAATAGGCATCAAATTGGGAAAGGAGAAGTAAAAGTCTTTCTGTTTGTAGATGACACAATTGTAGAAGTAGAAAACCCTAAAAGATTCCACAAAAATACTTTTAGAACTAATAAAGTCATTAAAATTTCAGGATATAAAATCAACACATAAAAATCAGTTGCATTCCTATATGCCAGCAACAAAAATTCCAAAAAGAGGAAATTTAAAGTTATAAAAGCATAAAAATACTTAGGAATAAATATATCTAGAAGGCAAAAGACTTGTACACTAGAAACTGCAAAATACTACTGGAAGAAAATTAAAGGAGACACAAATAAGCAGAAAGACAGCCCATGTTTATGGATTGTAAGAGTTAGTATAAACAATATGTCCATAGTACCCAAAGTGATATATAGATTCAGTGAAATCTTTATAAAAATCCCAATGGCATTTTTCACAGAAATAGAAAAACAATCCTAAAATTCACATGGAACCACAAATAACACAGAAAATAGCCAAAACTGTCTTGGAAAAAACAAAAACAAAATCAAAGCTAGAGACCCCACACTTTCTGATTTCAAAACACATTGCAAAGCTATAGTAACCAAAACAGTATGGTACAATATACAGAAACGCAAGCATATAGGTCAGTGAAACAGAATAGAAAGCCCAGAAATAAACCTGTGGTCAACTGATCTTTGATACATGTGCCAAGAATATACACTGGGGAAAGGATAGTTTTGTTAATAAATAGGGTTGAGAAAACTGGATATCCACATGCCAAGGATTGAAATTGGACTCTTATACCACACACAAAAATCAACTCAAAATGGATTGAAGACTTAAAGGTAAGACCTGGAATCATAAAATTTCTAGAAGAAAACATAAGGGAGAGTCTTAATGACATTGGTCTTGGCAATGATTTCCTGGAGAAGACTCCAAAAGCACAGGTGAGAAAAACAAAAACAAACAAGTGGGACTACATCAAACTCAAAAGCTTCTGCACAGCAAAGGACAATCAACAGAGCGATTTGAAAATCACATATCTGATAAGGAATTGATACCCAAAGTACATAAGAAATTCCAACAACCCCAAAGCAATAAAAACACAACAAAACAAAAAAACCCTTAAATTACCTGATTAAAAAAATAGGCAAAGGATTTGAATGGGCATATTTCCCAGGAAGACAGACAAATGGCTGACAGACACATGAAAAGATGCTCAACATCACTCACCATCAGGAAAATGCAAATCAAAACCCCAATGAGATATGAGATATTATTTCGCATCTGTAAGGATAGTTATTATTAAAAAAAATCCAAACATATAAAAGTGCTAGTAAGGATGTTAAGAAATTGGAAGCCTTGTGCACTGTTGGTGGGAATAAAAAAATGGTGCATCCTATAGAAAACAATATGAGAATTCAAAAAAATTAAAAACAGAACTATTTGACCCAATAATCCCACTTCTGTGTATTTATCCAGAAGAATGGGAATCATGATCTCAAAGAGATATCTACACTCCCCTGTTTATTGCAACATTATTCACAATAGGTAAGAGGCGGAAACAACCTAAAATGTGTGTCAACAGATGAACTGATAAAGAAAATGTGGTACATACATACAATGGAATATTACTCAGCCACAAAGAATGAACTCTTGACGTTTGCAGCAACATGGATGGACACAGGGACTATTCTGCTGAGTGAAATAAGTCAGATAGAGATGAACATTATAGGATTTCACTTATATGCGGAATCAAAAAAACAAAGCAGATGGACAAACCAAAAAACCAGAAAGAGATTCATAAATACAGAGAACAAAGTGGTGGTTGCTGGGGAAGATGGGCAAAATAGGTGAAGGGAATTAAGAGGTACAGACTTCCGATTATAAAATAAATAAGTCACGGAGATGAAAAGTGCAACAAAGGGAATATGACCAATGATGTTGTAGTAACGCTGTGTGGTGTTGGATGGTGACCGACCACACTTGTGGTGGGTGGGCACTGAGTAATGAATAGGATCGTCTAATCACTATGTTGACCACCTAAAACTAATAAAACGTTGCATGTCAGCTATACTCCAACAATACAAATTTTGAAAAATTATTTTTGAAAACTAAACTAATTTTTAAAAGACCACGAACAAAAAAATAAGAAGTAAGAGCCTTAAGTTCTCAAATAAGTGTTCCTCCAGGAAGAGGGATTTGGTATCTCTGGCCACAGATTTCACAGATCCCCCCCAATTTAAGGACAACTTGGCCCGTGTTCGGCATTCCTCTTCGAGCAGTGGATGTGCAGGACTGTTCCCCAGGCAGCGTCTGGACACCACACTCACCCATCGTGGGAAGGGACTCAAGCCTCTTCTGTGGGCACTCAGCCCACCCTGTCGCTGTGGTTCTGGCTGGCAGTGAGCTGTGTTGGTGGCTTCCCAAGAAGAGACAGTAGATTATAACCTCAACTCTTTTTCTTGGTCAGCTCTTAGTAACATAACCACTCAGTTTTTCATATTTAAATTGGAAAGACTTGTATCCATTCATCCTTCCCTTGTGAAGAAACTGAAATCCACAAGAGACTTCTTTTTTAACATCTTTTTAAAAGAAATGTGATCTAATTGAAACATAACACTAGATTTAGGTGTACGTAATGAGTTGATACACGCATATATTGTGAAACGATCACCACGACGAAGTTACTTAACATCCATCACCTCCCATAGTTATTTTCTCTTGTGATGAGAACTTTTAAGATCTACTCTCTTAGCAGCTTTCAAATACATAGTAGACTTTTGTTAACTATAGTTACCACGTTGTACATGACATCCCCAGGGCTTACTTATATTTTAAGTGGAAATCTAGACCCTTTGACCACGTTCGCCCACAAGGAACCCTCTTGAACTCTGATTAATTCTGGATTAATGTAAATGTATAATTTCCCGAGATAATATATTGAACGATGACTGTACAGTTGCTCATAGAGAGAACTTTACAAATGACTGTCGTCCCAATTTAGTTTCTGCATAGGAAAACAACCACCTAACCATGAAGACCAGAGACTCTAAGTGTGTGTTGCCAGTGGAAGAATCAGACAGGATATGAGGATGACCAAAGATGATTGCTTCGATGACTTTGAATCAAGTCAGTCAACGGTTGATCTTTCCATGAAAGTTACTTTGACTTTCCTCAACTTGTAAGATTAATATGAAAGGCACATCCATTTCCAATATGCGTTCAACTTGACTAAATTGAGGTATGACTAGAAATCGTTTTAAGGTAATAAGAAAATCTAATGTTTGATGTAGTCTGAGTCTCTTTAGTCTTATTTTCTAATAAAAATAGAGATTGTCGGGGCGCCCGGGTGGCTCAATTAAGTGTTTGACTTTGGCTCAGGTCACGATCTCGTGGTTCACGAGTTCGAGCCCCGCGTCGGGCTCTGTGCTGACAGCTCAGAGCCTGGAGCCTGTTTCCAGATTCTGTGTTTCCATCTCTCTCTGCCCCTCCCCTGCTCACGTTCTGTCTTTCCTTGTCCAAAAGAAAAAAAAGTTAATTAAAAATAAAAAATAAAAGCGACCTACAAACAGGGAGCCCTGTAGGTAGGGTTGCCAGATTTAACAACACTAGCAGCGACAAAATATATAGCCTACCCAATCCAATTTGAATTTCAGAGAAAATGAATTATTGTTTCTGGTATGAGTGTGTCCCGTGCAATAATGGGGAAATCCTAAAAAAAAAATCACTTCTTGTTTTCCTGAAACTCAAGTTTAATTGGCCCTCTTGTAATTTCTCTGGCAAACCTACCTGTCTGCCAAAGATTTAAAGTAGAAAAAAAAAAATTCCCTCATGGTCCCGACCATAGTGAATTTAAATTAAGAGCAGGATCTGGCTCAATGAAGCGATCTTCCGTGTGGAGTCACATGAAGTAAGCCATGACCGTAAGCTTCATCTGCACTCCCTCCGATATTATCATTCAGCTCACCTTGTGTGAGGAATGAGTGGAAAGGCAGGAGGCCACAGCCAGCAATGCGTGAAGGAGCTCAACACGGGAATTATTTTAACAGACTTAGGCTGCGTGATAAAGCAGATGGGAAAAGGCCGCTTCCTCACTCTTCCCTCCAAGCCAGAATATTCCGAGTCTAGGGCAACAGTTTAGTCTCTTGGTGTTCTCTGCCATCCTCACTGCAAACACACGCAGACATCCCCCCCCCCCCAACGCCCATCAAGTGGGGGCAGAAGCGTTTTGTCCCCATCTTCCATTAGGAGCATTATGAAAACACGTGCCCACCTGCCATCTCGTGACCCGCTTGCCACCTTCAAAAGATACATCGCCTCCTGTTTGTGCCTCGATACCCCCAGCCTCAATGAATGGATCTAATAAAAACACCGAGACAGTCAAATGAAATCGGTGTGATAAAGTTACAAGAACATTCCAGATTTCCAGTTCAAGATGGCAACTGGCCTCCATGCCCGTAACTTCGTGTGTAAAGACCCGTGAAGACAGAAAAGAATAAAGCATCACCACCACCAAAAAGCCCAAGACTAAGAGACAAATGAATTCGTATCCAGGGGATGAGGCAAAAGAGCTGTTTTGTTTTGTTTTTTAAACTTGTTCAACTTTCATATCATTGCATCCCCCATACCGCTTCTGGAAAGAACAGCCATCAGTATTTTCTCTTCCGCTGGCCACATTAACTAGGGTCTGTGCTAACTAACCAGGGACCAAGGGACTAGGCAGCCATTCTTGATCCCCTTTGTGCCATGCTATGAAAAAGGCAAAACACTGCTTTTGAATCTCAGGGTCCCTGGGGCGCCTGGGTAGCGCAGTCGGTTAAGCGTCCAACTTCAGCCAGGTCACGATCTCGCGGTCCGGGAGTTCGAGCCCCGCATCAGGCTCTGGGCTGATGGCTCGGGGCCTGGAGCCTGTTTCCAATTCTGTGTCTCCCTCTCTCTCTGCCCCTCCCCTGTTCATGCTCTGTCTCTCTCTGTCCCCCCCCCCAAAAAAAAAAAAAAACCATTGAATCTCAGGGTCCCACGGACATCTTTCTGCTTCTAGAAACTTGAATCCCAGAAAGCATCTGGGCAAGCGGGTGCCACCAGGGCATTCTGGAACTTGCTCTTGAATGGGCTGTGCCCAGGACACGGCATGTTAGGGATGGTTTTAAACAGAACGTAGAAAGATTCCCAAGAGAACGAACGGAAATGCACGATGGATAAAAATCTGTGATGCGATCAACATCTGAATTGATCGCATGGAGTCCAAATGCTCCTTTCAATCCCCTGAGGAGAACTCTTAGCAAACTCTGTTCTGATTACTTCCTATTCGTGTTTTCTTCTGTAACCCTTTCTGGAGCTATTTGTGGATCCGAAGGTGACTCTTGCAGACTTGGAGGTGATGTTTCATTGTATTCATTCGGCCCCTAAGACAAAGGATTTCAAAGGAACGCGCGATTTTTCTCCTTTTAGCGAGACTGAGACTCCGCATGTCAGAGCAGAAGCAAACTTTTGACCCCAGAATCAGAACACGGAGGGCAGATGGTAAGCAGGTCAGTCCCCAGTAGCTTATGAAAACCAGCTTCTTCTTAAGATTATTTTTGGGAGGTAGAGCATCAAAGAGGAAGTTAGCTGGACTCTCGAACAAATGAGTGTACTATGAAGGGGACCTCAAAAGGCATTTGGTGTCCATTAGCGGGCATTCAGTAGCTGCCTTGTCATTTTTCTTGTTTGTCATAAAAAATAAATAGCGTTTAATAGATGATCTAACCTAGCAGGTTTTGGCAACAAAGTGGACTGTGTCCCATTATGATCTTGATGTGTATAATTTACAGTAAGATGGAACATAAAACCATTCCCAGCGCACAAAGAGGAGTGAGTGACATAGATTTAGTCCCTGATTGGGCAGAAATGGAAACTGGCGCTGCCTTGGATGGTGTGTTAAATCATGTATTCTGTTTTATGGAGTTTGTGCTGTAAACAGCGTATTTCAGAATAATTAACCCTGTCATTTTGGACTTAGAAGTTTGTTTTTAAAAACAGGAGTGTTTGATGTAGAAGGCAGGAGCTTAAGTGCCTTAATAGATTGCATGGAAGCCAGAAGAAATTCGAAGGTCAGTTCCTGTTCACTCACGGGTCAAAATTGCCATCAGTTAGCAGGAATTAAGACATGCCCAGCAAACCCAGGGGGAAATTCTGTGCTTGGTGGGAAAGAGCTGGGATTCCAGCCAGGGCCTCTCGCCTGGCCAGGGCGGAGAGGTGACCGACAGGGCTCACCGAAGTCACGGCTTTGGCATGACACATTGGATAATCATCTCCTTCTCCACAGAACAGCATCAGGAATGGGTTAACCTCTGCAGCAACCGGGGGGACTCTTATCAGAGAACTGAGCAGATTTTCTGCCTGGTAGGTGAAGCGACCTGACCGTAGTCACCCCCGGGGGATTTTCCTTGAGATGTATTTCTTGATTCGTTCTCAGATTTGTAGCCTACATTTGGTTTGCTTTGTTCTCAAAATACAGACATTTTTTACGACCAAATTAAGCCAGGGCTTAGTTGCATTTCTAAAGTGCTTAAGTTGTGGCGGGAATCCTCAGCAGGATAACTCAGAAGAGTCTTCTGCTTCTGTTTCCCTTCCCTTTTTCCGCCCGTGATGCTTGGAGAACATCTTTCTTCTCCTCTATCTTAAAAAAAAAATCTAGGCGATATATGCCTACTGTTGGCGTAGAAACATCCTGATGATGTTTATAAATACACGGTATTACTGTTTCTGCAAATATCCCTGATACCTCGCAAGAACAGGTGCATCTAGATAGTTCCATCTTGTGTATGGGACCAAAAGATTGGGTGACATGCCGAATGCTCACCAACTAAATGGCAGACTTGAAAAATGGGTCACCAGTGTCCCTCTCTTGGGGTCTTTGTTGGCAGACTTTCAATGGCACTTTGCTTTCAGATTCCATGATCCTATCCTGATTACTTTTCCACATCATAAAACCAGTGATTCCATCACTCAAGCCCAAGCATGCATAAAATTTATTTCATCTGGTATTTATGAATATGACCAGTATTTGCTGTCTTACAAATGGACTCTTATGAAATGGAGAGTTTTTCTTGGGAGTTCAGTGATCCAGCAAGAAAAATCAATATTTACCCAAAGAAAAGCACATACACACAAACACTGACCACACAGCTACATCCACTCTTCCAAAAGACAGCCCGGGGAATGAAAAATAGTAAAGTTCGTCTACGGCCATCCTCCCAAGTTACCTAGGCCATCAGGTATATCTGTCATCTGACCGGTCGATTGAGTATATTTGGCTGACGGAGTCCCAATACCACACCTCTGGGCCAGGAGCAAGAATGCTATCAGTGACGGAAGGCTTCACGTTAGACATGCAGTGTCTACAAGATGTGGAAGAAAATATCCTTGGCATATAGGAAGAAATTCCTCTATAATTTCAGAAAGCTGTGTTTTATCTTTTCCATAGAATCATGCACCCCTGTGACAAAGATTTTTACCATTTTACAGGTGAGGCGACTGTGGTTTGAGAGGAAGTAATTTGGCCAAGGTCCTATATCCTGTATGGAACAGGGTTGAGACTTCTGCTCAGACCAGAAGACGTGCCATCTTTACGCCACACCGGGGATGTAGCCAAACAGCCACACATCTTCCAGAAGATCATCGAAAGGTTGGAGCCTCAAAATAATGATACTTCTGTCAATCACATTCAGAAAACATTCCGCATATTCTCCATATATTTTGTTTTCATAATCTCAAATATCAAGAATGCCAATTTTTAGTTCCGCTACCTGAAATTTGGTATGAATTGACCTCGTGTTTCAAGTGTTCGGTTTTATTAATTAATTTCACAGCAGTAGTAATACAACCTAGTTTCTTTCGTTCTTTAAGTTTTTAAATTCCCATTAGAAAGGGGAGTGCTCTTGCTCTGTCGGTGTGAGTGCAAACATGGTGTAGTCACCGTGGAAGACAATGTGAAGTTCCTCAAAAGTTAAAAAATAGAACTACCCTACGATCCAGCAAACTACTGGAATACAAAAATACTAATTCAAAGGGATATATGCACCCCGATGTCTCTAGCAGCATTATCTACACTAGCCAAATTATGGAAACAGCCCAAGTATCCATCGACTGATGAATGGATAAGGAAGATATGTATATACATATATACACACACATATACACACACGTACAGGTACACATACATACACATACGATAGAACTTAGAAAAATTTTGGAAGTAATTTGAAATCATACATAAGGTTACAGAGGTAACCCTTCTCCAAAGTTAACTACTCTAAACTGTTTTTTTCTTTTTTGCATTTTTTCTGAAGATTCTTTTTTTCCCTTTCTTCCTAAAGAGTCTTATGCACAGGTGTGTGTGTGTGTGTGTGTGCACGTGCATGTGATGTGTGTAAAACATTTCAGTTTTTCACAAAGCAATTCATCTATGTGGACCCTGTTCTGTACCTTGCTCATTTCATTCATTAACATACATTCTAGGCCCTTTCTAAACCAGCATATTTATCTTACATCAATATTTTGAAAACTGCGTAGTGTTATAACTTATATAACTTTCCTTCTGCTGCAAAACATACAGAATATTTTTAAAATTTTGACAATTTGATTGATTTTCTCATATCAAATATTGTTATAGTCAATATATATTTGCCAAGATATGCATAGAGCAAACGCTTACAAAATAATTGGGTTCACAGTTGGTGCATTTTTAGTTGTGGTAGATAATTGTCCTCCAGATAATGTTTTATCAATAGATTCTTTCCAACAGTGCATGAGAGAGTGTTTTATCCCAGACCCTGGTCAACCCTGCAGTATACCAAAATTTTTTTTAAACATTTTTAATGTTTTTATTTATTTTTGAGACAGAGAGAGACAGAGCATAAGCAGGGGAGGGGCAGAGAGAGAGGGAGACGCAGAATCTGAAGCAGGCTCCAGGCTCCGAGCTGTCAGCACAGAGCCCGACGCGGGGCTCGAACTCACAGACCATGGGATCATGACCTGAGCTGAAGTTGGATGCTTAACCGAGCCACCCAGGCACCCCTGAAAACTTAAACTTTCACCAGATTAATAGCAACCTATGATGTTTTATTTGCTCTTTAATTTGTATCTCTTTAGCTATAAGGGAAGATAAGCATGTTTTCACTAGCTGTTTTTTTTTTGTTCAATCATTTGAAAATGGCCTGTTTATTTTCTTCTGACAAGCTTTCTTAGAAATATTGCCAATAGGGGTCCACAGGTGGCTCAGTCGGTTGAACGTCCGACTTCAGCTCAGGTATGATCTCGCGGTTCGTGGGTTCGAGCCCCACATCAGGTTCTGCGCTGACAGCCCAGAGCCTGGAGCCTGCTTTGGATTATGTGACTCCCTCTCTTTCTACCCTTCCCCTGCTTGCACTGTGCCCCTGTCTCTCTCTTGTCAAAAATAAACATTTAAAAAGTTAAAAGAAATATTGTCAATATAATTTCTAAAACCTTTGCAAAAAGATTTAGTGCGTAGCGTAGGGTGTATGTCGTAAAGTGTTTTTGTTTTTTTCTTTTGTATATGGCTTCGTTTACAATATTTTTAACAGCTTTAACCGACATCTGATAAACAGCGCACATCCGAAGTATACAGTTTGATAGCTTTTGACATCTCTATATCCGAGAAGCCCTCACCAGTCAAGATAACGAGCATGTCTGTCACATCTCTTGGTGCCCCTCCGTAAGCCTCCTTCCCAACTTTCAGCCCCCCTATCTGCTTTCTATCACTATGTGTTAGCAGGCATCATCTAGAATTTTATAGAGAGTCATACCGAATGTACCCTTTATTGTCTAGCTACTTTATGCAGCATATCTATCTTCTATTTTGTTTATTGATTCATCTGTCCGTCGACATTTAGGTTGTTTCCATTTTTATGAACATTCGCTATCAAGTATTGTGTGACCGCATGCTTCCTTTTCTCTTAGACAAACGCCTAAGAGCAGTGTGGCCGAACGACCCGGTAGATGCAAGCTTAACTTTCTAAGAAATTTCAAACTGATTTCCAAGGCGGTTACACCGCCTTACATTACCAACAGCAGCGTATGCGAATTCCAGTCCCTGTACATCCTTATCAGCACTTACTGTGGTCATTCTTTTTTTATTTTAGCCATCCTAATAGGGGGTTAAAATAGCCACAATGTCTCATTGTGGGTTTTGGGTGCATTCTGCTAATGATTAATAAATCTTGGGTCTCTTTTCTTATGTTTCCTTGCTTTCCATACGTCTTCATTGGTAGGTGTCCATTCAGATCTTTTGTTCATTTTCTTATGGGGTAGTTTGTTTCCTTATTATTGAGTTTTGAGAAACATTTGTGTATTCTGAATACAAGAACATATTAGATGTGTGCTAATACACTCTTTATATTTAGATGTGTTAGATGTATTCTTTGCAAATATTTTCTCCAAGTCTGTGGTGAGTCTTTTTCTACTTTTAATGAGCCTTTCAAAGAGAAGTTTTTGATTTCGATAAAGTTCAATTTGTCTTGATCTTATCCTCATTTATTTTATTTTTTAAAAAAATATTTATTTAGGGGCGCCTGGGTGGCGCAGTCGGTTAAGCGTCCGACTTCAGCCGGGTCACGATCTCGCGGTCCGGGAGTTCGAGCCCCGCATCGGGCTCTGGGCTGATGGCTCAGAGCCTGGAACCTGTTTCCGATTCTGTGTCTCCCTCTCTCTCTGCCCCTCGCCCGTTCATGCTCTGTCTCTCTCTGTCCCAAAAATAAATAAACGTTGAAAAAAAATATTTATTTATTTATTTTTGAATGGGAGAGAGAACACAAGCAAGGGAGAGGCAGAGAGAGAGAGAGAGGCAAGGAGACACAGAATCCGAAGCAGTCTCCAGGCTCTAAGCTATAAGCATGGAGTCCAACATGGGGCTCGAACCCACAAACCACGAGATCATGACCTGAGCCGAAGTCGGACACTTACCCGACTGAGCCAGCCCAGGCGCCCCATCTTCACTGATTTTTAAATGAGACATTTTCTTTCATCTTAGTTTCTATCTGGTTACCATTTGTATCATGGGACTCTTATTCCGCATGATTTTATTTTTTCTTTGACTCAAGAGTGTTTAAACGAAACAGTAGTGATGAATTTACGGCTAGTAGGACGTGTGTTTAATGATTTGGGTTTCGTGTTTTTGTTTTTGTGTTTTTTGATTTTAAGGATTAACTTTCAGTTTTCTTGGACAATGATTAGGGAATGTACATATAATATGTCAAATTTTAAAAATCTATTAACGTTTTTTGGTAGTCTGCGGATACTTGCCTTCTTTTAGAAATGGAAAGCACGTGGGGCGCCTGGGTGGCGCAGTCGGTTAAGCGTCCGATTTCAGCCAGGTCACGATCTCGCGGTCCGTGAGTTTGAGCCCCGCGTCGGGCTCTGGGCTGATGGCTCAGAGCCTGGAGCCTGTTTCCGATTCTGTGTCTCCCTCTCTCTCTGCCCCTCCCCCGTTCATGCTCTGTCTCTCTCTGTCCCAAAAATAAAATAAACGTTGAAAAAAAAAATTAAAAAAAAAAAAAAAAGAAATGGAAAGCACGAGCGCTTTGGCGTTAGAGGTTGAAAGACAGGTCATTATGTTTAGATCTTTTTCTGTAAAGGAAAAGATAGTAAAAGTTTTAGGCTTGTGGGCTTTCTAATCTGTGTCACAACTACTCAGCTCTACCATTGCAGCATGAAAGCAGCCATATTCCATAGTTAACAAATGGGCGTGGCTGGGTGCCAATAAAACTTTATTTATAACAAACAAACAAACAACGGCAACCAAACAGGCTGCTGATGCCGGGTTTAAAAGACAACTCTTAACATGTTATGGAACCTGAAAGAGGAAGTCCGTGGGTCCCGTTTCTTTTTTCTATAAGGTTCATGTACTGGATAAGTTCTCTGTGTTTGTTGAGGAGACTGAAATCTGCTGGGGGAAGATAGAGAAGCAGGACAGCCCTGGGGAGCCAGGACTTCTCTCCGACAAACGGAAGCACAGAGGCAGGCTCCATTCTTAACCCCCAATGCCTCCTTCACTGGAGTGACCCTCAAGAGCCACTTAAGGAAAGGGACTGAATTAGAAGGCCTTTGGACAATACCTTTTGATGTCCAGTAGGTAGAGTGACAAGAACACAATCCTAACTTTGCATCCTGATGCTTAAACACATGAGCTGTGTGACTGTGGGTAGGTTACCTAACCTCTCTGAGCCTGTTTTCTCTCTCTCTTTTTTTAAATGTTCATTTATTTTTGAGAGAGTGCGCGAGTGAGCGCGTGAGCAGGGGAGGGGCAGAGAGAGAGGGAGACACAGAATCTGAAGCAGGCTCCAGGCTCCGAGCTGTCAGCACAGAGCCCGACACGGGGCTCGAACTCACGAACCGTGAGATCATGGCCTGAGCCGAAGTCGGACGCTTAACCCCTCTGAGCCTGTTTTCAATATGTCAACCGAATATAATATTGCCAACTTTGTATGGTTATTCTAAGGGTATGATAAGATAAGTCCCTCACATATAATAGACACTTTAACAAATACAGCTTCATCCACCTTTAAACACACACGCACACACACACACAAACAGCTTGTCCTTCGCCTTCACTTTGGCCTGTTTTCTTTGGATGGGGGAGGGAATGGTCTGATTGCTCGCTTCCAGTTGTTTTTGACCAGTTCTTCACGGTGTCTCACCCCACATCGGATCAGAACTGGTCCTAAGACTGCCTCCTGGGGCGCCTGGGTGGCTCAGTCAGTTAAGCATCTAACTTCAGCTCACGTCACGAGCCCACAGTTCGTGGGTTCGAGCCCCGCGTCAGGCTCTGTGCCGTCAAAGTGGAGCCCACTTCAGATCCTCTGTCTTCCTTTTTCTGGGCCCCTCCCCTGCTTAAGCTCTCTCTCAAAAATAGACATTTAAAAAAAAAAGAAATGCATGTTTATTTTTAAAAAAGAAGTTTAACATTGTTTCCATTCATGCAGCTATATTCCTATTTCCCCAATACTCCCCCAAATGTCCTGTTTTCTTACTTTTTTTTTTTTTTTTTTTTTGTCTGTGAAGGGATGATTTCTAATATTTGGTTCTCTTTCTTCTCTGAGGTGTGTGGCCCCAGTGGCATGCATTTATTTTGCCCACAGTAAGAAGCTCTCTGCTTCTTACTTGAGCCCACTTGGCTGTTAAGATGTGACCCTAGTCTGGGGCGCCTGGGTGGCCCAGTTGGTTGAGCATCCGACTTCAGCTCACGTCATGGTCTCACGGTTCGTGGGTTCGAGATCCGCCTCGGGCTCTGTGCTGACAGCTCAGAGCCTGGCACCTGCTTCAGATTCTGTCTCCGTCTATCTCTCTGCCCCTCCCCCGCTCGTGAACTCTCCCTCTCTCTTTCTCTCTCTCTCCAAGGAAACATGAAATAAATACAAACATAAAAAATAACAATAAACATAAAAAAATAAAAAAGATGTGACCCTAGTTCTTTATAGAGCTCACTTTATCTGCTAGAATGCGGGTCTGCCTCTGGCTCTCACTGATTTCCCCTTTCCCAGGTATCAGCGGGATGTCGTATTTTTTTAAACTTAGAATTTATTTTTTTCCAAGCAATAAGCAGTGCTCTGAGCTCCTATTTTATTAACGAGCCATCAGATTACTTTGGTAAAAAATAAATAATAATAATCAAGGCTTGCTTTTGAAAGGGTAATGGACAGCAGAGGCCATCGCGGGGAGTAGGGGATCAGCCCCCTCGCTAACATGAAGCTTCCATTCCTTCCTTTTTTTTTTTTGCAACTATGAGAGCACACTCTCGTGAGACATGTTGACAAACATTTCTTTTCAGTTCTGTTTCGTGACTTCTGAGACTTGGGGCATGCAAACAGGAGTAATCACTTAAATTGGTGAGGCTCAGAAAGGCAATTGAGCCAACCCGGGGTCTGATTTCCTCAGGGATGCCTTCTGGAACACGGAGGTCTCTGGCAGAAATAATTACTACAGGCTCTGGCAGACCCCCAGCCCATAGTTATTTTCTATCCTATCCAGGTAATTGGCCAGAGTAAACCCTTCTAGATGAATGGGGCTGTCCCCACTCTCTTTTCCTCCAGCGATAGTGTGGTATGACCACAGTACAGATAATGGAGGTCCAGTCCCCCCCCTCAAAGTAACAAGTCCAAGTGACCCTTGGACAACAGGGGTTTGAACTGCACGTGTCCTTATGTTTGCAGATTTTTCACAGTATGATGCTGTCAGTGGATTTTTCTCTTCTTATGATTTTCTTTTTTTAATTTTGTAAGTTTATTTATTATGAGAGAGAGAGAGAGCAATTAGGGGAGGGCCAGAGAGAGAGGGAGAGAGAGAATCCCAAGCAGGCTCCGTGTTGTTAGCGCAGAGCCCCACGCGGGGCTGGAACTCACGAACTGTGAGATCGGGACCTGAGCTGAAACCAGGAGTCGGATGCTTAACCGACTGAGCCCCCCGGGCGCCCCACTTCCTTATGTTTTTCTTCATAGCAGTTTCTTTTCTCTAGCTTAGTTTATTGTGAGAATACGGTATAAGATATACATAGATCAAACAAAATATGTGTTAACGGACTGCTTATGTTATTGGTAAGGCTCCTGGTCGACAGTAGACTCTTCGTAGTGATGTTTTGGGGGAAGTCAAAGTCACATGTGGATTGTTGACTGCGTGGGTGTGGAGGGGGAGCGGGTAGGTATTTGCGAATCTGATTTCGGAAATGACCCTGTTTTGTCAAATCTCACAGGGATAGGCTCAAGGTCGGACTGTGTTCTCACTCCTGTTACAGGTTTGGCACTATGCTTCACACAGCTAACGCAGTTCCAACGAAGCATACATAACCTTTTAATTTTACTAAGGTCTGGAGATGTGCGGAGGATGTTAAAAGAAAGGGGTCCCCAGTTTTTCTAGCTTCTGTCTTCTCTCCCCCGTCTCTGAGTTTCTCACCATCTCTCCCCAAAAGAGAAAATTATACAGTATTAATATCCAAAACAACTCACTCACCGGGGCTTCCGCGTTTAAATTTGTAGACGTCTGCCCATCTCTGTGCTTAATGAACAAAATCCTTTAACTTGTACGGAGAGTGTGCTATAAGAGGAAAACAAAGACAATTAGGGTTCTGTCCTCCAGGAATTTACCCTCTAGAAAGGGAGAGTGATTTCCATTGATTAAGGACAACAGGAAGCAGAAAGAAACACACCCTACAGCTTTATGTGTTCGTGTTTTACATGAACATTTCTTTTATTGACAAACCACCAAAGAAGACAACCTAACCTTCTCCCCACCCCCCAATAGAATTAGGGCCTTTAGATTCCAAGATGGAAACCCCAACCCCAACTCTAAGTAATTTAAACTGGAAAATACAGGAGGTTGAGCTAGCTTTAGACATGGCTTCTTTAGACATGGCAGGCGTAAGGCCAGACTCACATTATCTTTGGGGTTGTGTCCAGAGTTAAGCTCTAAGTAGTATTACTCATAGTTTCGGGCTCAGATGAAGCAGAGAAGAGTTGATTCCCCCACAGATCAAATGAAATCCTCAAAATAGAATTGTGGGCTCTGAGTAATCTGACTTGGTTCATCCTGGAACCACTCAGTTGTGGGAGAGAGGATTGGGTATGGGAGCAATGATGTACTGACTGTCCTAGCCTGGCTCATGCTCGACTCCTGAAGGTAGAGCCAAGTCCACACGAGCTGAGAGTAGGATGAGGTGGTTCTTCCAAAAGGCAATGGACATCAAGTGATGAACAGATGCTGGGTGGTAAGGTAGCAGATATCTACAATGATGAGTGATATACAGTAAATCATGGACAAAGGAATATATCCTACCTGTGAAAACTTGAGCTACCCCTAGTCCCTCAAGACGATGTAAATCTTGACCTGTCTTCCTAGGCTGCTGGCCTCAGATGTCATCAACGCAGCCTGGCCAGCTGGTCATCATGATCCCGAGGTGTGCACCCGTGTTCATGGCAGATCGCCTCCAGTGGACAGAGTATTCATTTCCCCCTGTAGCCTAGTACCCCCAGCCAAGCAGCAGCACGCAAAGACCTTGCTCCCTTGACATGGGATGGAGACCATTTTCATCCTTTGAGATTTGAAAGACTTTCCCCCCCTTCGCTACCCCAGAACCTCATTCCCCTGAGCTGACGTGTGGGGTCAGGTTCACCGATGGACAGTACAACTTTTCCACCTCATGTGTTGGGCTCCTTGGGTTTTCTTTTTAATTTAATAGTAGAAGCCAGGGGCGCCTGGGTGGCGCAGTCGGTTAAGCGTCCGACTTCAGCCAGGTCACGATCTCGTGGTCCGTGAGTTCGAGCCCCGCGTCGGGCTCTGGGCTGATGGCTCAGAGCCTGGAGCCTGTTTCTGATTGTGTCTCCCTCTCTCTCTGCCCCTCCCCCATTCATGCTCTGTCTCTCTCTGTCCCAAAAATAAATAAACGTTGAAAAAAAAAATTAATAGTAGAAGCCATACCTTGTATGTTTCAAAAGCCACTATGGCTGCTGCCATCTGCTATTACCAGTCCCGTTCTATTCCTGTTATCGTGGCTGCTGCCGTGGTTGTTGAAAGTGGCAGTGAAGACCGAGAATGCAAGTTGGATGGTGATCTCCCAGTGTTAACTAAGGCAAAGAAACAGCACCCCTGGCCAACCAAGTCGCGAAACAGTTCCACGTTTGTGATGGCTCTCTGAAAGTCAGGGGCTTGGTGCATGAGCACGCTCTGCTCAACTGAAGTCTTTTACCCACTAAGTTGGTAAGAGAGCCCACTCTTCCAAATCCATCTGGAGTCAGTCATTCCCCCAGGTTCTGATGATACTTGGAAACCTGACGGATTAGACTCCGCTAGAAGCAGCCGCCTGACTGGCTGCCATTGGGTTTTTGGTTCTGAAAACTGATGACTTTAACATTGCGTCACCTGCCCACGTTGGTGTCGTGGCTTCAGAGAAGCTCTTTAGTGTTTGATTATGAGTTCCTTGGTGTCGTTTATAAAAACGGGCCGCTTGAATGTTTTGTGAACAAAACGCTGTCTGGGTTTTGGGTCGGGGGTGGGGGGGTATCTCCCAAAACAATCTAACGAAAAAGCTTTTCCTCCAAATCAAATTTGCCAGATGATTGACTCTATTATTTGAATTTCGTGTGGCTTTTGATACGTTGGGAAGGGCAACCCTGAGAAACGTGGAGATACGATTATTGTATCACATTTGAAAATCCCTGTGCTGGCAGACGCGGGCTGTTTCCACCTATTTCCATAACTGCATTTAAAAGGCATTAAGTGTTGTGCTTGTGGGGGTTACTTTTGCTTGGTTCTTGTCCTCAATTCGCTCTATAGTGTAATGCATTTCGAAGATACACTTTGATGGTATTGCACTGGGGAATGAGAACGTTATTGTTTTCCACGGGACTCGTTGAAAAGATGATGCTGCGTTGATGATAATGACCTGTAGAAACGTTCCACGTTCAAGAACATTCCCATCCAAAGCTATGCTCTTTTGCTCATTCTCTCAGCTTGCGCCATCATTTTAGGAAAACAGCGCATTAACCTCTGTGACTACCATCATCACTAGCCTCATTTTATCGGAACACTTCTCCAGAGTCAACACAGTCCAGAATGTGGAATGACGTGGAGTGTTCTGCCTCATTTTCTTAGCTAGCTTATGGGGGCTTCCATTACCTGCTAGGTTAAAACTCCTGTTAGCCACCAAGCTGTCAGTGGAGATTCCTGGGTCAGGCCATAAGACCCGGTGTCATTAGACAGAAACACCAAAGCCTGAAGGCCACCAGCCTCACCACTGTGGCACACACCAATTTTGCGGGAGCAAGAAGGGACCAGAACAGTTGTCTTTACGAAGAAGACACACACACAAGGGCCAGTCCCCCCACCCCAAATCTCGAGAGACTCGTGAAAATGGGAAGGTGCAATAAAATCCCAGGGGTGCACGGGTTAAGACAGCCTATGTGTCACTTATGCCGGAGAGAAAGGAAGAGAAAGAAAACCTCCCATTAGGTACCTCAAATTCAATAGCTACAGGGATGTGGTAGGTGATGTGAATGACACAGACCAGCCCAGTACAAGAGGTGGGTACAATAAAGGACTGGAGAGGACATCCCCAGTAAAAGATTGGTCCTTTCTGTCTGCAGCACCAGTCGTGGGCAGATATTTGGAAGGTTTTTTTTTTTTTTTAAGTTTACTTATTTATTTTGAGAGAGAGAACATGAACAGGGGAGAGGCAGAGAGAGAGAGGGAGAGAGTGGATCCCGAGCAGGCCTCTCAGCACGGGGCCCGTCACGGGGCTCGATTCCACGACTGTGCGATCATGACCTGAACCGAAATCAAGAGTCAGTTGCTGAACCGACTGAACCACCCAGGCAACCCCAGATATTTAGAGCTTTAAAGAGAAACTCAGGGTGCCTGGGTGGCTCAGTCGGTTGAGTGTCTGACTTCAGCTCAGGTCGTGATCTCTTGGTTCATGAGTTCGAGTCCTGAGTCAGGCTCTGCTGTCAGTACTGAGCCCACATCAGATTCTCTGTGTCCCTCTCTCTCTGCCCCTCCCCTGCTGTCTCTCTCTCTCTCTCTCTCTCTCTCTCTGTCTCTCTCTCTCAGAATAAATAAATAAACTTTAAAAAAAATAAAGAGAAACTCAAGTTTCAATTTTCATCAGATATCTAATTTTAAAATATCTTAAAGATTGTGTATGTTTGCGTATGTACCCCCACATTCATGTATAAATATCAGTAAATGCAAATGGGGGGCTATCGTTATGCGATCTTCACTTTAAAGCGGACGTGGGCACAAGATTTAAGAAATTAGCTTTTCGACACACGTATTATGAAAAATAAAGGTAAGACACTAGCAGTAAGTAAGAGAAAAATAAGGGGGCGGGAGAAATGCAATCAACATTGTCCTTGTAACCCCAGAGTCTCCTGGGACCACTAAGCTTTTCTCGGGACGAGTGAGGTGGCATGTGTCAGCCCCCACCACCATATTGGTAGGACTCCACTCAGGCTTCCTCTCTTCCAGTTCTTTCTGGCAGTTGCGAGAGAAAGTTCCCAGGTGTGGGATGACATCAACTCCTGGGTCTCTCACTCCAGTTGGACTCACGTCCGTGCAGAAAAGCCATCTCAGGGAGATGTTCTGCCTCTTTCCGCAAGCCTTCCCACTCCCCACCAGTTAGTGCTCTGGGAATAGCAAGAAAATGAAAAATGCCCTCTTTCCTACCCTGTGTCTCACATTATCATGAAACTTCCCTGTCAACATGGCTTCTTTGGATCTTGCCATCACCTTGCTCTCCCCCGAAGGTCAGGAGGAGCTACGCTGTGTCGCTGATGTTACAGAGCGACCCAGCTGAGCGCAACGGAACCGCGTGAAATGCAGGGGGACGGCTTTTTTTTGGACAAGAAGAGTGAGGGAGTTGGCCTTTGGGCACCGTGGGAGGGACAGAGAGAGGAGGAGGCTCCATCTGACCCTAACAGAATAGAAGGGGTTGGCAACGACACCTGTCAGCGTGTACTAAGCGTCGCACTTGGTGTTTGACATCTATTCTCTTGCTCAGTCTTCATCTCCGCCTCAACCCAAGTTTGGTATCATAATCTTTATTACTTGGGTGAGACTCAGAGAGGTTGATGAACTCAGCTAATGCACATGCTGAAGGCGGAGCTGAGATCCTGGTCAGACAGCTCTTTCCACAAATTTACTCTGCACCTCCAGAAGAGGTCAAAGATGCTTCACCTTGAGCCGGGGAGACATCAGACTCAGGACTCATGAATTCTCAGTAACCCTATTGGAAGAATATTAACACGTTGCAGGGTCTACAGAGAAGAAACACCAAGAGACTCAAAACTAAGCCTCCGAGGACCGACAGAGGTAAATGGGGACTTTTAACCTCAGAGTCAGAAGATTTTTTAAAATATTTTTTTAATGTTTATTTATTTTTGAGACAGAGACAGACAGAGCATGAACAGGGGGAGGGTCAGAGAGAGAGGGAGACACAGAATCCGAAGCAGGCTCCAGGCTCCAAGCTGTCAGCCCAGGAGCCTGACGCGGGGCTCGAACCCACTGACTGGGGGATCATGACATGAGCCAGAGTCAGACACTTAACCGACTAAGCCACCCAGGTGCCCCAGTTTGTTTGCTTTTCATGAATCCTTTCAGAGATTTCATACTTAACACAAGCATTCACACACACATGCACACACTAAAAAAAAAAATCATACTGTATCGTCTCTTCTGTCCCTTTTTTCTCTCCACTGTGTATCTAGAATCTACATTTACACAAATTCACCGAGTGATTCTTCTTACTCTTGGTGGGAATGTAAGTTGCGGCCACTATGGAAAAGTGTAGGGAGGGTCCTACAAACATTAAACGCAGAACTACCGTACCATCGGGTAACTCCTCTTGTGGGTATGCATTTCAAGGAAATCAAGGAATTTCAATAAATTCAAAAAGATATCTGGAGCCCCATGTTCAGCATTAGTTCTAATAGCTAAGACTCAGAAGCAACCCAAGTGCAAACAAACATTTTGGAATTACATTTTGGATTTGGGGACAGAATCTGAAAACCGTGCCTATACATAAGCTGTATATTCTTCAGACATTTCCAATTTAAGTATTAGTTCATCCCATATCTAGGACCTCACAAATCGTGAATTAATAGGATCTGAATGAATGAGGTGATATTTAATTTATGCCTGTTCTGACATTCTCATTCTGCACATTGCCACGTGCCTCCCTCGTGTGAAATAAAGCCACTTCTTTTTTTTAAATGCTTATTTATTTATTTTGAGAGAAAAAGAGAGCACCAGTGGGGAGGGACAGAGAGAGAGAGAGAGAGAGAGACAGAAAATCCCAAGCAGGCTCCGTGCTGTCAGCCCAGAGCCCGGTGTGGGGCTCGAACTCATGAACCGTGAGATCACGGCCTGAGCCGAAACCCAGAGTAGGACGCTTCACCGACCGAGTCACCCAGGTGCCTCAAGTAAAGCCACTTCTAAGAAGAGACTGTGTCTTTTCTTTCTGTTCATACATACCCAACACTCAGGACAGTGGCACCTGCAGCATGGTGATTAGCCGCTGGGGGAACGAGCTAAGTGTGCAGTTTATGTGGCTGAGCATCAACAGGGTTGACTGAGTGGTATGGACCTAGAGGCTTAGCACAGTTCCAAGTACCGACGTTCCGGGGGCTTGTGCAGGAGACAGACATTTTAAGCCTCCGTGCATCGCTTCACACCTTTCCTCCTTCTAGATGTGAAGGGCCTGACGCTTTGCATGGAGAGTTGACGGCAAAGAAGCAAACAAAATCCATAAACCCAGCAAACCAAACCGTCCCTCCAGCCAGTCCCTCAGGGCAAACACAACTCTGGCAGGGCTCCCCGGCTTCACAGCTTGGATTCGTAGCCTCCTGATCTCTCAGACTGATGTATAAATAAGAGAAACATCTAATATTTCTAAACGTATGCAAGTTATCTTTACTCTTAGTCCAAAAGAAAAAAAAAAGGAGGAAAGCAAATGGAACTTATGAAGAACATTTTTTTCCCCTGTAATTGATCCTCCCTAAAAAGCAGTGGTTGAACTTAAAAGACCCTCTGTGAATCTTGAGACTACCAACCAGCTCCTCCCAGGGCTTTTTAAAGACAAAACAACAAGCCGGGGTTATTAAAGATGAGCCTCGAGCTGTTGTGTAAGACAAGGGTGTGTTAGGAATGGGAGTAAATGACCCTGGAACTGTAGGAGTCTAGAAGACAAGGAGGTATAAATAGCCGAATCAAAGGGTGCCTATTCAAAGCTGTCCTTTTGGCTGGACATTCTGGGGGAGAGCCGTGCCTGGGGCAACCCCACTGCATCTGGGGGAGGGAACCAGAGTGGACCAAGCAGGCACCGCATTCATTCTGCTGTCTCATTTTCTGGTTTGTAGTCATCCCTTCCTTCTGCAGGAATGGACTAGAGATAAAATGCAGACAGAGCCTCCCCCAGGGGTGGAGAACCCAGAGACTTCACAACAGTGTGGACACAAAACGACTCCAGTGGATAAAACCAACTAAAACTTGGCAACAATCAAATATGCGATAGGGAGAGTTGAAATCATATTATGCTAAAATGCTTTCTTTAAAAAAAATCTCCAGAAACATTCCATGGATGACATTTATGCCTCTACAATGTCTCCGTTATAGAGTAGAAAAGTATCTGCTTTCATTTGATGGGTTCCCAGAATTCTGCCTCTGTGCCTCAAATTAACTCTCTGACTTTCAATTCACTTCAGTTTAATTCAATTCAATCCAATCCAATCCAATCCAATTCTATGCAACAGATACTCAGTCATCGCTTAGTACAGCCAAGACATTCATTAAACACCTTGAAGATGCAAAAATGAACAAGACAGGAGACATAAGTATTAGTGATGAAAGGGTCTTAGAAGCCATTCATTAATTCATTCACGTAGATACCGAATCACTGCTAGGTGCCTAGCCTTGTGTCCCCTAGAACACTCAGGAGATAGCAATAAGCCACAACAGGCAAGTCTCTGGTTCCCATGATCCAGGCGTATGTTCTAGCATCACTTGAAGAGCTTGTAAGATGCCCGTGCCAGCACTCCACACCATCCTGAAGATTCTGATTTGGTCCGTTTTCATAGAATCATGGCAGGGCAGGTAATTCTGATGTATATTCAGACTTGGAACCAGAAAGGTAGCCACTTTGCCATCATCACATTGAGGGAACTGGGGATTAGAAAGAAGTTGCGATGCTCCCAAGAATTTATACTGCTTATACTGGGACATGTGGGACCTTGAATTTCATACTACACTACGCACAGCCTTGTAAGTAAAAAGATATATACAAAATGACCATTAAAATAGGTAAAGTGTGACCAGGGCTTTAGGGAAGGTGCAGAGTACATGAGGATATGGAGGGAGAGACCACATCTAGGATGGTGTTCAAAGATGCCAGATCAAAGGACCTTAAGATGACAAGGATTATGTAAGTGTTTAAATACGGAAGGGAAGTGCGAGATCTCCAACTTTGTTCTTTCTCAGGACTGTCTTGGCTAGATAGGATCCCTTGCGACTCTATATGGGTTTTATGACTGGCTTATTCATTTCTGCAGATAAAGAAAGGCCACTGGGGTCTTTACAGGGATTGCATTGAATCTATAGGTTGCTTTGGTGCATTGCCATCCTAACAGTATGAAGGGCTGCGATCCATAAACAGGGACATTTTCCATTTATTTAGGTGTTAATTTCAGCAGTGTTTTTGTTCATTTTCAGTGTGTAGGTCTTACCCCCTGGGTTAAGTTCATTTCTAACTATTTTATTCTTCTTGCTGCTATTATAAGTGAAATTGTTTTCTTGATTTCCTTTTTGGATAGTTAGCTGGCCAGGGTGTAGAAACCCAACCAATTTTTGTATGTTAATCTTATATCCTGCAACCTTGCTCTATTCGTTTACTAATGCTAATGGGTTTTTTTTTTTAATAGACTCTAGGATCTTCTGTGTATAAGAGCATATCATCTGTGAAGAGTTTACTTTTTCCTTCCAATTCAGAGGCTTTTATTTCTTTTTCTTCCCAAATTGCTCTGACTAGCACATCCAGTATTACGTTCAATGAAGTGGCAAGAGTGGATGTCCTCCTTGTCTTATTTCTGACCTTAGAAGAAAAGCTTTCAGCCTTTCACTGTTAAGTATGATGCCAGATGTGTGTTTTGTGGTTTGTTTCCATAAGTGTCCTTTACCAGGTGGAGGAAATTTTCTTCTATTCCTGTTTCTGAGTGTTTTTATCATGAAAAGATGTTGGGTTTTGTCAATGGTTTTTCTTCATCAACTGACAAAGCCGTTTGGTTTTTTCCTTTTTTCTATTAATGCACACATCGTCTTGGCTGATTTTCATGTGTTGAGCCACCATTGCATTCCTGGAATAAATCCCACTTGGTCATGGTATATAATCCTTTTAATAGGCTGCTGGATTTGGAGGGATTCTTTCTTAAGTAATTAAATGAATCTAGGACCTAAAGGGGCTCCCAGTGAGACGCCTGGGGATGGGGGGAGCATATCATCTAAGGAGAAAGGTTGCAGTTGCTAAGAATAGCAAGCAGAGAAATTAGAAAGGACAATGCATACTTTCTTCTTATTGGCTTGAAGAAGTCTTAGAAAAGATTCTGTGAAGGCCTTAGGTTGTCCAAAATAATGGCTGCTGACAATAAAAGCCCTGACACATGGCGACGCTTCAAAGTCGCAGGTGAGTAACATGGTCCACATACCCATGGAATGGGTGTCCTGAACAAGGTCTGGGCAGTAGGTGACAATGAACTGAAAATAAGTGGAGTCATTTCCATGACCGTAATGATAACTCTATGATGCCTGTTACTTACCGTATTCCTGTTATTTATTGACGCCCACCAAGCCACTCTGAAACACAGTGGCTTAACCTAAAGGTAGTCGCTTTATTCTTTCTGGGAGTTTCTGAATGGTAGGAATCCGGAAAGGGTTCAGACAGGGAGTCTGGGGGTTGAGATCTCTCATTTCACACAAATGGGCTGCTGGATGGCTCTCTCTCACTCTCTCTCACTTCCTTGTGCTTTTTCCACACTGGTCACCATGCGTTTCCTCACAGTGCAGGGTCCGCAGAGTGATAAGACTCGGTGGGTGACACAGCTCCAGCTTGAGGGCTCCAGGGCCCCAGGCTAGAGCCTCATACCTCTAATGACCAGCCACACAGCATCGCTTTTACCACAGCCTGCGGGTTAACCCATCACTAAGGTTGGCCGGATTCAAGCTTCCGCCTCCCCAGCTCAGGAGCGTCAAAAATTTGCAGATAGGTTTTCACACAGCCACGATCCCCTGGACTGATGACTTGAAGGGAATGTAACCGATTGGAATGTAACTGATTGGAAAATTGAATCCCCTGATAGTGCAGCACAGGCTTCGTCATTTGGCCCACAGAACTCCCAGCAAAGCAGAACTGTTCAGTCAGTGGCAAGCAGAATGTCAAGAGATCCCAAGCCATCAGCTTCTTGAGTCCCGCATTTGCGACGCACGTCTAAGTTGGGAGTTTTACCAAATATCACGACTCCCGCTCCAGATATGCGAAACCCGTCTCCCAGAAAACCATGTTCCGTTCTTCTTCATGTCAAGTGTAAGAAAATGTCATCAAACATCATCAAATCGAGGCCCTCACAGTACCCGTGGCTGACACTTATTGGCTATTTTCATTTGCATGAACCATTTCCCCTACTCCACAGATCACAGAGCCAACATTGAAGGCTGGTAGCCCTTCAATGAACACGATGATACAAGAATGATGTTCGGTGTGTGTGCAAAAGAGGTCTCACTGTGTAAATAAAAGGTTGCTCATTTATTTATGATGCAGAAATCCATTGTGCATCCAGCAGAAAGAACCATCAATTATTTATTCAGAACTCCCTGTCTCCAAGTACAGCTTTTTTGTGTACATGAAGCACGTCTGCTTTTATTACTTTAAAACGTGTAATTTTCCTTTTCATCGTGGTGGATGTTCTCTCTCCAAGTGTGTGGCATTGTAGCAACCTGTACGTTTGATAAAAGATTTCTAGCTCATTAGACCTTTTTTTTTTTTTTTTTTTTTTACTTACCTGAACCCTCTGTTGCCCTGTAGTCAAACACCCAGGAGTTATGACAGATGGATATTGGGAGTTCATTCATTCACTGATACACATCCCCCCCCCCACCCCCCAGTAGAATTACTGCACAGCTAAATCATTAACTATGTTCTGGGAGCAAACATCTTCTCAGGCGTCACTGGCTTATCCTAACTCTAGTGAGGGCATGATCAGAGTGACATTATCTCTCAAGTGTTTCTTCTGTAGCGCTTGACTCATTCACGTGAGGTCTGGGTCCACACATCACATTGCCGGATCAGACGATCCGGTTTCCACAGTCCGTGTGGGAACTGCAAATACTGGAAAGTGAGATGTCCACGGCCTCCTGTGCAGGTTCTCCAGGGGGCTCGTCGGTCCACGGATCCGTGTACCCCAGCCCCTCTGCCACAGCACGCAGCTGGATTGTAACTAAGGGCGGATCCCTGGTGTGGGCCAGGAATTCCTTCTCTTCCAGAAGCTATCCAGGGCTTCCACGACGCAGACGCTGTGAAGTCCTCTCATGTAAGGTTTGGGTGGCTGGCTGGCAAAGATTCTGATCCAACACAGCTCTGAGTCACTTGAGTAGCGCCAACAGCAAAAGGCAGCACTTGGGTTCCTTACCCAGCACCCCCAGGAGGCAGTCTACTCTTGGGCTGCGTGTTCTGGCTTGAGGCTCTCCAGATGCGGGGTTCCAGTAAGGTACATGGCTCAGATTTCCCTTTGGGTGAGCCTACTGAGTGGAGAGTGGTTGAATAACAGCCCGGAGATGCCACCTCTTTGGACCCATTGCAGCGTGCATGTTGACGCCATGTTCCCCCCAGGCTGCTTCCGGTAGATGATGGAATATGGTGGAGGAAGGGGAGGGTGGCTAGAGGCAGGCCATTTCTTCCCTGATGTGGAACCCCTTCAGTGGGCAGTCCATGCCCTAGGGCTTTCCATCAGAGAGGCTTTCTCAGGGCTGCCTTGGAGTGTGAGGCTCTTCCTACCCAGTGTCCTTTAACAGGGGTGTCCCCTTCACTGAAAGATAAAGAGGCATCCTCCCCCAGAAAGCCTCTCCTCCTGTGCCATTTCAGCGTCTGCTTTCTGGAGAGCCTGAACGGATAAGGCTTGGTTTCCAAATTTCCTCTTCCTTTTTACCCTCATTCTTCATTCTCCTCCAGGCTCGTAGCTGGAGCGATCCTATATCTGCCCCCACAATAGCCTTTTTCTTCCCTCCTTTCCTTTTCTTGTGGAAGATCAGAAAGAACTACCTATCCCACCTAGCTAAGCCCAAGTCATGAACACACACAAAACAAGTGGTTTGCTTTCCAGTCTCCACTCTGTACTGGGTAAATCTTGGTCCTCTGTCCTCCACTCCCTCATAGGACAGAGGGACCCTTCTAACGAAGCAAAGAAAACAGCAAAAATCAAATTGAACTTTGCAAAACAATTGGTGAAACCCTCCTATGCTGTTGCATCTGAATTTTACCTGATCATGTTTTATTCATCTTTATATTATCATTTCCAGCACCTGGAGTAGTTCTAACACAGTGGTAGTCATTGGTGAACAAAGACCCCACAGAATTTATGTCTGCTGTTCCTCGCTCACCACACACACACACACACACACACACACACACACACACACACCTCTTTACATAATCTCCCAGGCACCACCGGGTGTCCAGTGACTTCCAGCTTCCTTCTGGCATTTTCTAAGACCTTGATGGCTATGCGCAAATCAGAACTCTCACCATCCAAATGTGTTCTTAGTGCTCATCTAAAATCCATATTAAAACCCTTATTCCATCAGTCCCCATTATTCTAGCTTCCAGAAATCTGATTAAACTCAAAGTAGGAAAAGAATTTCCATGGAAGTCAGGATCCCACCTTTAACTAGCTGAAGATTCTGGATAAGTAGTTTCATTTCCCTTGGCTTCCATTTTCTTACCTGTGCTACCTAGTTTATAATCCCTATTGTAAACTGAAAGCAATTTCTGAGAAATGAATTCATACAACAATATGAATTGTTGAAATTTTATGTTTTCTGGGAGATAGATAATAGGTAGGTAGGTAGATAGATATGGTATATTTATATATTTTTTACACTTTTAAAAGCTTTTTAAATTAAAAAAGACTATTTTGAGAGAGAGAGAGCAGGGGGGAGGGGCATGGGAGAGAGAGAGAGAGAGAGAGAAAAAATCTTAAGCAGGCTTCATGCTCAGTGCAGAACCGACATGGGGCTCAATCGCATAACTCTGGGATCATGACCTGAGCCAAAATCAAGAGTCAGATGCTCAACCAAATGAGCCACTCAGGCATCCCTATTTATATTTTATTTTATTTTATTTTATTTTATTTTATTTTATTTTATTTTGTTTATTTTGAAAGAGAGAGAGGAAGAGCGCAAACAGGAGAGAGGCAGAGAGAGAGAGAGAGAGAGAAAGAGAGAGAGAGAATCCCAAGCAGTCTCTGCACTGTCAGTGTCGAGCCTGATGTGGGGTACGAACTTACAAACCGTGAGATCATGACCTGAGCTGAAATCAAGAGCCAGATGCTTAACCCACTGAGCCACCAAGGCGCCCCTATATATACATTTTAAAAGATACTTGGTAAATCCTATAAATCAGTTGCATTCAGCCTTTCTGTTGATAGGAGTAAAGAATGTCAAGGAGTGTTGAGGCCATCCTGGGAGAATTGAGAAAGTGATTTTCCTGGCATCAGAGTGTATCTGTCGCTGCCTCACCACACACACTCACACACACCACCCTTCCCAACCCCCCATCTCTCGAGACTCACATTCTCACCTGCTCTGGAAGGGGCAGTGGTCTTGTTGACGCACTTAGCTAAGTTTGCTAACTCTGGGGTTAGATGTTAGTCCTTTGGTTGTCCATCAAGGCACACAACAAATGTCCTGACAATGAAAGACAGAAACCAATAAATGACATGTGGGAGGATTGAAACACAGGGTTAAACCTTGGTTATGCCTAACCACGCCAATGTTCTAAGAGAAAGGAAAGCAGACATAAACCTCCATATTTCTTTTCCCCACCAGTGGGAAGAGACCCTGAAATCCACACACCTTGGGAAACATGGATCTTGCCCCCTACTCATCAGCTTTAAGTCCTCCAACATACTGGGATGACAGACAGGCTGGAGACACTTCAAATATTCCTCAGTAAAATGTGCTGTGTGGTAAGACCGTCCTCTACCACCACCCCCCATTCTGAGAGACTGCAAGAAAAACGAAGAGCCTATTTCCCCCTTGTCCAAAGTTTGTGGCAGGATCTTTACATTTCAGGTTCTTTTGAATCTCAGAATATAGGCAATATATGTTGCACTGTTCCCCTAAATATTCCTGAGGGCCACTTGGGGTCACAGGAGTGGCAGCCTCAGGACAGGCAACGAAAGGTAGGACAGCAAATTCTGAAGGGGAACGAGACGGGTCTGTGAGAAGAAGCCTCTTGGCTGAGACAAGAATGATGAAGCAATAGGCCAAATAGTCAAATAACGGCACAAGTGATGAGCACAGAGTCCGCTCATTGAATGCTGGCAGTGATGGACAACGACATAGGGCCAGACATGTTGCCCCCTGTTCACGCACACACTGCCACGCACACTCGCTAGTGTGCCCACACACCTGCCCTGCCACTTGGCAAGAAACTGAGTCACAGACACACACGAGCTAGGAGCATCCTGAAACTCCCATGTTCGAGAACTTGCTTCTTGCATTCTACACATCATTTTAGGATTCTGGGGATACAGAGTGCATAAAAAAATTTAGTTTCCACACCCAGTGGCATAGCATCCTAAAAGAGAAAATGGGATAAGCTACAGAAAAGAGTCACATGTCTTGCAAATGTGAGTTTGTGGCCTGAGATGAGTATTTGTTCCAGGGGAATCTCACAGGTGTGGCAGGAATCAGGAGGCACGATGGGAGGGACATTGACCTTTTGCTCTGGTTTCCACACCTTGAGAACTTTCTTGTGCCACCAGCCTGGTCTACAGTATTCTTCAGCTCTCCTGGGAGGACATTCACGGCAACCTTCTGGTAGTTTAACCTCAGAGCAAGAAAGAAGAGCTATCTTGATAGGTGGCTCAGGATAGGAGCAGAACCCATGGGACTCTAGATTTCTCAGTCTTACACTTTTGATATCACCACTTTGCCCAACGTTCACCTTCGAGTAGCTTGCATATTGGCTCTTCCAGAAGGACTTGTCTTTTGGCCCAGATGCTGTTATTCCAAATGCCCAGCCTCTAGCTACTCAGCTACCAGCTACCCTAGCTAATAAGTCTCTAGCTCCCTGAGGCTTATGGACTCCTGCCAACTCTGTTTTGATGGAAACCATATGTTTGTAACTTCGTGTCCGTGTCAGATGGCAAGACGTGGAGTAGGAGCTATGGTTTCTGGTTCCAAGGAGTGTTTGCTTGCCTCAGGCTCAGAAAGATCCATCCTACAGGCTGCTGGGATAACTCAGCATTCCCAACTGCATACAAAAACCCTTTTGCTAGACTCGCCTTTGCTCTTGGTCCTTCCAGACAAGGAGTCAGAACAGTCAGCTCAAAACTGAAGTTGTTCATGCATTGTGTCACCCACCCCAACGTTGCTCCCTACAGGGAGACGGTTTACCTGGAAGGCAGTGAGGATAAATCTGGGCTTTGTTCATTAGGGTGGTGGAAAATACTAGTCATCAAACTCCCAAGTCCCCCCGAGTGCCTATGGTTGATTATAAACAAAGAGGAGGGCCTGAGATGGGCAGAGTCTAGGGTCGGGACCACCATCTCGGGTGTGAGCATAGGAGGCCATAAAGACTCCTATTGTTTACACTGGGCCTCTCTGATGCCCAGTCAGGAAGCCCCCTTCACAAACAGTCGCCTCTGCCAGCCCTGGGGGACCTGGGGAATACATTCGCCCGGCCTTTGGTCTGTGTTTAGACTCATGCCACACCGAATTTCATCTGGGAGGAAAAGCTGTTTCAGATGACCGTGAATAGCAGCTTTCATCAGCTGTCACTTCCCATTACGGCCAGCATGACATGGAAATGTACTAGAGACTGCTGGAGGCCTGGAGCGGGAGCAGCTCTTTCTGTTCCAAACATTGATTGACTTCATTTATCCTTTTAAAAAAGTTAATTAGTCTGCTTTTGCTTCCCCGCTCCTTAGGTTCTTCTGTCTCTTCAGGGCAGAAAGACTGGGTAGCTTAGGCTGACTCTGGGTGGAATTGAGATGCCAATCCAGCCAATCCAGATGATTTCTGGAGCTCCACTGCATGTGCTTTCCCCAGGAGCCGTCAGCTGTGCTCCACCTTCCTCATACAGGCTTGACCTCAAGAAACAGGATGCCTTCTGTGTATTTGGAGAAATGGGATAATGCTTTTGTGGCATGTATTCTGTCTTATATTTGTTGTTGGGAGTGGTCGTTTGGGCTCAATTCAATGGTATTTGGTAAAACAGCTCTCTAAAAAAAGAAAGGGAAGGAAGGAAGGAAGGAAGGAAGGAAGGAAGGAAGGAAGGAAGGAAGGAAGGAAAAGAAAGAAAGAAAAGAAAGAAAGAAAGAAAGAAAGAAAGAAAGAAAGAAAGAAAGAAAGAAAGAAAGAAAGAAAAAGGAAGGAAGGAAAGAGGAAAGAAGGAAAGAAAAAGGAAGGAAAGAAAGACAAGAAAGAAAGAAAGAAAGAAAGAAAGAAAGAAAGAAAAAGAGAAAGAAAGAAAGAAAGAAAAAGAAAGAAAGAAAGAAAAAGAAAGAAAGAAAGAAAGAAAGAAAGAAAGAAAGAAAGAAAGAAAGAAAGAAAGAAAAAGAGGAAGGAAGGAAAGAAACAAGGAAAGGAAGGAAGGAAGAAGGAAGGAAAAGGCAGGCTGGCCATATTTGTAGCGTTTGCCAATTTCCACAGTGTAAATACTCCCGCCATGGTCAATTTCAAGCTGCTAGCATACCATAACTGAATTCAGAGCCCATGAAGTTGGAAGAGATGGCAAAGATTTGCCTCCGGTGAGCCAACAGGAGTAAGCTCTAGGCCAGCTCATGAGCATGTTGGTTGGTTATACAAAGCTGTGTGATGGGTACACATAGGAACTTCTTATTGGCCTGTATTCTTCAAGCCAGCACAGGTAATAAAAGCTCTGAATCCAAGTGATGGAGGGGGCAGGAATGGGGAGAAGTGGGGCATGACTGGCTATAGCCCAAGCTAGCTGATACAATGGGTTTTACTCCAGCCTGAGACTAGACCGGTAAGAACCATTCTTTGGCCATTCAAGACGTTGAATCAGGTAATGGGGACAGGTCAAGCTCTCCTGTCTTGGTCCTCAAACTCCTGCTTCGGTTTGGCCATCCCGTGAAGAAACACAGAATTCGGACTCAACCTTTTTTCATCCAGCCTTGAAAACAAATCACCAGATTTGTAGTGCTGTACTGTGCTGGGCGGGCAGGAAAATGAATCTAACTGCCTTTGAAGAAACATGGTGAGTTTTCTGTATAAGCTGCTATGGCTAAAGTGAACTTGCATGAGGCACCTGGGCTTCCCTGCTCATCACAGATTAGTTCAAGGATTAGTGCTTGATTCCAAGCCACTGTAGGTAGGGTGGGGCCAGTGGAAGTAAGTCAATGGCCTCTGGGGTGATCTGGGGCAAACATGTCCCAGTGGGGGGCGCTTATACAGCCTGGTGGCAAAATGACCCCATTGGTCCTCTTTGGGAAAACATATAAATGTAAAGTAAACACAGAAGATTTGAGTCATTTCCCCTCAGCCATTTCTCTGTGAAGTGCTGAGAAGCTGTTCCGGGTCTTTGTAGAATGTGAGGCACACCCAGTGCAGTAATGACCGCACCCAGGCTCTCGTGCCCTTCATCACAACAACCTGTGTCCGCCTCTACCCCAGAGTGAAGCCAGTCCTATGCGTAAGGACACTGCAGTCTAGAAAAATGAGTTTTGTATATAATTAGCATACAAATAACAGCATTGAATTGATCACCAACGGGTTCACTGAAGGCTGTGGAAAGAGGGGGGAGAGCTTACGTTATGGAGTGGTTGGGGAGATTATGGAAGAAACAGCATCACAACCTGGCCTGGAAGGATTCACAGCACAAAGACCTGCAGAGAAATTAGGAGGTTGGGGAGAACAGAAGAACATTCCAGAAAGCATGAGCCAGTGTCTGAGAGGCAGGCAGGCATGGACAGTAAGATGGGGCGCAGGAAAGGAAGAAAGGAAACCACAGAAAGTAACATCAAAACTAAATAATCCAGACCGAAGTATGGGAAGACAAATAATGAGTTAATGAGAACTTCTGAGCAGGAGGGAGTCTCTCTAAGAACGTCTGGAAGATGACTGTGCAGACAGTGTGAAGCCAGGAACATAAAAGAAACAAGATCCTATTTCGCCCCGAAACAATCTGACACTGAAACTTTTTTTTTCTGGTCAGGATGCCAGTTGAATTAAAAGATGACCACAGATATGATATCTGGCATCGATGAAAAGCAAAGGAGAAATGTGGAATGCCATCTCTGGAGGTAAGTGAACCCAGCTTGGACATCTTGCCAGGACTTGGGTAACTGCCACGGGGGAGAGCTGGTTCCTACAACAGGAATGAGGTATGGATAATCAAAGGAAGTGGAGATAATAGGATTCACTCATTTAAACTGTTCTTTGGGGTTTTCTTTATAAAAGTGCTGTCTCCAGAGGAAACAATAGCACTTCGATTATAGACCTACTCTCCGGAGAACATGACTTGGAAGAAACTCAATAGATTCATCACAGGGTCGTTGCAAAAAGTAACATAACACCATCTAACACCGTAACTATAGGAACTGCTTAGAAATGCTTTCCAGTATGACTCATTTGACTTTGAACCTCTCAAGAACAAAGTCCTCTGTGATGAGGTGCCTGTCATGGACCAGAGGTAGTGGGATGGTGGGCTACGGGTGAAGGCTCTGGAGCCTGACTGTCTAGTTCGTAGTCTGGCTCTATCGCTTGCATCCTTCGGAAACGTAAACAAGCACTGAGCGACTCCGTGACTCAGTTTCCTCTTCCATAAACTAATGCTGAGGTGCTGGGAACACTAAGCAAATCCACATGTGAACTTAGAATACAACCTAACACATAATAAGCACTCAATAAATATTAACCTGAGATACCTATCAATTTTTCTTTATGGAATGTTTATCTTTGTTCATAGCAGGTGGGCGTTTGTTGAAGTTCTATAATACCCAGAATGGAGGCGGGCCATGTTCAGACCTCCCGATTCTACCTGTTGCAGTACATCCCCTGATGCTTATAAGAGAAATTGTCTTCATGATAAATTGTTTTAGTCTGTGGACAATAAGGGCTTTTAATTGCTCTCTGTCGAAGTCATCCTTGGATGTTTTTCTGGAGCCTTTAGGCTCCGATCAGGTCTTTTGAATTGGTCCAGATCACTGAGCTTGCTCTTTCTTCCCCTATCCTGTGCAAGGCCAAATTCCTCCCCCAGGGGAATGGGAAAATGGAATGGGAATGCATTTGGAAGTGCATTATTTAATAGGAGCGTAAGAATTCCTGAGTCTTTGCCTCTTTCCTCTGAGAACATGTCTCCTTTATTGTCTAAGTGGGCTTCTTAATGCGGCCAGGTTTCTTTTCTTTTCTTTTCTTTTCTTTTCTTTTCTTTTCTTTTCTTTTCTTTTCTTTTGTCTTTTCTTTTCTTTTCTTTTCTTTTCTTTTCTTTTCTCCTCTCTTCTTTCTTTCTTTCTTTCTTTCTTTCTTTCTTTCTTTCTTTCTTTCTTCACCTCCTCTTCCTCCTCCTCTTACATTTTTAGGTCACCTCCAACATTTATAACAGGGTTCTATTTTGTTCTATTTTTTTAAGTTTATTTATTTATTTTGAGAAAGACAGAGACAGCACAAGACAGACAGAGGGAGAGAGAGAGAGAAAATCCCAAGCAGGCTCTGCACTGTCAGTGCAGAGCCCAATGTGGGGCTCGAACTCATGGACTGTGAGACTATGGCCTGAGCTGAAACCAAGAGTCGGATGCTTAACCGACCCACCCACCCAGGTTCCCTATAACAGGGCTTTAAACAAAACTTTAAAGCTGCTTCATTTCGTGCTGGTTTACAGAGATCTGCGGAGATCTGTGTCCCTGACTCCATTGCTATTTGCTGACCCAACAACACGACTCTGGAAATTTGGGCCTCTTTTCCCAACCCCAATTCATAGTACTTTTCTATTCTGGAGCTAATTTTACTTCAGGATAATATATTTGCCCTCCCCTCTTGGTACTTTGTTTCATTTTATTTTATTGCATTTCATTTATTTTATTTTATTATTTTTAATGTTTATTTTTGAGAGAAGTGGGGTAGCGGCGGGGGGGGGGAAGGGGACAGAGAGAGAAGGGGACCGACGATCCCAAGGAGGCTCCATGCTGACAGCACAGAGCCCGACGCAGGACTGGAACTCACAAACCGTGAGATCATGACCTGAACCGAAGCTGGACCCTCAACCAACTGAAGCACCCAGGCACCTTGCCTCTTTTGTTTTTTTTTTTAAACCAATGTGCGTGTGCAATTCATGAGAAGACTTCATTTTTTCTACTTGTTCCTCCCTCAAAATTTGCTCTTTCTTACTTTCCCCCCAAACTCCCCGTCTCAGTCCAGCTTTCTTCATAAATGCCTGCCAGTCTCCCGATCTGAAGATAAATAAGCCGTAAGGATGTAACACACAACACAGTGACTGTAGTTAACAATAGTGTATAGATCTTGGAAGATCTCACATCACAAGAAAACAAATTGTAACTATGTGTGGCGATGGGTGTTGAATAGACTTTGTATGGCGATTACTTCACAATATACACATATATCAAATCCTGCTGTTGTGTACCTTAAACTCATACAAAGTTATGGGCCCATTGTATCTCACTAAAACTGGGGGGTAAAAAATTCAGTGCCTTTCTCCAGTTATGGGGAGAATTTCTTCCAGCAATTCCTCATAGTCCAAAGTGAGTATTTTGAAAATAACTAATCCCTTTCTCGTACAGTTTCTTTTTAAAAATTTTTAATGTTTTATTTATTTTTGAGAGAGAGAGCGCGAGTGGGGGAGGGGTGGAGAGAGAGGGGGACAGAGGATCTGAAGCAGGCTCCAGGCTCTGTGCTGACAGCACAGACTCGGGGCTCGAACCCATGAACTGCAAGATCATGACCTGAGCCAAAGGCAGACGCTCAACCGACTGAGCCACCCAGCCATGTATTCTCAAATACGATTTTCAAAAAGACCAAGTCAATAGGCGTGCCATGGTTAATTCACAGGGTGGGAGGCAGGCTTGCATGTGGGGAGGGGAGCAAACGCAATGGTTTCTAAGGTTCTCTTCTCCCTCCCACACTTGCCCCACAAGCACAGGATTTCTGAAGCATGCAGACTTAGCAGACCCTCCTAATATTTTCTCTGACTTCCTTTGGCAATTTTCCCCGGCAAGGCATGTTGATGTGGGCTGCTGTACCTGGCCGGGTCTCACCAGTTGTCAGGACCCCGCTGGAAAATGACTCTGGTCGTTGTCTTTTCCACCGTCCTTCCCCGGAGGTTAGAACGCCTTTCTGAGTTCCATCGCCCTCTGACATGCGAGCAGGCGCAGGATGATATTCAGATGAATGGGATCCATGGGTATAATCCAAACAACTAGGTGAGGGGGTGGAGGGGAGAAAAAGGAGAAGGATTTTCACCAAACTAGGTTGAAGTTTTCATGGACTGAGAGACGGACAGGAATGAGAAAGAGAGAGAGAGAGAGAGAGAGAGAGAGAGAGAGAGAGGAGTTTTGAATTCTCTTCTAAGATGTTCCTCTCACTGACCACTAAATTCAAGTGTACCTGTTTCTCACTGTCAAAGGTCAGAGCGGTCCGTGTGTCTGGCGTGCCTCCGTTTCAGCGTGCGTCGTAAGTATAATCTGAAAGCCCTTTTAATCGCCTGACAACGTCATCTGAATAGTCACTAGGTGGTAATGGTAATGCCACGCCAAAAATCACACGTGAAAATCAGCAGGTGTCCGTGTGGAATTTAAATGGCATACATTGCTATGACAAAGGCCAAAGAGGCCCTGTGATACATCGTGCTTTAGACACCAAGAAAATTCTAGAGAATATTAGATCGTGTTGGGGGAAGACAGAAAGCATAACAACAGAACTGTTGCCAGTGATGGCAGACCTGCGGAGTCCAGGAGTGTATTTCTCCTGCCTTAAGTACACTTTTAAAATAGGCGGGTTTTCCAAGAAAGCATCTTTGCACGAAATATGGCATCCACGGTCACTGATGAGACTCCCGTTTTCACATCTCGGGACTGCTGACCACGAGGGACATTTATCTAGGCTCGAAGATCTTCGCCCAGTCCCGGTCTCCTCCTTGCTGGTGCGAGGTCCCAGAACAACCACCAGCCCAGGTGAAAAGGAAACCTAGGGTGCTGGAAGGGACAGAAGGTACCAGGAGTTGGGGAAACTTCTCTCGTGTGTCCTTTGGTGGCAAACAGCACTGACCTGAATGGTTCCAGAAACCCATGAGCCGTGATGAATAACACTTCCCTTTCACCGACGATATAAAAGAATCAGTTAAGTTTCTCCCTTCAGAGACACTGTGATTGGATTAATTGACGTGAGAACTTCTCGTTCAATATCAAGGAAATCTTCAAACTGAGAGAATAATCAGAACGTAGCTCGAGTTACCGCACCAGAGGGATGTAGGTTTTGACGTGGGGGAAAAAAAGCAAATGCAGAAATCGGGTATTGTGTCATGTGTGAAAATACTCCCTAGTGGTCGGTAGTCAGTCTTCTGCGGCACGATAGCTTAGCATTAAAGATTTACAGAAGGAACTGTGGGTGGGCACATTTCCTGGAATTGGGGCACAGCCTCTGGGGATTGTGCCTGTGATGATGGCAGCCACCACCGAAGAGTGATATCCTTTAGAATAGGCATCCATGAGGGTGTCATGAGTAGAGTGTAGACTGAAGCCAGAAATAAACCACAGAGAACTCACAGAAGAACCCAGCACGCAGCCACTAGGGTCAGAGCTGCAGGGTATTAATGATAATTAGGGAGATCAGTAAAGTGTTAAAAATAAGGGCAACAGCCCATCCACCAGGGATTCCTACTACAACCACTTGAAATACTTGTGTAGACAGACTGGGGGAAAAACAAGGCAATTTCCTGATTTGCTCCGTTGGGCAGGATGTCCTCAATTCTTCCGTAGATGACTCTTGGCAGAGAGACCTTAGTCATTCCCTCTGCCAGGAGCTTCTGGGATTAATGGGGTGACATCCTTTGGCTGGCAAGGATTTCCTTCTGGAATAAACCAGGAGTTGAGGAGTAGAGCCTTACTGATGAAATCAACGCACGTCTCACAACCCTGACCTTCTCATCTTTTCCCAAGTCCCTTTGGCCAATGCTGTTTTCACACTGTCTTATCTTGATTTTTTTCTTTGCTTTCTCTCACCCAACTCATGCCATCCCTGCATCAGAGTGAGTTTAGCATGCAGTAAACTCCTTCCCTCTTTAAGCTTTCTGACTCTATAACTACAGCTTTATTTGTGCTAGACTCTGGCTGTATGAGTTGGAGCAAACCTCTCTCTGTCCCCACACCACATGTGGTTTGCATTAACATCAGGAAGAATGTCTCATGCCAACCCTTGAGCTGAGCCCAGTGTGCCATACAATGCAGTGGTATCCATTTCTTCCCTCCCACTCTGAAGCTCTCTAGTCATTGCAGGTAAACGCCCTGATGCTCTCTGTATTGAGTCCAAAGGTAAGTCAGAAGGAACCTAGAACTCAGCAGACAGCTCGAATAACCCGCAGGCTGCAGACATTGGGACTAGGAGTGTAGTATGCCAGGAAAACAGTGAGCTAAAGGTGTGATGAGTGAGACAGGCTGACCAAATGACATTGCTCGGGCAAATTATATAGAGTCCACAAAGGCAGGTCTGGATGGATATCCAAAAGGCCAAGGCAAGGGTGCCTGAACTATGGAATTGTCAGTGGTAACCGGCAACTTCCAGAGGAAGTACTGGATTCTCCCCTCCTAATCTAAAAAAAAAGTGCTTCCGCAGTGCTGCTGGATGCAACTTGAAGTTGCAGAAATACGGTTAAAAGCTCCCGTTGTGTCATGGAGGGCCCTTCTAGGATGTCTCTTTACTTCCGAACTGTTAATAGAGTAAGAGCGGCTGAAAGGGTCTTCTCCTCTGTCCTCTTAGAAGGTCGAGAAAATCTGGATGTGACCCCTGGAAAGAAGTGCTAAGATAGACCCTTGGGGGCTTGGGGTAGGTCTTGACAGTGCTGGAACGGTTAACCCCTTAACCCCAAACAAAGATCCCTTTGAACTCCAAGATTAAATTGAATTCAAAGTTAACTGAGATTTTTCTGCACCGCGGTTGACATTTTATCGACAGTTCTGGGCATTTGCTTATGCCCCCGGCCAATCATATCGAATCCTTGGATTTGGGTCTACGGGGTTGGGACAAAGATCAGATTGCTTTGCTGTCTTTCAAATTCTGAGTTGTTAGAAAACTTTAAAAATTAATGTGTCTTTTGTTATTCCTGAAGAAGGTAGTGTAGGTTGAGGATATAATTAGGATTGGAGCAGAGAACATTGTTTACTGTCAATAGTTGGAATCACTGAGTTCATGGAGGGTTTTTTTGGTTTGTTTTTTCATTGCCTTCAAATACTGTTTTTTTGTTTGTTTGTTTGTGTTTTAGAGCACGGGCAAAAGAGAAAAAGACACTGTGATTTGCCAAATTCTTTTTTTTTTCAATATATGAAATTTATTGTCAAATTGGTTTCCATACAACACCCAGTGCTCATCCCGACAGGTGCCCTCCTCAATGCCCATCACCCACCCTCCCCTCCCTCCCACCCCCCATCAACCCCCAGTTTGTTCTCAGTTTTTAACAGTCTCTTATGCTTTGGCTCTCTCGCCAAATTCTTTAATATCGACCCACCTTCCCTATTACAGCCCTTCGGAGTGTTACAGTGAGTGGCCCAAAGGAACAAGGAAGAGGACATGATGTACCTTCCAGGTCCAGAATGGAAGTTGAAATCTCAGAACACTTCATAAATCTGGGGGGTGCGAGGGGGTCCCTTATGCCTGTTGCCAACACTGAGCCTCCAATCCCAGGGCCGGGCTGAATAGCGCCTTTCCTTCCAGCCTCTCAGACCTGGAGCGTGACCCCGAGGTGCCACAAGAAGGTCCCTGAGGGCCGGCTGGCTCCACCTTTCATTGTTCTACTGAAAGGAAGTCAGAGTGTTCATCCATTCTTTTTATTTTTAGGAAGCAAAATGGAGACAAAGATAGGCAAAGAGGTTGAAACCCTGACCGCCATTAGCTTCAACCCCCAAAATATAGTAGAAACCTGTGACCCTTTTGTGCTTCAAGGCTCCAGCTAGGCCCACTGAAGCTGCCATGTATTGCTAAGAGTATGATGACAAAATTGCTTTTCTTAATTGCTCTTAAACGTAATGAAGCAGAAAACGGAAGGCAGGCCTTCCGATTCTTAGCCTCATCAGTAGCTAATGAATCAAGCATTCCGTCCCTGGATACCATGGGTTTTAACTAGCACTAGGTGCAGGATTTATTGGGGCGGATGGCTACGACGTGAGATGCCGCTCTGGAAAATTCCCTTGGAGTTGGAGAGCTGTGCACCCACTGGGGCAGCCTGGTGCTGCGGGACAGATGCATTTCCTGCCCTGGTTCCTTCACTTGGGCTCTGTAACTAAAGAGGTCCCTCATGACGAATTCCTCCCACACTTTTAAAACCACATTTCCCATGAAGGTCTTTCTGAGGTGAGGTAAAAGCTAACGGGAAGCACAGTGAGGGGCCAGGGTCAGGTTGCACTTGAGAAGTTTATTATGATTCACACAATGCTGTGGACCCGGCAGACATATCCACTCCTCTGTGACATCGTAAATGTAGAGACAAGCAAGTTTGACAGTCCCTTTCCCTGACTTGTCCCTGTAGCAGAGACAGAATCCCTCCCAGCCCACACAAGGAAGGCTGTGTTAGTGGGAAAAGGTATTTCCCAAGCCTCGTCGGAAGGGTAACTTCTTGGAAATCCTAACCAATATTACTGTCGGTGATAGCTAATATTTATCAAGGACCTATACCATACGAAGCACTACTCTAAGCACCTGATGTACATAACTTTATCGAACGTTTACAACAGTTCTACAGACTTGAAGCCATTGTTGCCCTTGATTTACCAATGCGAAGGAAGCAAATTAAAACCACGATCATCCACTTCTGTGATCTTAGTGGACCCAGATATCTTCCGGGTACCCATATTTGAGGTATAGGGTGGGAGGCTGAAGTGTGGTGAAGTTAATCAGGCTATAACAAGAGTAAGCTGTCATTTGAGATGCCAGGAATCCCGTCCATTTTCCTTTATAAACCTCTTTTCCTCGTTTTATCCCTTTGTATTCCCTGAGCTCTAGAGCAGGGGTAGCAAAGAAGTTGTCATCACATGCACCAGCTTCAATCAATTGGTAGTGGCTCCCCAAAGCGTATGGTTGGGGAAGATTCTTGGGGGCAGATCGGGGTTTGGTATGTCAAAGTACTATGATCAGCTAGCGATGTCTTCTGTGGGCACAAAGGGAGCATACAAGGCATGTGACCCAGGTAATGTACATACCCACAGTGGTGCCATTGTACCTCTGCTGATGCTCCACTAATGACCCAAAACAATAAACTCACGTATTAACTTAGGTATTCTGAAGAGCTTCTCTGTGGTGGCACTGTGCTGTTTCTTGCCCTCACGCCACCAAAAATAATCCCACCTATCCTCTGAGAGCACAGTCAAAGACGACTACACTGAAGAATGGGTTCACTGTCCTAAGGCTGGAGATTCAAAGAGAAATCTCAACAGAGACTGGCCAGCAATCCGAATTATTTAACTGGAATCTCAGAGTAAAACTGACCTAGCTCTGCATTGTATCTCAGGTTTGAGAATGTTTTTCTCTCACCAGGGAGGCAAGAGGTGGAGTTGGGGGTGAGCGTGGAGAGTAGGACAGACTGAGGAGGAGAGAAGAGGGCATTAGGGCTTCAGGAACGGTTCTGTGAACTTAGCCCAGGAGTTAAAGAACCTAGTGTCCCAGGTGGGGGTGGAGAGGGGGAGGAAGGGGAGGGAGAAGGTCTTCCCAAGTGTATGGACAGTGACCAGAGTGGCAGCTCAGCAGGAAACTGGAAGCAGGAGCATGTAAGTTCTGAGCTCTTCGCTCCCGGAGGACATCATTTTGAATCATAAATAATATAGTAAAGCTAGCTGCATCCGTGCAAGAGTAACATGGAGACCAGATATGAGAAAAGCAACCCAGGGAAGGGAAAAGCAATATGATGGGACCTTCTTAGCAACTAGTAGGTTGTATCAAAAAGTCATAGTTCTGGAATTCACCTTTTGAGAAGCAAGGGATTTGACGATAACTTCAGATCAGCAAAGGAAGTACTCTTATTCTTCAAGGGACTCCACATGAGAATGTATCAAGAAAAAAAAAGACAAGAGTGCTATAAATTCAAGTTATTCTACTCAGTCAGAGGAACTTGAAAGCCTTGTTGTACACAGGAATTAAAAGCCACCTTACATTGGTTATAGAAGCCATTCTATGAGTGGTTACCAATCTTAGCAAACGTAGTTGATAAGTCTGGGTCTTTTATTGACAAAAACATGGATACAGTTATGAATGGCTCCGTGCTTACAAGTCAGAAGTGGGACGTAATGGGTGGGGGAAGAGATTGCCAGCAGATGTAAACTTAGGGGTGAAGGATCTCCCTAGACATTTAGATACTAGAGCTGAAGGAAACCGTAGCATCAACTTTATTCCCTTCATTCATCAGACAAGGGAACGTGTGGCAGACAGACTCTAAAGTGCCCCCCAACATCCCCCACATCCTGGTGTACATGCCTCTGAATAATCCCCTCCCCATGGCGTGTGGTCAGGACTTTCTTCTGGCCAACAGAATATGGCAAAATTTATGAATCTCATTCCTGTGATCAGGTTATATGACACAAGATTTCATCTTGCTAGCTGACTCAGGAGACTCTCCTTGTCGACTTGATGAAGCAGGCAGGCATGTTGAGGAAATCTACATGGAGAGGAACTGTGGTGGCCTCTAAGAGCTGAGTGCCTTCCAGCTGACAGTCAGCAAGAACTAACTGGGTCCTTGGTTCTATAACCTCAAAAAAAACCCAAAATTCCATCAACAAGTTGTATGAGCTTGGAAGCAAATTCTTCCTCAGACTAACCTCCAGATAAGATGGCAGCCTGAGTGACTGCAGCTTTGTGAGACCCCAATCAGAAGATTCAACTAAGCTGTGCCTGGACTACTGACCCACAGAAACTGCGAGCTAAGAACCTTGTGGCAGTTTGTTCTGTAGCAATAGATCACACACACACACACACACACACACACACACACACACACACACCAGGGGAAATAGATAATTATTCTATGGTGAATTTAGTGTACCTCAGTAAATATTTATTTTAAGCCCTCTGAATGTATGGTACTTCTCAAGATTGAATTATGTTCCCCCAAAGAGATCTGTTAGAATCCTAATCCCAGTTACCTGTGAAATTGGCTCTGTTTGGTCTTTGAGAATCTAAACAAGTTAAGATGAGGTCATACTATTTAAAAACAGGAAAGTTTGAAATAGAACTATCATATGACCCAGCAATTGCACTTCTTGGTATTTATCTGAAGAAAATGAAAACTCAAAATAATACATGTACCGCCATGTTCACTGCAACATTATTTACAATAGCCAAGATAAGGAAACAACCTAAATGCCCATCGATAAATGAATGGATAAAGAAAATGTGGAATACATACACAATGGAATGCTATTCAGCCATGAAAAAGAATGAAATCTTGCCATTTCTGACCATACAGAGGGACCTAGAGGGCATTAAGAAATAAGTCGGATAGAGAAACACAAATACTATATAATTTCACTTATATGTGGAATCTAAACAAATAAAAAAATAAGCTCATAGTTAGAGACCAGGCGGGTGGTTGCCAAGGACAAGGTGTGGGGAGTTAATGAAATGGGTGAAGGTGGTCAAAAGGTACAAACTTCTAGTTATAAAATAGGTAAGTTATGAGGATGTAACATACAGCATGATGACTATAGCTAATAATACTGTATTATAGACTTAAAAGTTTTCTAAGAGAGTAGGTCTTAAAAGTTCTTACCATAAGAAAAAATTAATAATTATGTATGGTGATGGATGCTAACTAGGCTCATTCTGGTGATCATTTCACAATGTATACAATTATCGAATAATTATGCTGTATGCCTGAAACTAATACAATGCTATATGTCAATTATACTCCAATAAGGAAAAAAACCCAAAGAGCTTAGAGCATACTACACAAGATGGTGGGCCCTGAATCTATAAAAACTTACAATGTTTTTATAAGGACAGTGCATTTGGACAGAGAGGGCTCACAGATACATAGAGAAGGAAGATGGCTATATGAAGACAGAAACATAAATTCCAGTGATACACCAAGGAAAGACAAGGATTCTGGAAACCACCAGAAACTAGAAGAGGCATGGAACAGATTCTCCTTCAGAGTCTACAGAAGGAACCAGTCCTGCCAACACCTTGATGTCAGACTTCTGGACTCTTTACCTATAAGAGAATAAATTTCTGTTGTTTTAAGCTACTCAGTTTGTGCGGATTTGTTAGGGCAGCCCAAAGAAACCAAAAAACATGCCTTGGAAGTAAGCTTATTGATGCAAATTCTCAATGTTCCCAAATCGGAGTGCTTTTTTAAAGTGATAAGATCCCAGGACAGAGTTAGAGAGGTGAAAGACCAAATGAGAGCAGTGCAGAAATGAGGTGTGTGCACACGCTTATTTAAACCACATGTGATCAACCGTAACAAGCAGATGGTAGGTAGGATTTAATGTTAGATGTTAAGTAGAAGAAACATAGTTCTTTTGTTTTTGTCATGAAACTATAAAGACGAGGCAATGTGACAAGCCCACTTTTCTTACACATATCACATAAGAATAAAACTCGTTATGTTAAATAATCCACTTCCATGAGCAAAAAAGATAAGTTGGAATCATAAAAATAGCCAGTTAATCCAAAGGAAGACATCAATACATAAAGAAAAAAGCACAGATGAGTCAGAAAACAAATATCAAGGTGATAGATTTAAACCTAATTATATCAATAATCACATTAAATGTGAATGTTCTAATTACCTCAATTAAAATTGCAGAGACTGTCATAATGGAAAAAAAAGGAAGACCCAACTATATGCTGCTCACAAGACAAGTATTTCAAATATAATGACACAAAGTGATTAAAAGAAAAAGAATGGAAAAATAAGACTTGCCATGCTAACACTAATCAAAATAAAGCTTGAATGACTATTAATTCTAGACAAAGTATATTTCCAAGAAAAGAATATAACCAGGGGTAAAGAAGACTACTTCATAATGGTAAAGAGGTCAATTCATCAAAGGTACATAGTAATCCTAAATGTATATATGTACCTAATAAGAGAACTTCAAAATGTATAAAATAAAATCCAATAAAACTGTAAGAAGAAATAGAAAACTTTTTGGACTGTTGGATATATTTGTTATTTTGAGTATAGTGATGGTTTCTTAGTTTTTATGTATCTCAAAACTTCTCAAGCCATAAGCTTTAAATATGTATAGTTTATTATGTTCAACTGTATTTCAATAGAGCTGTTAAAAAGTATTTCTGAAATCCAAAAGAATAAAATGAACAAATAATAAATTAACATTAATTTTTGCTTTATCAAAAAAACCAAACCCTCCCATGTTTTGCTTTTGGACCAAAAGGAAGTTAGACATAGTTGATTTTAAGGAAGGAAAAGAACATATACAAGTCTAAGGTTTTGGTCATTTTCATTGTCAAAAACATAAGACTAACTTTAATGTTGAAATAATGTTTACCTCATCAGTAATATTGGGATCTGTAAGCATTATGTTCTATAAATAAGCATCAATAAATGAGAGCAAGTAACCTATTGTATGAAATGGGTGCCTTTTATTAAATAAAATAAAAACAGGGGCGCCTGGGTGGCGCAGTCGGTTAAGCATCCGACTCAGCCAGGTCACTATCTTGCGGTCCGTGAGTTCGAGCCCCGCGTCAGGCTCTGGGCTGATGGCTCAGAGCCTGGAGCCTGTTTCCGGTTCTGTGTCTCCCTCTCGCTCTGCCCCTCCCCCGTTCATGCTCTGTCTCTCTCTGTCCCAAAAATAAATAAACGTTGAAAAAAAATTAAAAAAAAATAAAAAAATAAAAAAATAAAATAAAAACAGAAGCAAAATTATTTTTTTAAACAGAAATAACACTGAAGGGAAAATGTTCAACAAAACCTGTGAAGACGAATGTTTTAAACTCTTTAAACCTTTATCACAGAAAACATACGTATTTCTGGTTACATAAAAGGAGACAGAAAACCTGGTGTCATGATACAATTTGATAAATACATATAAAATGAGATTTTCCAACTTTAAGTTTAAATTTGTAATCTGTTGTCATTGTCTATAATTTTCCTGATGGTTTTGCCATAGTGAATTTACATGTAATACATGAAATAGTTCCCAGTTTAAATTACTGAAGTAGAAAAGGTACAGAATTAAGAAAATTCTCAGAGAAGCATTTTGAATAAGAGACCTTCACAACTTTTGTAAGAAATTATCAATGAGGATGGACATAAAATAGGAGAAGAAATTGTATTTCCTCAGAGAAAGAACCTGATGAGTTCTCTCAGATGGGCTAAAATTTTGCAATACTAAAAAAATTCAAAGACTTGAAGCATATAAAAGCTACCTTTTTGACGACTCAGTCATAGAAAAACATTTTAAAAGACCTTTGAGAGGAGCTTTTTTTAAATGTTAATGATCATCAAATATGGTCAAAAATCTTGGAACTTCAAATAGAGCACCTCCTTAATATAGCATATGCATAAATATAATTACTACTTCAACGAATATGAGAAAACAAATTGCATCAAATCACCACCCACCACCACAAATGATCTTTCAGTTCCCTTTCCACTACAGGGGGAAGAAAATAAACAGAAATATACAATCGGCTTCACAGGACCAAACCAATAAGGGAAACTATTAATTTTCTTGTTTTTTATGAACCTTGATATATTTGCAAAAATCCCTGGGAAGCCCACGTCTACCCTTGAAAAGCTACAACTTATAATTTAAGAGAAGGCAGAGAAGCTAAAACTGTTGAGCCAACTTGATAGATACATTTTCATGGTAAATGTCTTCATCTTGTGAAACCACTGCTAAGACCATTTCATCAGGTGGAAGTTTTGCAACTGTAAGCATGAATTAATTCCATGACCTCAAAGCATTCTGATAAACAGAGCATCCCCGTTTGATTAACCTAGTTTTTAGAGCTGTTGGGTTGAACAGCAACCTTGCCAGGGTATGAATCCTCTCCCATCAAGCCTTTTTCTCTAAAGCTTATTACTTGAAAAACCAATTTTTAACTTCTGTAGCACCATCATTTTCCTCTTCTAATGAAAATATATGTTTCTATCCTAGATGATTCTATACTAGATGATTGCGGGGTGTGGCATAGACTACTTAATCTACCCGATTGCTGTGCCATGAAATGATTCTTTTTAAAAAATGTTTATTTATTGGGGCACCTGGGTGGCTCAGTCGGGTAAGCATCTGAGTTCGGCTCAGGTCGCGATCTCACGGTTTGTGAGTTCAAGCCCTGCGTGGGGCTCTGTGCTGACAGCTTGGAGCCTGGAGCCTGCTTCAGACTCTGTGTCTCCTTCTCTCTCTGCCCCTCCCCTGCTTGTGCTCTCTCTGTCTCTCAAATTTTAAAAAATAAAAATAAAATAACATTTATTTTGAGACAGAGAGAGAGAGAGAGCGCGCGCGCGCGCTCATAGGGGAGGGGCAGAGAGAGAAGGAAAAAGAGAATACCAAGCAGGATCTCAGCCACCAGCACAGATCCCAACGCAGGGCTCAACCCTACCAACCATGAGATCATGACCCGAGATGCCATCGAGAGTTTGGCACTTAGCCACCCAAGTGCCCCTGAAATGATTCTTTAAATAAAGAAAATACTCTGCCACGTTGCTGCCAAGGTGTTACTGAGGAAGTGTCATTGAACTTAGGTGTTTTAGGAGTATACAGTAATGAAAATGGAAATATCTCACCTTTAGGGAGACTGACCTCTAACCAAAGAAAACCTGTAGTCTGTGTCGTCAAGACTTGTGCACACTCTAATGTGGTCTACAAGTGAAATGTGACATCACTAGGATTTCCCCAGCAGACAGTTTGATGAAACCTGCATTTATATATTTGCTCACAGCTGGTAGGGACCTTCAAAACCATTCAACCTACTCCTTGATGAGAAAATGGAGACTCTAAGAGCCCTGAAGGATTGATGTAAAACCACAGGATGGTTCCAGGCAGAGCAAAACTCTAGGACTTGCTTGGGGTTGCTCCTTACAGAGCCTCACAACTGTGTAGTGAGATTACCTACTCTATCAAGCAACCCCAAGTGTTTACCTTCTTTTTATTGAAAAAAAAATGTTTTTAAATAAGTCTTACCCCTAAAGTGGGGCTCAAACTCATGACGCTGAGGTCAAGAGTCGCCTGCTTTCCTGACTGAGCCAGCCAGGGAGCTCAGGGATTTGCCTTCTGTTGGATGACTGATGGTGGGGAAGCCTAGCTGGTGTCCCTCCTGCCCACGACTTGTTTAGGGAAAATGTGGGGATATAACTATGGAATGAGGAACATGAACTCTGTCAGTGAGTTGAAATGATTTCTACTTAGTTAATTAGACGGATTTAAGGTTTGGAAACTTTTGGTGCGTTTCTGAACAATCTTTTAGTTTCAAGGGACAATGCTATTAAAGTGTAATCCAGTGATCCCAAGTTGCATTATCTCTGCGCAAAGAGGCCCGAAAGTGTGTGGATGTATGTGGGCATGTTCGTGCAAACTACAGTCCTTTTCCAGAATCCAGAATCGTCCACAAATCTTCTAAACAAAAGCTGAAACTCATGTTCTCTTGGCTATGTCCCAGGCATTGAGATAAGCACTTTTTTCACATAATATTTCAATCCTCTTAACAACTGTATGGGGTGTTACTATCATCGTTCTTTCTTTACAGGATAGAACACTGGGGAGCAGAGAGATTAGGTGTGGTTCCCAGAGTCACACAGCTCGACATTGACAAATTTAGAATCCAAATCAAATGCCCACCCTCTTAATAATCCCCACTAACTCTCAGGAATAAAGACGTATGGTGGAAAAATCAGGCCCTTTCAGAAGGGCCTAAGAAGGGTGCAAGGTGATTTTTTTGTTGTTATATTAACGTATCTAGTGTCCCTGGTATCACTGTGGGTTCAGGCCTGTGCTGGTCAGTTTTATCTGGTCCTATCAGTTCAAACTAAAATACATCATCGGGCGCCGGGGTGGCTCAGTTGGTGAAGTGTCTGACTCTTCGTTTCGGCTCAGGACATGATCTCCCAGTGGGTTCGAGCCCCACGTCGGGCTCTGTGCTGACAGCTCGGAGCCTGGACCCTGCTTCCGATTCTGTCTCCCTCTCTCTCTGCCCCTCCCCCACTCATGCTTTCTCTCTCACTCTCTCTCAAAGATGAATAAACGTAAAACAAATTTTTTTAATAAAGTAAAATGCATCATTGCCATTTCTTTCCCAGTGTTGCTGACAGGATGCTATTTCTTTGCACCTGTTTGTCATTGTTTTTTACGTGGCTCCATTGGCCTCTCTGGAAGTTAGCACTGCAGCTGAAAGAATGGGGTGAGGGGGGAAATATCAAGTCCTGCTGGTGTGGCAAATTTATCCTCCCGAAAAATCACACAGAAGTGGAGGCAGGTTTCACGGGGCCTGAAACTCAGACCATTTTGGGCGTTCTTTCAAGAAAAGAATACACAACCGCAGACACAAAATTGGGGAAAGGATCTTTAAATTCACCCGCTTGTGGGTAAAGGTTGGAGATGACAGAAGGTAGTGCTGTCTGGGTGTCCAGGTAGACTGGAGCTTACTTCAAGAACACCCTTCAAGAGAAGCAACAGCCTCCCCCTTCCCCCACACCTCCAGGGAGTATCAATCAAATTGGGAGGAGCTAAGGCCACATGAGCTACCCTTCAAACTCCTACAAGAAACACATTCAATTTGAGAGAGAAAACTGGCTTGTCTTGGAAAGTGCATGAAAAAGAAAATCAGCCATGGTCATTGAAACATGGTCTTTAGAATTAGGCTTCCTTTGGCTTTAGCATAGGCCAACAACACTATCACTAACATAATAAAAGAAACAGAGGGGCGCCTGGGTGGCTCAGTCAGTTAAGTGTCCAACTCCTGGTATCAGCTCATGATTCGTGAGACTTATTTATTAATAAATAAATAGAGAATACTACAGGCACAGGTCAGGTGCTCTGGCAAACTCAAAAGGAAGTCTATCGTCCCTTCTTCTGACCTACCTAGGTAGACGAAGCAAGGGAGGTCTGGCAGAAGACATCAGGAATGTGGTCAAAGAGACAGGCTTGGGGCACACCTGGGTGGCTCAGTCAGTTGGGCATCGGAAACTCGGCTCAGGTCGTGATCTCACAGTCTGAGGGTTTGAGCCCTATGTCGGGCTCTGTGCTGACAGCTCAGAGCCCGGAGCCTGCCTTGGATTCTGTGTCTCCCCCTCTCTCTGCCCCTCCTATGCTCATGTTCTGTCTCTCTCTGTCTCTTAATAATACATAAACATTTAAAAAAAATTATATAAAAAAAAGAGACAGGCTTGGACATACCTCCTGAGCCTGGAGTAACTGGAGGAAGAGGCTAGAAAGGAGGAAACCCAGCTATAGAGATAGAAGACAACACTAACCTACTGGGCGGAATTATGTGAGATTGGAAGCTTGATCACAGAAAAGCAAAATGAACCTAATCGTTAGAATTTGAAGGCTATGTTGGGGCGCCGGGGTGGCTCAGCCGGTTAAGCGTCCGACTTCAGCTCAGGTCATGATCTCGCGGTCCGTGAGTTCAAGCCCCGCGTCGGGCTCTGGGCTGATGGCTCAGAGCCTGGAGCCTGCTTCCGATTCTGTGTCTCCCTCTCTCTCTGCCCCTCCCCCGTTCATGCTCTGTCTCTCTCTGTCTCAAAAATAAATAAAACGTTAAAAAAAATTAAAAAAAAAGAATTTGAAGGCTATGTCAAGGCAGGTGGGACCTCGGTGTGTGTGGCTGTCTACTTAAGACTTAGGCATCTATTGGGGCACCCAGGTGACTCAGTCGGTTGAGCGTCCGGCTTCAGCTCAGGTCATGATCTTGTGGTTCATGAGTTCAAGCCCCACATCAGGCTCTGTGCTGACAGCTCGGAGCCTGGAGCCTGCTTCCGATTCTGTGTCTCCCTCGCTCTCTGCCCCTCCCCCATTCATGCTTTGTCTCTCGAGAAAAAATAAACATTAAAAAATTAAAAAAAAAAACATTTAGGCATCTATTCCCATCTAAAGACAGGATGAGGCTGTGAACCTGGGGTGGCTCTGCATTTGTTCCCGGTCGTATTTTTCTGATCTGCATTTTTCAAGAGACAGCAGCAAGAATTCACACAGATTCTTTATTCGTGGTAACACTTGTTTTCTGATGCTTTTTTTAAAAGCGAAAACCATGAATAACTTTTATTCACAGTGATTCTCCTAAAGAGGCTTAAGTTTACATTTTGCTTATGTCTCCTGAATAAAGGAGAAATCATGACCGAGTGAAGAAGCAGTGGCTGTGTTTACAGTTCCGAGGAGGCCAACAAGCCAGCCCAGAGACTCTACTGGTGAATATATTATGTGAAGAAGGAAATGTGAATGGCATCTGCTCTCTGGAACTTGCTTGGACACGGCCGGTAGCCAAAGACACGGACCACTCACTGAAGTCCAGAGTAGGTGGAAGGGGGTCTCCTGAGTGTTATATACCAACAAAAAAAGCATCTCCAATGTTCAAACCAAGAATCTGGCAATACTTGGGGTAAAGGCGAGATTGAACATGGTCTTTGGGGGAAGGCTGTGTGCCAGTGTGTGCGCGTGGGTTCACGAACGTGGGCTCCCTTCCCGCGTGCTTACTGTGATGAGGCAGAAAAAGGTACAGGGTGGTCAGCTTCGAGAGTCCAGAAGGAGAAGGACAGACAAGTTGGGCAAATCAGGCACCAGTCAGTTGAAGCCACCATATGCTTTCACGGTAGATGATCAGCAGAGTTTCCAAGGTGTGGGAAGTTTGAAAGAAGACAGAAAACGCAGTTGAAGAAAGTAGAGGAGTTGCAGTGTCCTGTTGTGGTAAGAAAAAAAGGGAAGCTGATTTCATCTCAGGGACAGAGATGGGGAGAGAGGACAGAAAAGGGCAAGAACATGAGAAGCAAGTTTGGATATTACTAGTTGTTAAAAGTCCCCCTAGAAAAATTTTAGGAAAGGGGCCTCCAAAGACTTTGAGTTAAGGAATAAGAACAGAAGAAAAAAAACCCTCCTTTTTCTTCATACCTACTAGGATGACTATTATTTTAAAGAAGGAAGGAAGGGAGGGAGGGAGGGAGAGAGAGAAAGAAGAAAGAAAGAAAGAAAGAAAGAAAGAAAGAAAGAAAGAAAGAAAGAAAGAAAGAAAGAAAGAAAGAAAGAAAGAAAAGAAAGAAAAGAAAGAAGAGAAAAGAAAAGAAAAAAGAAAAGAAAGGTTAAAGAAGGAAGAAAGGAAGGAAGGCAGTAGGAAGAAAGGAAAAGAAACAAAAAACGACAGGTGTTGGGGAAGGTGTAGACAAATTGGAAACTCATGCATTGCCGTTGTGGAAAATACTTTGGTGGTTGTTCAAAAAGTTAAGCATGGAATGACTCTGTGATCCAGAAATCCCACTTTGTGACATGTACCCCAAAGCCAGAGACCCTAGCACGTATTTGCACACCCATGTTCATAGCAGCATTATTTGCAATAGCCAAAAGGTAGAAACAACCAAGTGTCCATTGATAGATGACTAAACGTGGAATACACATACAATGAAATACTATTTAGCCTTAAAAACGAAGGACACTCTGATCCATTCCACAATGTGGATGACCCTTATCAACATTATAAGTGAAGTGACCCAAGCACAAAATGACAAATGGCATGATTCCGCTTCTATGAGGTACCTAGAAGGGTCAAACTCACACAGACAGAAAGCAGAACAGAGATCACCGAGGCGGAGAGTAGTAGGACGGGGAGTTATTGTCCGATGGGTACAAAATTTCTGTTAGGGGTGATGACAAAGTTCTGAAAATGGTTGCTGGTAATGGTTGCAGAACAACACTGTGGATGTGCTTAATGTCACTGAATTATCCACTTAATAATGGTTAAGATGGTAAATTTTATGTGATGTGTATTTTATCCCCAATTTGTTTTAGATGATCCTTTTTGGAAAAGGGAGTTCAAAAGACACCTTGGGACCTGAGTAAATTCCCACAAATGAAAATTGACTGGATTTAATGGTAAGGACCATAGAGGCAAGGACTCAAAGCAACAGATACTGGCTTTTGTGGTCACTCAGTGACACTCTTTGGACAAACTCTAGACTCAGAAGTCATCTTTATGTCCAATCAGGAGGCAAGAAACACTGTCCCCAATTCCAAATGGTTGTCAAGGGTGAATTCTCTCAGTAGTAAAGGATTGGAGGATTCCTACCTCCTTTTGCAAAAGTAAAGGATAGTGCAGGAGGTGGGGGGGAAACAAGAATATGAAAATTTGCAGAGAATAGCACATGTGAAAGGAAAGACATGCCCTATCCGGACCAGATCAAAGTGACGGTGAAAGCAACGGTTAGAGCAAGAATGAATGAGTTTCTTTATATTTTACTGTTCAAGGTGGGGGGGGGGTAGTCTGTAAATTAAAGGGCTAAAAGGGATGGGTTAAGATAGGCTCAATTTAGAAGCTGTCATTAAGGACTTCGTTTCCCCCAACAGAACTTTTTCAGAATCCAGAAAAGATGGGACCTCAGAGCCAAGGGGGCATGGTAATGCATGGACTTCAAGGAAAATAGACAGAAACTCACAGTTCAAAGACAGTTATCACTCCTCCAACGTTGACAGGTGTCACCAAGTGATACAAGGAAGAAAGGTTCCGTGGCCAGCCAGCACTGGGTCTTACTGATAAAAGCACATTTTGATTACAGTTTTCAGTGGCCCATGTGAAACAGGTAAGATGATTGATTTAATGACAACCGTTTTGAGAGACAGAAGAAAAATAATTATTAGCGATGGCCCCAACCCTAAAATGTTTCCAGACATTTCAGTTGTGACGAGCACAGTTTATTCTCTGCATTTTTTTTTTTAGTAAATCAAAAAAGTAAAAATCCAAACAATAACAACAACAACAACAACAACAACAACAAACCACCCTGAAGTTCAGTGGCACTGAATGATTCATGCAACACTTCCTTATTTGTGGTCAAATCAAGACTATTCACTGAATTATGCACAAGATATAGGGTCTCATCATTAAGGCACAGGAAGCTGGTGAATTAAAGGAACATCCTTTTTTTTTTTTTAAAGTAAGTAGGATCAAGAAAATGGGTGATTTGGGGCGCCTGGGTGGCTCAGTCGGTTAAGCGGCCGACTTCGGCTCAGGTCATGATCTCACGGTCCATGAGTTCGAGCCCCGCGTCGGGCTCTGGGCTGACAGCTCAGAGCCTGGAGCCCGTTTCAGATTCTGTGTCTCCCTCTCTCTCTGACCCTCCCCTGATCATGCTCTGTCTCTGTTTCAAAAATAAATAAATGTTAAAAAAATTTAAAAAAATGGGTGATTTGGATAAGCTATGGTTTCCTTTCAAGGTATAAATAGGTGTGAAGAGCCAGGGAAATCTCACGAATACATAGTCACATTATTTATCATGTAGCTGTTTCCCAGGACTCAAACAGTGAATGGACAAACATCTTCAATAATGTAGGAAATGAAGATGTTCCTGAAGACAGACAGACAGACAGCACTGGGGAAAGGCAGATTCGGCGCAGTTTTAGACGCCTAGGAAGCACCGTAGTGGTAACAGCAGAAATAAGGGAGACGATAGTAAAAATGATGGCAATTGGGCTGGAGAAATTCGAGCTGGAGTAATTTCAGTGTAAACGTGGCAGGAATGAATGGGCATGGAAGAGTAGAGAACAGGCTGGTGACAAAGCTAGGGACGCCCACTGGAAGACTGATGTGCACAACCGACTCAAGAAGGGATAACACGGCTACATCCCCAGAAAGTTTCCAATGCCATATGCTGGAAGGCTGGTGGAAAGGAGATGTTTCTCTAAAGAGAGCTTTTCTCGAAATGGAAAGGCACCATCTGAGAAAAGGTAAAGGAGATCAAAGGAGGTAGAAAAAAAAAAAGGCCAACTTTTGAAATGAAAAATAAGGTATAATGCTGGGGCCAGATGGTTGCCAAAAATGGGGAAGGCATAATTATGAGTCCCATTGAAAGCCAAGGAGGAATAATGACAGAAATAACTTTTCACTTAAGGATCTGGATACAGGGAAGTAGGAAAATATTAAAGGGTAACAGTTCACGCAGAAGAGAAATAATTTGGTAGGAAGGCAGGTGGAAAGAAAAAGAATGAAAAGACGTCTGCAAGGAATTCTGTGGAGGGGATATGTGGAGTTTGTTGGAAATGAGAAAATAGGATCACGTGTAGACTTTTTCTTAATCTAGAAAGAAGGGAAAACAAGAGCAAAAAAGTTATTCCAGCCTAAAGTTGGATGTAAGAATGCTCGGAATCATTTTACGTAAAGTAAGTTGTTGTTGTTGTTATAGAGTATTTAGTTGGATGTTTCCTAACAAAGAACGGATCTGGAATTTAAAGACTAACATCAAGTGGTCCAGTAGAATTAGGTTGGAACTCTAGGTGCAACTGGATGGCTCGGTTGGTTGAGCATCCAACCTTGATCTCAGCTCAGGTCTTGATCTCAGGGTTATGAGTTCAGGCCCCGTGTTATGCTCTGTGCTGTGTGTGAACCTGCTTAAAAAGAATACGTTTGACCTCTAAAGGTCTCGGTTGATGGAAGACCATCAAGAACTCTTGTTCATGCTGAAAAATGGCAGTGAAAGTCTTCTCGCTTCCTACTGCTCTCTGGTTGACCAGCTGTTGGCTGGCTCGAAATAAAGAAATATGAGCTTAGAGAAGACTTTCTGGGAAAGCAGGTGGTGCGGGGATGGGGGGGATGCCACTGCCCAGGCCAGAGGCAGACAGCCCTTCAGAAGTGGGATGCCAAGTTGTTGACCCCGTTCTTCAGGTCTATGGTGAGAGGTGGGGTACTGGAAACCTGGTTATGTGTCCTTCCAACAACGTCTCCGTCTCCCGTCAAAAAATGTGCCCACATTCTTGCATTTTCTGTTTCATCCCTCCTGGTGTCTACATCGTTCAGACTATCTTCCCCAAAGCCAAAGCCGAGAGCAGTTTTCCCCAGGAATCGGAAGTAGGAAGTGGACGCCATTGCGCATGGTGCGTTTGAAGAGAGGGACGAGCGTAGGCTGGTAGAGGCGGGGATGCCGGGAATCACAGAACACAGGTAGCACATAGGAAGAGAAGGCGCTAGAAAGTGAAGGTAGCATGGAGTGGGATAGGTGGGACAAGTCCTATGTGCAATGAAAACAAAGCCCCAGGGATGGAAGTAGACACTCTGGGCTTACTAGAAAGGGACTTCAAGACAGAAGTGGGGGCATCTGGGTGGCTCAGTCAGTTAAGCATCTGACTTCAGTTCAGGCTGTGATCTCACAGTTCATGGGTTCGAGCCCTGCGTCGGGCTCTGTGCTGACATCTCAGAGCCTGGAGCCTGCTTCGGATTCTGTGTCTCCCTCTCTCTCTGACCCTCCCCTAGTCACATTCTCTCCCTTTCTCTCTCAAAAAATGAATAAACGCCTTTAAAAATTAAAAAAAAAAAGGAACATGAAGCACAGAGACTGTAGTGTGTCCGTGTGTGGACCAGACAGTGACCTAAAAGCCCTCTTAGGAGTTAACGGCTAGCACCACGCTAAAAATCCAACCAGGCAGAGCTAACAAAGGGTACCATTCCTCCTATCTGATCCTTCCGACGCACATAAGATATCAGACCCAGGGACAGTGGGATGAAAAGGGCTGACAGCAGAAGGTATGTCCCCTATTAATTGTCACCTTTTATTCTGATAGTAACACTCGAGGAGACGAAGTTGTTGTACATATAACTATTAAAGGAACACGACTGACAGCTTCAACGGAAGGGGAAAATGAGGGTGATAGCCTGAAACATACTCACATTTCCTAACAGCCCACAATGGGTCCATACATTAGAAACAATTTCTGTTTTCAGTTTTATTTCCTCCTGGCATAACTAAAATCCATCATTTTGTTGCTCTGGGTATAAAGTTGCTCGGCCCCATTAATTGCTCCAAATTTTCAAGCTGTAGAGGGTGGGTCTCCCATGCCAACATTCCATGATGGGACGAACGGGTTTGGGAATTTCCCTATCCACGTTTTCCTTCCATACACTTGAGAGGCTGAATGCAAGTCTGCTTGCCCGTTGATGTGTCAAGCACCAGATACGCTACGATAATGTGGATGTTTCCCCAACAAGGCTTGAGGTTTGGGTTTGAAGTGGCCCATTCTTGAGGAATTGTAGGATGGGACAGGGAAATAGGCCACACTTCCCCATGTGTGACAGTCCTAAGCTCTTCTCTTCCCTGATTCTGTGGAAATCACACACAAAGTTCTGGGCTTTCTGGAAAGCATGGCAGTTAAGAATCTGCCTCCCTTTGCCATCGCTCAGCAGTTTGGAGCCCTTTGTAAACCCTAGCACCCCCGTCTGATTTCAGCTGTTTACCAGAAGTGGGGCCATTTACTTCTGTCTCTGGACACGTTTGTTACGTCAGGTAACAAGAAATACGGTCACGGCGCTGTCGTGGAGACACAAGACACCCCAAGACTTGAACGTGAAAAAGCCTTCAGACACATTTTATTGGGAAGCTGTTTTTCCCCTCGAAGTTGATGGGTTCCACTTCACAGAAATGCCATTGTCCGTTTGTTGTTAGGAGCTCCTGGACCTCGGCTGGAAAAACTCAGTTCAGTGATGTTTCTCTTTCACGCTTGTCCTGACAAACTGTGACACGAAACATAGATCTGCTTACTACGATGGGATCACTCTCGGACTTGGAGAAAGAAGGGTTTTCAAGAGCAAAACCTAGAGTGACAATGGAAAGAATTACTGGGCAAGCATTCAGTAGAATCTGGTTTTTACAACCGCACTCGCTGGATAGGCTTTACTTCTTCTTAAACCAGGAATCTCAGCACCACCGAGATTTGGGGTAGGATGATTCGTTGTTGCGGGAGCTCACCTGTGCATCATCGGTCTTGAGCAGCATCCCTGGGATCTGCCCACTAGAAGCACCCTACACTCCATCACCTTTGAGTCAACGGAAGTATCTCTAGACACCCTTCCTGGGAAGCAAAGGTGTCTTTTGTTCTCTTAAGTGTTCCTTTCCTTATCTGTAAGGTGCAATTCAACAGAGCGGAGAGCTGCTGTTGGTTTGAGGGGATGCCTCTGACAGGGTAATCTGCCACGTGAATGGAACGGGCTATTATCTAATACACATGTTTAGGTATTCACACATTGAGTTGGAGATATCTCCATGTGGAACAGATTGAGCAGGTCTCGGCCGACAGAACCGGATGAAGGGGTTTAGGAGAAATTATTCCTCTTTGCAACAACAGCAAAATCAAGAGTGAAGAATGTCCAGACCCAGGAATGGTTTAACCCCCCACGTAACCAGTTATAGAAAGGATTTAAGTGCCAAATGGTGACCGGATCCGTGAGGTTTGTTCCGACTTTGGAGCTCTTTGAAGATAAAATCACAGTGGGATTAATTCTCTGAAAGTAATAATGAAGGATCTTATTAATGTCCAGTGGTTAGAATAAATGAGTTCCCCTTGAAAGTTACCAAGTTACCTAGAGAATTATATGCTCTTCTGGAGACAGAATTCTCCACCTCTAAGAAGCATGTAGGAGGTCAGCATGGCTATGGAACAGACAACTGAAGAGAAAGCTTGGCTAAGATGTTCACAGCAAGGACAAAACCTGGGGCACTTAGGTGGCTCAGTAGGTTGAGTGTCTGAGTCTTGATTTGGCTCCAGTCATGATCTCAAGGTCATGGGATGGAGCTCTGTGTCAAGCTCTGCACGGAGAGTATAGCCTGTTTGGGATTCTTTCCCTCCCTCTCCCTTTGCCCCTCCCCCACTTACTCTCTCTCTAAAAAAATCTTAAAAACCCCCTACTATTTGATATAGCTAAACGGACAAAAGAAATGTGAAGCCAAGTCCACACACAGCAGGAGTTAAGTGCAATTTCTGCTCTGGAGGAAACTTCCAGTACACTGACTCTAGATCTGTTTGGCTGGGATCTATAACTTCTGACCCTGTTATGAAACTTGAGAAGTTAGAAAGCTCTCCTGGCGGGCTCTAGAGTCATTCATTTTTTTTTTTTAAGTAATATGAATTTCAAAAAAAAATCTACATGCAAGAAGAGGTGCTTTGAACTCAATTCCGTTCTTTTATTATTTCTTAACACAACAAGAGGAAAATGGCGGAATACAACTGTCAGATGCGCTAGTTTCCCTGCACAAGGCACATCTGCGCAATGCCAGGCAAATGCTTACCAAGGAATCTGAGGCATGAACAAAATGAGTTAAGAGAAAAGATGCAAAGAGTTTCAGATGAGTATCTCGTTTCTCAAAGTGAGGATTTAAGAATAACAAAACCAGGGGTGCTGCATTGGAAAATTAAGGGCACGGAAGGCAAGGCAATCAACTGGGCAAAGGAGATGGGGAATTGGGGTTTTCTTAACTCTCCTAAGTGGTATATTCGTACAGAAAATTCAAGGGTCTGGAGCAATGTTGGAACACCTTGAAACTTAAATAATTTTTTCCCCTTCATTTGAATCCCGTGTTAGGTCTCTCCGGAAAGATTTACTTCCCTTGAGGCAGCGTCTATGGTTGAGGCACATTTGGCTGCACATTTGCAGACAACTCTAGTTTCTTTTGATTGACTGCGCCGGAGAAGAAAAAGAATTATTATTTTAGGAGACTGTAGGGTCTGGTCCTTTAAATTTTTGGCAGATACGGAAAACTTCCATGAGATGGGAGACATTTTCCTCTTGGGTTTACAACTGTAATAAAAGGTTGCTGACAGACTAATTATAAATGTTTTATATATTTCGTGCATATGTGCTTCTCTCTAAACCAATTTAATTCCCATTAATGCTAATCTTGTTAATGCCCACTCAGAGAGGAAAGGAATACTCTTAATAAACTATTGATTTATTTGAGCTATTTAAAGGGAGGGGGAGGAGAGAAATAGATGGGGAGAAGAAAAAAACTGCCATTTTACCCACATCTGTGTTTCTTAGGATATTTCCCAAACATTAATGAATATTCGGTTATCCCTGGTATGAACAGGAAGCAGGGGGAGAAAGAAAGTGAGGGTGACAGTCTTCGACCCGTGAAAAATAATGACATTTATTTTTTTTTCTTAGTATTAGCTCCAAGATTAGAAATGACACATTACAAAGAGAAGCAGGTTTTCTTTGTTAAAAAAAAAAGAGGTAACAAAAAAGGAGGTTCATACGTATAAGCTCTTGCTGAAGTGGGTTTTTCTTTAAAAAAAAAAAAAAAAGGACCGTGAACACCACACATAGGTAACTTACGCTCCTACCATTTTTTTCCTGTTCCTAATGTGAGTGTCCGTCTTGGTTCTCCAGACACAGATCCAGTAATTTCTCTCAACCTCAACAAAACCAAGATTTCTAGATCTCAGGGTACTTCAACAAGCTAAGACTGGCCCTTGAAAGACGTTATGTCCACGTCTGAGCGGTGTCCTCGGACACGGGCGACTCCTTGTGACTTAGCGTGTCACAAAGCTAGCCTGGAACTTCAGAAGGCGACAGGAAACCCTCGCTGTCCCATCTCCGATCGTCCTCACACTAGCTAACCGTCTCTAAAAGGATACATGCCTCACTTCCAATTCTCTCTGGAACAAGTGGCAGGATATAGGGAACAGGTAGAAGATGGGGTTTTGCCCAAGGTCCACCATCTGGCCTTACGAGAAGTCATTTAACGTCCCTGAGACTCAGTCGCCTTCTCTGTAAAAAGGGAATCATAATCTTTATGTGCTATGCGCTTACCCCACCTTCGGATAAGGACGGGAAAAGGTGCTTTATTCAAAAGTCCTATGGTAACTGGGAAGCGGTGTACAAACATGGGAGTATTATTAACTGGGAAACGCTTTTTGAAAAGTGGTGCAAGAAAAAAAAAAGTGACAAGGGAGGAAACAGAAGCAGAGATCATTTTATCTGGGACCCGTGGAAAGACAGACAAGAGACAGGCAGAGACAGACACTGAGATCGATCGATTTACCCTCAGGATTTCCCTCAATGGCCACCAACGCTCATGGTTTATAACTGTGTATAGAACACATAAAATAAAAGTAGAAAACTGAAAGTATTTAGACCAGTGAGGTTTTCCTTTTTTGCTGGTCCAAATGTCGGCATGTGGAAGGCGAGACGCGGGCGGAGGCCAGAACACTCTCTTTAACATTCACTGGGGGAAAAAAAAATACGGAAACAAATATTTTCAGCACAAATATTAAACTGCCTTTTCCCTACCGAGTGGTAAAAAAATATATTATATTTTGATATTTTTCTTTTTCTTTTTAAATTATACTGTTATCCATCCCAGCCGAAGTCCTGGCCGGTCATCTGGTAGAACTTCAAGTTGAACGGCCGGTAGAACTCGCGCAGCAGGCGCACCACCTCGCGGTCGATCTCCGGGTGGGTCCTGCCCTTGGTCTTGCCCAGGCAGTGGGGCTTGCTGCTGCCCTCGGCCTTCTTGAGGCAGGGGAAGCCCTTGGTCTTGTTGAAGTAGAAGTGCTTGTCGGTGATGATCCTCTTGAGGCCCAGGAAGTCCTGCACGCGGCCCAGCTCGCCGGCCGGGTCGCTGATGAGCCGCTCCCCGCTCACGAAGAGCATCTGGCCGATGGGAAAGTGGCGCAGCCAGTGCTCCAGGTGCTTGGCGTAGATGCCGATCTGGATGGCGCTCCACGACGTGTCGATGAGGCCCGTCGTGCGGTTCTTGAACGTCAGGCTCTCGAAGGTGGGGATGTCGGGCCGCTTGGACAGCGTCTGCGTGTAGTCCGAGATGGCCCGGGTCACCGGGTCGCGCACCACCACGATGAGCTTGGTGTCCTTGGACATGGCCGAGATGCGCGCGGGCGCCTCGCGGGTCACGAAGTAGCTGGGCGTCTTCTCCATGGTGATCTGCCCGTCCAGGGTCCTCGGCATCAGGTCCCTGGGGAAAGCAAAAGGTCACGTGAGAGCCTAAAAAAGGAGCGACCTCCCCAGCTGTACAGAGAGAGCGCATTCCGAGGAGGGATGCGTCCTGTAGACTCGGGAGCCAGGGTGCCAGAGCTCAGGGCTGACTCTCCCACTTCCTAGATGGAGAGGTTGATCGAATACTGTGCCTCAAGGGGAAACAACAACATTATGGATCTCATACAGCATTAGTGATGCTTAAGGGAGTTAATATATCTCAATACCTTAGAAGAGTGGCACAGAATAAGAGCTATGCAATTTAGTATTATTATTATTATTATTAAAAAAAAGTTAACGTTTATTTATTTTTGAGAGAGAGATTGAGAGGGAGAGAGAGGGAGCATGAGCAGGGGAGGGGCAGAGAGAGAGAGAGAGAGAGAGGGAGACACAGAGTCCAAAGCAGGCTCCAGGCTCTGAGCTGTCAGCACAGAGCCCGACTTGGGGCTTGAACTCAGAACTGGGAGATCATGACCTGTGCCGAAGTCAGACGCTTGACAGACTGAGCCACCTAGATGTCCCTTATTATCATTATTATCATTATTATTATTATTATTATTATTATTATTATTGTCAGCCCACAATGCTGTAAGAAAATAACCCTGATCAAATTCTTCAGGCAAATTAGACATAATAAACACATGACTACTATGAGATGGTATTAAAATACCCTGAACACTTTCTGTAGTTTTCTTATAAACAAAGCAATTAGATTTAACCTAATGCCCCTGCATAGTACACAGCATACTTCCCTTTAGACTTTCTGAATGTTCCTGTAACAGACAAGACTTATTACACTTAATCTAATAATTTGAAAAGGTGTCACTCCAACAGTCTCCATCCATTGGCTCGATTATGGCATTATTATCATGTTATATTTTCACGACAACAAAGTGAATTCTGGCTCTCTGTTCGGAACATTCTTGATTCTTGTCTGCTCATTTTTCCTGATGAACGTTAGCATCACTTGGCCACGCTGAAAGAAAAATACGCCACTTGAGTCTTGATGGAGCAGACATTGCTATCCAGTTCAAGCACGTGGTCTTACCGGGAACTGATGGGTTTCAGGACCAGTCAAAAAGTGTGAGTAGGAGAGGGGCACCTGGTGGCTCAGTCGATTAAGCGTCCTACTATTGACTGCAACTCAAGTCATGGTGTCACAGGTTGTGGGATCAAGCCCCAGGTCGAGCTGACAGTGCAGAGCCTGCTTGGGATTCTCTCTCTCTCTCTCTCTCTCTCTCTCTCTCTCTCTCTCCCTCCCTCTCTCTGCACCTCCCCCACTCATTCTTTCTCTCTCTCTCTCAAAATAAATAAATGAACAGGGGCGCCTGGGTGGCTCAGTCAGTTACGTGTCTGACTTCAGCTCAGGTTATGATCTCACAGTTCATGAGTTTGAGCCCCGTGTTGGGCTCTGTGCTGACAGCTCGGAGCCTGGAACCTACTTCGGATTCTGTGTCTCCTTCTCTCTCTCTCTCTGCCCCTCCCCTCCTTGCTCTCTGTCTCTTGAAAATAAATAAAAGTTAAAAAAAATTAAAAATAAATAAACATGTTTTTAAAGTGTGAGGAGGAGAGTTAACCTATTTATTCTTCCATTTTTAACGTACTACTTACCATTAAACCCCCCATCTGATATAAAAGCACTGTCTCCCTAATTACAAGTTTTGTAAGAAATAGCTGTTGCACAAATCATTACTAGAACAAATGTATTTTGGAGATTTATTTCAATGACTAAATTTGTTCTTTGATCCGTCATAAGAAGAATCGAACTTCTAAATGTTCTTACACTGGATTCACTTTTATTCCTGGAATACAGACCGTTTCTGATTTTTCTTTTAATATAGACCGGGATTTGGCTTGTTATTTTCTTTTGGATTTTCATTCATATTCATTATGAGCTGTTCCGGTATTTTTCTCTTGATCAATAGCTTAATCAATTGTTAGAATATGAAATATTACACAAATGAGTTGAGCAATGTTTTGTATTTTTCCATATCCTAGAGAAGTTTAAGTAGAAAATAATTTTCTGTTCTTTAAATTTGGGGGGCATTACCTACAAAGCCATCTAATACTGGTTCTTGTGGGAGGCAGGATAGGAAAGAAACTAGAATTTTCTTTTTTTTTTTAACGTTTATTTATTTTTGAGACAGAGAGAGCATGAACAGGGGAGGGTCAGAGAAAGAGGGAGACACAGAATCTGAAACAGGCTCCAGGCTCTGAGCTGTCAGCACAGAGCCCGACGCGGGGCTCGAACCCATGGACCGCGAACCCATGGACCGCGAACCCATGACCTGAGCCAAAGTCAGACACTTACCGACTGAGCCACCCAGGCGCCCCAGAAACTAGAATTTTCAAAAACCTTTTCACTTTTGCTTACTTATTTTTTGTAAATACTCTGCCTGGTGTCAATTTTGGCAATTAAGAGGTTTCTAAGTCACCCAGCCTTACATCCCCGTCTTGACCGTAATTTTACAGTCTCCCGTAATTTTGTGTTTTCTGCCTTTCTTTCTGTTTTCTAGATTCGTTTATCTTTTTTAATTCACTTATTTGCATTTTAGCTTTTTTAATGCTCCCTTTTGTCTTTTTCTTTTTCTGCTCTGTTGTTCTTCAAATTCATTTCGCAGGATGCTTCGTTTATTTTCAATCTCTCTTCTCCAGTAATAAAATCATTTTGAGACCATTATTTCCCCTTGACGTAGAAATTTGGTCAAGTTTCACGTTTTCACACACTGTTGTCATTTTCAAAAATATGTTAATTGTGTTTTATACTTTTTATTTCCTTTTTAATCCAGGTATTATCTGGGATTGCTTTTTACTTTTATTTCTAAAGGTGGGTTTACTGTATTTTCCCCTTAATTTGGTTATGCGTTTCTAGTTTGCCTCTGGAGTAAAATAATGCTAACGTTGTATTAAGAAAAATTTCAAACACACCCCGAAGTAGAGAGAAAGGTAATGCAAATCTCACGTACCTTACATCCAACGTCAAAAAAAACAAAAAACAAAAAACTAGTGGCTAATTTCACGTCATTCATAACACCCTCCATTTCTACTCCCTCCCTCCACAAATGAATTACCCAAACGTCTGTCTCAGATGTCGTATCAACTGGTTCATAAACATTCTGGTTCCCCAACAGCTGTTGGCAAGGATGTGGAGAAAGGGGGATCCTCACACACTATTGGTGGGCACGCAAACTGGTGTAGCCACTTTGGAAAACAATAGGGAGGCTCCTCGAAAAATAGAGCTACCCATGACCCAGCAATTGCACTACTAGGTATTTATCCAAAGAATAGAAGAATACTAATTCAAAGGGATACATGCACCCCAATGTTTATAGAAACATTACCTACAATAGGCAAACTATGGAAACAGCCCAAGTGTCCATCGATGGGTGAATGGATAAAGAAGATGTGGTATATATACAACAGAATATTACTCAGCCATCAACAAAGAATAAAATCTTGCCATTTGCAATGACATGGATGGAGCTGGAGAGTACTATGCTAAGTGAAATAAGCCAGTCAGAGAAAGACAAATACCATATGATTTCACTCATATGTGGAATTTAAGAACTAAAACAAATGAGAAAAAAGGAAAAAAAAGAGAGAGAGAGAGAGAAGCAAACCAAGAAACAGACTCTTCTTAACTGTGGAAAACAAATTGATGGTAATGAGAGGGGGGATGGGTAAAATGGGCGATGAGGATTAAGGAGGGCACTTACGATGAGCACCCGGTGATGTATGGAATTCCTGAATCGCTATATTGTAGACATGAAACTAGCATTATCACACTGTATGTTAACTGACTGGAGTTTACATGAAAACTTAAAAAACAACAACAATTCTGCTTCCTAGTGGCAGATTCCTCAATATTTGTGGCAATACGCCACCGACGTTGGGTTAGTTTAGTAATGCTGGGTATTCTCAGATTCTTGCGGTCTTGGCTATTTCAGTCAGGTTATCTTCACTTTCTTCCTTGGAGAAGGACTTGATAAGTAGATATCTGATTTCTGTTGCTTTTTGTTGTTTTAAGAAATCTGCAATTCTTTCTGCAAGAGAACCTTTCACGTTACCCATCCTCTCCCACTCCTTAAATACGCCTTCCGGTCGGGGTTAAGATTCAGCAAAGACCAGAGTTCAGTGTTGCCATGAGGAAGACACAGATTGCGGTCACTGCCTTATGCAGCACTGGTGTCTCTGTGTGACCTCCATTCACGGACACGTCACGGTGACGCTCCCCACAGAGATCTGACAAACTGGCTAGGCCAATCCCCTTTGGAAGCTTAGGTTACGCTTTTCCAAGATGAGCCAGGAGATCCATCCAGATACTGTTGGCATAAATCAGTGACGGAAATTTGATCACCTGTGTGAAAAGGTCTGGGGTAGCAAAAGCAAACGTTCAATGTCAGTGACATGATAAGAAAAAGGATTGGCTGATGAAAAAAAAAAAGTACACATTCTTGCCTCCTTTCCTATGATCTCGGACTTTCAAACTACTCGACCTCCTTTTTTGGCCAGTAAAATAGAGAAAACAGAGTTTGCTCAGAAGCTACTGGTTGGTGATCTCAATCCGCCCCCCCTCCTGTCTCTGGAGAACACACAGATTCCCCAGCAGCCTTTCAGCAGAGATTATGGCTACAGATTGTGCTGCACCAGAGGAAACCCGGCTAACATCCCTGAAAAAAGAAACCATTTTTCAAATGATCTCAACAGAGAAGGGGAAAGAGCTATCCAAGATAGGCGTTTGAAAGAGGAAACAGCTCAAATGGGATTTCAGAAGAAAAACACATTCGTTACTGTCATCCACAGGATGAAGAAACGGACTGGTTTTAACAGGGCGGGTGGGGATGGGGAGTCCGAGTTAACTGGAAGCTGCCTGCAGGCTACTTTCTTCAGAAACCAAGTAATCATCGTCTACGCAGATCCTTAACCAAGCTGACGCTGTAAAAGGACTCGCGACAGGATTCGCTGAAGAGGAATCTCCTTTTTAATTTCTTTATTCCTTTCCACACTGCAAGTTGAATTGTCACGTTCAAACTCGAGCTCATCTATCACAGGAAAGGAAATGCGCGTGTAATTTGGAATATCTTATTTCAAACTGTTGAGGACAACCTGCAAACCAACCTTCCTTATTGAGTGAGGCATAGACTGGGACCCTACGCCATGCCAGGACCTGGGCCCCGAATGGGCAGGGAGAAAGCCATCCCGGTATCATGAAAGTTTTGAAGAAACACCAGACAGGCTAAAGGAGAAGAAAGGTGTGTGCAGTAAGACGTGTGAAGTTTCCCTAAAAACAGAACGAGTAGGGGTGGGGAGTGAGAAATTCAATTGGTAGATAGGAGGAGTACGTCCTACGAGGCCTCAATTCCCAGCTATGTACCCTATCCCAACTTCACCCCTCAACAGCGACACAGATTTAGAGACAGTGGTAGCAGGTATGGAGATAGGGAAATGGAATTTAGCCCAGAATTTCAAGGGGCGCCTGGGTGGCTCAGTCCGTTGAGGTCATGATCTCACAGCTTGTGGGTTCGACCCCGCGTTGGGTCGAACAAAGTGGATGGCACCAACAGGGACACAGCAGGAATCACAGCGGCCAAAAAGCGAAAGCAACCAAGTGACCATCGGCGAATGAATGGATACACAAAACAGGCTCCATACGCACAATGGAACATGCTTCAGCCTTAAAAAGCAAGGGGAGTCTGACATGTGCTCCAACAAAGGACGAACCCTGACGACATTATGGTCTGAAAAATAAGCCAGTCACAGAAGGACTGTGACTCTATGTATGTGAGGTCTCTAGAGCCATCACGTTCATAGGAACAGAAAGTCGAATGGTTGTTCCCACGGGCTGTGGGGGTGGAGGGGAGAGCTGTTTAACCACACACAGTTTTAATTTTGTGAGATGGAAAGGGTTCTGGGAAATGATTGCTCCACGATGTAAATGCACTCAACACTACCGAACTGGTCACTTAAGAGCGGTTAAGACGGCAAATATTACGTTCTGTCGATTGTATCATGTTGTCACTCATTAAAGAAAAAAACACGACGCACCAAGAAGACAAGGCCTCCAATTGCATCCACAGAATTTAATCAGACAGAAGAGCCTTTCTGGTTTTGCAGATCATGAAGCATTCAGCACAAGGTACTGAGAGAGGCTGTGGTTTTCGCTCTCCTCTTGCTCGACCAAAGGGGAATATAAGAATTTATGTCGTATCTGGAGCTGTCTGGTTAAGAAATGAGGTTTTTGGCCTGCTTCTTGCCCACTGCTGGCTGGGTGACTGTGAGTGAGTCATTCAACCTCTCTAATCTCCGCTTACTCACCTCACCCGAAAAAATCAAGCCAAAGGGCTCAGAAATCTGGACCATAAGCAGTATTGACATGACCATTATAGCAAGGGACATACCAAGAATTGTTCTCAAGAAGGGGATGCCTGGTGTTTAGAATTTCCAGCTTCCAGGAAAACCCCATCCAGGCGAGATCACAAGGGTCCAGAGAAGATCAGAGACCCTCTGACATGTTCCCGGGACATCTGCACACCTGTCCACTAGAGGCCCTGTATGTATGATGTTCAGACAAGGACAGTGCCTGGTTTGAAAGCCACAGCCTGGCAAAGCCAAGTTATTTGGAAGGACTGGCCTGTTCCGGTGGAAGAGAGGTGAGCTCAGTTTTTCAACTCCTTCCCATGCCATGTGGCACACCTGTCCCCAGAAGGAAACTGTTTGGGAACACTTCCATGTGCCTCGGGATGTTGTGCTACCCAGATGCCCTAGGATTTCACTTTGGATCTGATCAGTCTCACTGGGATCAATCTCTATGGGCCTCCAGTTATATTTGAGCCGTTTTCCAGATGTCTGTGGTACAGGAAATGGCCAAGTAGGAACCATAATACACCTGCTAAATAGTCTGTTTTTTTTACCTAAGCCCTAAGTCAACTGAGTACTTTGTGATAGGAGTACTCAGGTGACCCAGAAGACTTTTCCTTCTGCCACACTGCTGAACAGATAGATCTGCCTCCATGTCCAGTGACAGTCCCAGAGACAAGGCCACCCGCCACTCTAGTGCTGTGTGCACCACCATCACCTGGCACGGTCAAGGGCACCACCAAGAGGTAGCCCTTGATGGCACTCAACAACACATATTCATCGCGCCTGTAATACATTCAAGAAAGTATAAAAGAGAACCGACCTCATCATGTGCTTCACCCTTTGTATTCATTTGGGTCATTTCCTCTGAATTCACACTGACCTCATATTGCCTTCCTGCTAGAACTGCTGCTGGCCCTCTCCAGAGGCACTTCTTCCTTAAAAAATTACCCTCCCTCATTGTATTTTTAGTTTGGTTAACCAGTTATTCACATGGAAAAATAAACCTTGGTCTCTCCCCACAGAGAGAAGTCAACTCCAGATGGCTGGTACACATAAACACGAATGACAAAATAATAAAAACTTTTGTAAGGAAACCTAGGAGAGCATCTTAATGATTGAGGGTGGCAAGTATTTCTCAAGTGTCTTAAAAGAATAACCACAAAGAATGATGAATTGGACTATATTAAAAATAGGAACTCCTGTTCATCAAACGGTTCCATTAAGAGAGTAAGGAGACAGGTGTTAAAAGAAGATATTTAAAATACATTTACCTATCGGGGCGCCTGGGTGGTGCAGTCGGTTAAGCGTCCGACTTCAGCCAGGTCACAATCTCGCGGTCCGGGAGTTCGAGCCCCGTGTCAGGCTCTGGGCTGATGGCTCGGAGCCTGGAGCCTGTTTCCGATTCTGTGTCTCCCTCTCTCTCTGCCCCTCCCCCGTTCATGCTCTGTCTCTCTCTGTCCCAAAAATAAATAAACGTTGAAAAAAAAAATTTTAAATACATTTACCTGACAAAAGATTCATATCCGTAATACAGGAAGAGTTCCTACACATCAACAAGTTAAAAAAAAACTAGACACCATAAAAGAAAAATGGGCAAATGTCTTGAACAGGCACTGCATACAAAAATTAAAGTACCCAAATCGTCAATAAACATATGAAAAGGTACTGCACTTCATTAGTTATCAAGGAAATGCATATTAAAACACAGTAACACACATCCAACGTGGATGGCTAGAATAAGAACCACAGAGAATTCCAAATATGGGCAAAGATGTGCAACAACTGGCTCCCTGTTGGTCTGAGTATAAACTGGCATAAAGACTTTAGGAAACTATTTGGAACTATTCACCAAAGCAGAACATATGCATACCCTATGGCCCAGCAATTGTACTCCCAGGACCATATGCATAGGTGTATGCATATGCATAGGTGTATCCCTATGTATGCATAGGTGGCTGGGTGGCTCAGTCGGTTGAGTGTCCGACTTCGGCTCAGGTCATGATCTCACAGTTCGTGAGTTCAAGCCCCGCACTGGGTTCTGTGCTGCCAGGTCAGAGCCCGGAGCCTGCCTCAGATTCTGTGCCTCCCTCTCTCTCTGCCCCTCCCCTACTCATGCTCTGTCTCTATCTCTCTCAAAGGTGAATAAACATTTAAAAAAAATTAGAAATCATACATATGTTCATCAAAAGACATGATCATGAACATTCACAGTTAATCACAAGAGCCCCAAAGACAAGCTCCCCAAATATCCATCAAAAATAGAAGCATATATGTGTATATATGTATGTATACATATATGTAAATTCATGTATGCATATGCATATACATGTGTGTGTGTGTGCGTGCGTGTGTGTGTGTGTGTGTGTGTATCGTTTCTGATGATGTAAATTGTAAATGAATCCCCAAAACACAATGTTAACAAACACAAGCCAGACACAAAATTGTATATATTGAATGATTTCTCTTCTAAAAAGTTCAAAAACAGGCAAAATCCACGTACAGTGTTAGATGTCAGGACAGTGGATGCCCTTGGGGGAGTGAGAGACTGGAACCGGGCACAAGGTGCCTCTGGAGAGATGGAAGTAACCCCCCCTCCATAATGCAGGATTTGTGTCCTTTTCTGGATTCGGTTACATTGCGGTAAAACGTTTCCAACACTTATAAAAAAATAAATGGACCAATTCTCCCTAATTCTCCAAGAAAAACATGCCATTCAAAACAGTGCATTTGCTAAACCAAACCACATCTCCAACTGATGGAAATTCAGATCATAAAGGAAAAGGAGTTCAGCTCCCACACACGGGAATCAGTGGTCCTCTCGATGACCTCTCCCCCCGCCCTCGCCCAGATCAGTGATCAGAACAGGAGCCACCTAACCTCTGTCCCACACCCGGGCCACTGATTCTCATGGCTCTGTAAGCACAGCAGTGTTCACAGCATCAGGCATCACAGCGGATGTGTCTCTAGAGCGTGAACAGGGGTACAGAGATGATAAGAATGCATTATGTTTGCAAAAACAGTTTAGCAATTGCTTTAAGCTTTACCCGGATCCAGGAAGGATAAGACAGGCATCGTGCTCCCCAGTTTTTCTGACGAGCAGGCTGAGATTCAGAGAGCCAGACACAAGTTCCCATAGGCAGTACGGAAGGTGACGGATGGGTGCCCCAATGCCTAGTGCAAGGTCATGTCCACTGCATCGGATAAGAGGAAGTCAGCAGACAGAAGGAACGGGATGAGAATACACTGAAGATGGCTTGGATGGGCAAATCCGACAGGTGGAGAACGTGGGATCGTGAGACACCTGCCCAGAGGGTATCTGTGAAGACCCTGGGAGCCCCGAACTCTGAACCGAATGCAGATGAAGAAATGTGTCTGCACGCTGGGATGGACGAAGAAACAAAGTAGGTGGTTAGTTGGGGTAGGAGGCTCTTTTGATGAGGCTGAAAAGCTGAATTACGATGGGAACAAAGCAGTTTTCAAAGAAGATCCCAAAGGCTTACACATGGAAAATGCCAGGAAATTTACTGAAACAAATCAACACCGCCCCCCCCCCCCGCCAAAAAAAGTTATTTTGAAGAAAGAAGTAGGCTCCCTTTTCCCCCCAAAAGGAAAAGAATATGTTTTTCTTTCAGTAGAGTTGAGGCTAATTTTTAAAGGTTAGGATTTCTGCCTAAGAATTCCAATGAGGACAAAGCATTATTGATTTTACAATAAAATATGGCCCAGATGGATCACCTACCTCCACGAGGACAACATAGTTTAATAGGAAACTCAAAACTGGGACTAGGAAAGCGAATCCACCTTGATTTTGCTGTTCCTAAAATGTGCGACCTTGAGCGAATCACATCAGTTCTCTGGGCCTCGACATCAAAACAAGAGGTCACTGCTAGACCGGCTAGGAGACGAAGATTCACAGATAGGGCTTTGTGAAAAATAACAGACACAGGGCAGCCAAAAATTCAAAAGGAAGTATCTGAAGACAGAAGCCAATGAACACTTACTAAGCATTTACCGTAGGCAGACCCCGATCTGACGTGTATTTCTCGCATCTCACGACAGCAGCGAAAAGCTAGAATTGTTGATATCATTTCCCAGTTGGAGATCGGTTCAGAGAGGGAGTGGGACTTGTCCAAAGACACACGGTGACGAGTGAAAAGAGACAGAATATGAAAACCTTTGAACCTCCCCAGGCATGCCAGCAGCCTTAGCTCTCTTACAGTTGCCGTAACTGGCCACCTTCAATATTCTGTCAAAACGTATCAGCATGCCTGATGTTTCTTCCCTACTCATCACACTGTGAAAATGTTTCTGCTTGGAATCTTGCAAACAGGCAGGAAGAGCTAGAACGTGGTTTCCAAAGGCTTTCTTCCTAAAGGAAAGTCCCTGAGCTGTAACACACAGGTAATTTACCTTGAGGAGTCAATAAATCTGGCCACGCATTTTCTTACTCTGTACAACCAGTGTGTCTGCTTTTGGAAGCCTCTGGCAGCAGAAAATTCTAGGAAACACATGCTCTTTGCATGGCCTTGGCGTGAAGGTGGTTCCCAGGGGTCCCCGATGCCGTGAGCCCGGAGCAGGAAAGCTCCCAGCGCTGTCAGCCCGCCATCCCTCAGGCCAAGGTCCCAACACATCAGTATTTCTTTTCCTGCTGTTGTGATGTCGGACCCCCTCCAAACGTGACTTGTAAGGCTGGAAATAAAACTCCCTTTAGCTGTTGTTTGAGTTGGCTTCTGTGGGAGAGGAAGACTTATGTTTTTGAAGCGGCTCCCACACTGACCGAATCAAGATATAGGATTCTTTTTTTTTTTTTTAATGGTTATTTATTTTGGGGGAGAGACAGACCATGAGCAGGGGAGAGGGGAGAGAGAGAGAGAGAGAGAGAGAGAGAGAGAGAGAGGAAGAGAGAGAGGGAGACACAGAATCTGAAACAGGCTCCAGGCTCTGAGCTGTCAGTACAGAGCCCGACGCGGGGCTCGAACTCACGGACTGTGAGATCATGACCTGAGCCGAAGTCGGACGCTCAACCGACTGAGCCACCCCAGGCGCCCCTAAATGTACGATTTTAGTAACCAAACCGTGGTCAAGGTACGTCAACATCAATGCTAAAAACCTGGTACACTTCCTAGGGCCACTGATAGCAGATTCCTTCTAAAACTGTGAACGACCAAGTGAAAAAAGAGAAAGGGCTCTTCACTCTCCCCAGGCTTGATGACAAAGGGAGAAAGCTCATTTAAAAGAACCGACTGGGGCACCTGCGTGAGTCAGTCAGTTGTGCATCCGACTCCGGCTCAGGTCGTGATCTCACAGCTCATGAGTTCGAGCCCCGAGTCAGGCTCTGTGCCGACAGCTCGGAGCCTGGAACCTGCTTCGGATTCTGTCTCTCTCTCTCTCTCTCTTTCTCTCTAACCCTCCCCCACTCATGCTCTGTCTCTCTCTCCTTCAAAAATAAATAAACATAAAAAAAAAAAAAACGACCAAACAGGGGCACCTGGGTGGCTCAGTGAGTTTGACACAGGTCAAGACCTCACGGTTTGTGAGTTCAAGCCCCACACCAGGTTCTGTGCTGTCAGCAGGGAGCCTGCTTGGGATCCTCTGTCCTCTCTCTCCGCTCCTGCCCCGCTCATGCTTGCTCTCTCTCTCTCTCTAAAAAAAAAAAAAAAAATATTAAAAAAATAAAAACCAAGCAAACAAAAAACACATTATGTTCCTTGGCACTCCAGGGGAAGAGAGAAAATTCAATGCTTCTTGGTTGATAATTGGGGTGGGGCGGGGGGGGAGGGCTTCATGAAACGGCAGAAAATACATCTGTATCCAGGTCAGAGAGGAGGATAATCCTGAAAGGGAAGGAGCCAGAGTCATCCTAGATCATAAATTCAAGCACTAATCCTTTATGTCTGTGTAGGACCATGGGTTTCCCAAGCAATGACACAAATTATCTTATTCATCGACTCTTAGGAAATGTAGAAATAGACCAGTTTTTTTACAAGGCTCGTTGCCTCAACCCCCTGATTTTCTCCTTCCAAGTTTACTTCACTGGGGAATTTAGGCATTTGTAAGATTTAAAATATCATTTTTAACTCTGTATCCATGGGTCCCCAATTCTGTTCTTAAAAGGCGTCTGGCTCTTGGGAACTGACACACTTGTCCCAATGTTGTATGAAGATATCGAAGAATATCCAGGGTCACCTGCGGGGCTCAGTCCATTGAGCATCCGACTTCGGCTCAGGTCACGATCTCATGGTTCTTGGGTCATCAGGCTCTGAGAGCCTCACATCAGGCTCTGTGCTGACAGCTCGGGGCCTGGAGCCCGCTTTGGATTCTGTGTCTCCCTCTCTCTCTCCCCTTCCTCTGCTCGTGCTCTGTCTCTGTCTCTCTCAAAAATAAACATAAAATGAAATAAAATAAAATCAGAGTAGAAATAAGTCTTAAAGAATGATTCTACATTTAGTTACAATAAAGGACTATAAATAGCAAAGGTAAAGTATAATTAAATTAGTGAGGATCTCAAGGTTGTTATTTATAGACCCTTAGAAGTGTGTGTGTGTGTGTGTGTGTGTGTGTGTGAGAGAGAGAGAGAGAGAGAAAGAGGTTGGAAGAGAAGGAGACTGCTTATAGGGAGACAAAGAAGAGATGGGGAAAGTGAGAACAAAGAAGTCAAGAATGTTCTAGAAAAAGCTAGTGCTGAGTATTAGAATAGGAAGGATCTCGGAACTCCCGCTGATCCAGCCCCGTCATTTCAGGCGCAGAAGGGTCTGAGAAGTCAGCTGAAGGGAGACAAAGCTTAGCTTAGACTCTGGTCCACTGAGCCCCTCCAGTTCCCTCTCTTTCTGTAACAGGACATTCTTCTCTAATCCTAGAAATACCCTACGCACAGGGCTCGACCACCTTTACGTTTCAAGTCCCTGGAAGATAAAATCCCCCCCGTAGAGGGAAAATTCCCTTACAGTGCTTCTGAGGCAGAAAGTGACATTGAACGTGAGCCCTGATTATAAGAATTGGTTTTTCTTGGTCCTATCTGGTAGTTTACCCGGCGTAAGGAGATCAACAATCTAGAAGGGGAGTATGGGGTTGCTAACCGAAGTGGGGGCCGAGGGTGGGCACGTCTCCCGGCTCTGTGGCGGCTGCCCCCACAAAGCCCCATCAAGGCTTGTCTTGGCCTTGACAGGAGTTTTATAAATGATCCGTTTGAGAGCTGTGCTATCAGCTGTGTGCTACTGTGGACAACTGCTTCGATGCAGAGCTCTCTCATAGCCTGGAATTATCAGCTCTTTGCATATGTGCTGCTGGAGATAAGGAAAGAAACGTGTTTTCCTTGCCTGGAAATGGACAATCTAAGGACAGTGGGAAAGGTAAGAGAGAGGTCCGGAGGGCAGGATGCAGAGAAACCAGAAGGAAGGTCCGTCGTTACATTTGTGCAATGTTTGCCTCTTTCCGTTGCTTTATTTTTTCCCTTCTGTTTGTTACAATCCGGACACAGAGTAGGTGCCAAGTCAATGTGTCTCTCTTCAATTTTTTTTTTTTAAGTTTATTTATTTCAGGAACAGAGACAGAGCACAAGCAGGGGAGGGGCAGGGAGAGCCAGACACAGAATCCGAAGCAGGCTGCAGGCTCCGAGCTGTCAGCACAGAGCCCGACGTGGGGCTCGAACTCACGAACCGCGAGATCATGACCTGAAGCCAAAGTTGGACACTTAACCGACTGAGCCACCCAGGCGCCTCTCAATGTGTCTTTTAAGTTTCCAACAGGAAAAGCGACGCTGCGGTTTTGCATGATCTGGGGGATTAGGACTGCCTGGAGGTTCTTACTAAAATTGCCAGCAGGTGACCCCCGCCACCACCTTTTGGTTTTGAACAGTAGAAAAGGATACACAGTCTGTCCCACGCACAGAATGTCACCCGTATGCTATAAAGAAAACCTCCAAAGTCATGACATCATCTTGAAACGAAGCACGCAGACAAAATAAACTTTGGGAAAGCCATCAACGAGTGTCCATTAGACACGGTCGGTAGATGTGGCTGTCCCACACGCCATTCTGAAGGGGAAAGCCATCATCGCTCCTCCAGGGACCCCGGGGAACGGCATCAGCGGTGCCCTTCAACAAGAAACAGCCCTGCTCAGAGCCCTCCCCTCGCCCCAAATTCAGAAAGTCCTCGCTGCACACATACAAATTTATTAGCCTATTGACACAACCTATTACCATAGACATCCACTCTCACGACTAACGCTGCTCAGGTCCCAGAAGAAGCTTCCACAAGTCTCCCCCCATGGCTTCAAAGCAAACGGCTGAATGCCGACAACTGACACGGGTCTGGGCTTCTGCTGACGTGGACACGAAAGTGGACACAGATCTGGTTCCGGGAAGGTCTGAGGGAGGGAAGCAGTTCGCGGCGAGAAGAGACAAGTCGCTTATCAAATAGTGCTGATCAGAGAGCACGCAGTGCCTACTGGGTACGAAAGTAGCAGTTGCACCAGCTCGGCTAGTGATGCTGAGCGTTCATCTCCTGGCTTCACCTCTTCTTCCAATTCACGGCCCCAGAGGTGCTCACAGGCCAGCCCTGTGCTCACAACAGGTGCACTGGGAGGTGGAGGGACGTTCCGCATCACAAAGCGAATGGTGCTACTCAAAACCTTGTGAATACGTAGGGTCCAGGGGAAACAGGCAAAGCAGGACACGGAAGTCTTTGCCTGGGCAGCCCGGTGGATGCTGAAAGCCAGGCTTTGGAACGGTTCTAATTTTATGAAAATGTTTCATAATGTGCAATCCCCATTTTTAAAAATGAAGCGTTAAGGAAGACGTTTGTTGGGATGAGCACTGGGTGTTACGCATAGGGGATGAACCAATGCCTTCTAACTCCTGAAATCGTTATTGCACTGTAAGGTAACTAACTTGGGTGTAAATTAAAAACAAAACATCGGGGCGCCAGGGTGGCTCAGTCGGTTAAGCGTCTGACTTCGGCTCAGGTCACGATCTCACGGCTTGTGAGTTTGAGCCCCGCGTCGGGCTCTGTGCTGACAGCTCAGAGCCTGGAGCCTGCTTTGGATTCTGTGTATCCCTCTCTCTCTCTCTCTCTCTCTCTCTCTCTCTCTCTCTCTCAGCCCCTTCCCTGCTCACACTCTGCCTCTGTCTCTCCAAAATAAATAAATTTAAAACATTTAAAATACTATCTTGGCCCTTTCAGAAAAACACATTTTCCAATCCCTGCTTTGGATAGTTTTTGTCAATAGGACAAAATTATAACAGAATTAGCATCTGCCTGAAATTAAGCATAAAAAAACGGAAGATACTGCTGAAGTATAGACTAGCTCATGATTTGTGTGTGTCCTAATTTTACGACTCGTCTAAGCTTTGCTGACCCATCAACAGAAGACCCAGCTGAGCAACAGAATGACATCTAGTTATCTCTGGCATTTGACCAATACTTTCAGACATGTAAAAAAAAAAAAAAACAATAGATTTCAACATACTTTCCTGTTCCGTTGTTAGGAAGGAATATCCCTAAATAGAGGAGAAGAGAATATACGTCATTTAACAGTTTATTAGCTTGATTTAGGACTTTTTAACCATTCAGACCGATGGGATACGGGACCTCCACTTGCGTTTGTGTTCAGGGACCGGACGGCATGGATGTCGGGGCTGAGGGAAGTCACGGGGCTTAGAAATGTCATCCTAAAAAAGAAGCAGACACACAAAGGAGGCTCTGGTTCCAATCAAGCCTGAGGGCCCTCAGGAGCTGGACTTCCCAAATGAGAGATGTCACAGACATGCTCTCACAATATTTGAGTGATTGCACAGGGGAAGAAAAAGTCACAGGATCTAGGGTGAGACCATCCAGAAAACACCTGCATTCCAAATGTACATTGTTTTAACGTTTTTAAGTTTTATTTATTTTGAGAGAGAGAGAGAGCGAGTGAGCACGAGCAGGGGAGGGGCAGAGAGAGAGGGAGAGAGAGAGAGAATCCCAAGCAGGTCCCCCTGCTGTCAACACAGAGCCTGATGCGGGGCTTGAACTCACGAACTGAGCCAAAACCAAGACTCAGGTGCTTCAGCGACTGAGCCACCGAGGCGCCCCTACTCTGAAATCTTTACTAATTAGAATAGCAGGTCAATAGTGGAAAAGGGAGAACAATACAATAGTAACTATTGAAGTCTGAAGTTTAACAAATAAGAAACAAAGACAACGGAAGGGGTACGTTGTCTTTTGTCTCCAGAACATTGGCAGATCAGACTTACAGATTTTAAATAATTATCGCGATTTCCACCTACTAATATTCCAAGGAATGTTCTACAGAGTTCTGGGGCCAAAACACCTTTCCATGAGTGAGTGATAGGACTCTTTCATGGAATTTTGGAATACGTGGAGGGTTTTGTTTTCTTTGGTCTCTTACACCAGACAAATGCCAGTAAAGAGAAGGAGATCTTCCGGCTTCCGACCAACAGAACTGTGACAGACCTTAGGGCATAGAATTCTGGCAACAGTGACAGAAATCTGGAACCCCTATTCATAGACAGACCCTTGGGAAGGGGGCCACAGGGAAACACTGGGCTGGGGTGGGAAGGATCACAACAGGCAGGAGGTTGGAGGAAGGATGCTTTACGTTTAAAGCCACGAGTATATTTTTAATATAAAAAATGAAATAAAAGTTGCACATGTCAAAAAGCTACACCATAGAAATAGGAGAAAAATCAGAGAAGCATACAATCCTAAAAAGGAGAAGTACCCACCACCCATCACTCAGATGCAGCATTTTAAAATATATCCGTCTAGACTATGCATTTCTTCATAACTGATTTGTAAAATGAAATTATTTTGTGCATATGCCGTTCTACACTGCTTTTTAAAAGCACTAGAGATAAACAGAAAACATCACTCTTGGTACGAACTACGCATCGACTTCATTTTAAATGACTGTGCAGTATCCCATTGTACGAATCGCCATAAAGTGTTTGCTGAATCCCTTATCGTTGGGCACTTAGGTTGTTTCCATAGGTAAAGATTCTAATGTTTTATTATTTTCTTGACCTGGAAAAGAAAGCATGTGTATTTTCTTTGTTATTTATTTTTATTTCTTTTTTTGAGAGAGCGAGCGAGTGTGTGAGCAAGGGAGAGGGGCAGAAAGACAGAGAGAGAGAGAGAGTCTCAAATAGACTCCACACTCAGCTTGGAGCCCGGGAGCCCGACGTAGGGCTCCATACTATGACCCGGGGATCATGACCTGAGCCAAAGTCAAGAGTTGGACACTCAACCGACTGAGCCACCCAGGTGCCCAAGGTAAGTATGTTTTGAAAGTTTTTAAATCGTGTTGCAAACTTGTCTTCTATGAAGGTATTTACATTTTGTCCTTGAATTTTAATGTATTTTTTGAATATCTTATTTCTACTTCAGTAGATTAAGGTACATGTTTTTCATGGCCTAATTAATACTATGCATTTTGGCATTGCACAATTACTGCTGGTAAACATAGGAAAATGATGTTTCATTATTTTAATACTTACATTTTAAACTAGTGAGCATTTTCCCAGATGTTTATTAGTTATATGATTTTTTTTTTTAATTTTTTTTTTCAACGTTTTTTATTTTATTTTTGGGACAGAGAGAGACAGAGCATGAACGGGGGAGGGGCAGAGAGAGAGGGAGACACAGAATCGGAAACAGGCTCCAGGCTCTGAGCCATCAGCCCAGAGCCTGACGCGGGGCTCGAACTCATGGACCGCGAGATCGTGACCTGGCTGAAGTTGGACGCTTAACCGACTGCGCCACCCAGGCGCCCCAGTTATATGATTTTTTTAAGACATTTCCTGGTTATGTATTTCTTTTGCTGGGATGCTTTCTTCCTTAGATTTTAAGCATTTTCCTTATATTGACAATACTTATACATTTTTATGTTTGTGTTTATATACACTTACATGTTTTTGTATATATGTAGCAAATGTTCTGATTTGTCATTTTTAATCTCTTTGTTTATGGTATTTACAATTTTTTAGTATTTATTTAATTTGAGGGGGGAGGGGCACAGAGAGAGAGAGAGAGAGAGAGAGAGAGAGAGAGAGAATCCCAAGCAGGCTCCTTTCCATCAGCACACAGCCTGTCGACCAGGAGATCATGACTTGAGCCAAAATCAAGAGTCGGTGCTTAACCCACTGAGCCACCCAGGCGCCCTGGTATTTACAGAAATTTTTAATTTTTTTAAATGTTTATTTATTTTTAAGACAGAGAGAACAGAGCAGGAGCAGGGGAGGGACAGAGAGGGAGGGAGACACAGAATCTGAAGCAGGCTCCAGGCTCTGAGCTGTCAGCACAGAGCCCGACGTGGGGCTCGAACCCATCAACTGTGAGATCCTGACTGGAGTCGAAGCTGGACCCTTAACCAACTGAGCCACCCAGGAGCCCTGGTATTTACAAAAACTTTTAAATGTCTTTACATCTTCCAGGTCTTTTCTTTATGATCCTTGTTTTTCTTTTATGATGTTTTCTACATAGGGTTGTGCTGCTGCTAACATGAAATAGACATTCACCTCTGATTTTAATTTTATTATGAAATTCATTTTCAGTGACTGCTGAGATTGAATTCTAATTTTTTTTAAATGACAGATAACTGACTTTTCATCCAGGACTGACACTTACTCCATATTTGAAATCCCATGTCACTGTCATGTGCATTAAGTTCTGCTATTCTATGTTTATGTTGGCACTAGGAGGACACTTCTGAAATTATTATAACTTCAGGATATGTCTTAAATCTAAAATGACATGGCTTCTGTCTTCTATTCTTGAAAATGTTTTCTTTTTATTTTATGTATTAAATGGGTTTTCTTCCAAAAGAAGGAATTATAAGATATGTGCATCAACTCCTCTTCCCCTATTCACTTCCACTGGCGCCAACAACACCATTACATGCACGGACTAATTTAAGAAGAAATGACAGCTCGCTGTATCGAATCCGTCAATCTACAAAGATGAGATGGCTTTCGTTCATACAGATTTTCTTTTACATTCCTAATAAAACTTTTCTTTTATTTCGTATTTAAATGAACACATGGCAAAACTGGCTTTTTTGGGGAGCACGGTTCTATGAAATTCGATAGGTATCTAGATTCGTGTGACCACGACCTCAAGTCAGCGTATAAAACGCATCTATCACTCTGATGTTGTGCTCTCGCTTGGTAGTCTTACCCTCTCCTTCATCCCTAACCCCCAGCAAATGTTGATCTGCTTTCCATCACTGTAATTTTGACTTTCTGAGAATATCAGATAAATGGAAATTTTTGTCATATAACCTTTTGAGCCTGGCTTCTTTCACTCAGCATAGTGCCTCTGAGATCCATTCAAGCGGCTACATGCATCAAGAGCTTGTTCTTTTTCAATGTTGAGTAGTATTCCACTGTATGGACATACCACAGATTGTTTCTTATTCATTCACATGTTGAGGACAGTCACGTCGGGTCCAGTTTTCAGCCATCATGAATAGAACTGCTATAAACCATCTGGCGTAGGTTTGTGTGAACCAATTTTTTTTTCTCTCTCAGATAACTAGCAAGTTGTCTGGTTTCTGGGTCGTTCAATAAGTTATATATTTAACTTCCCAAGAAACTGCCAAATTATTATTTTTTATTTTATAGAGAGAGAGAGAAAGAGAGAGTGTGGGCAACAGAGAGAGAGAGAGAGAGAGAGAGAGAGAGAGAGAGAGAGAGAGAATCCTAAGCAGGCTACACGCTTAACGCGGAACCCGGTGTGGGGCTTTGATCCCACAGCCCTGGGATCATGACCTGAGCCAGAATCAGGAGTCAGCCGCTCAACCTACTGAGCCACCCATGCGCCCTGCCAAATTATTTGGAAGAGTAGCAATACTATTCACATTTCCAAAGCAATGTATGAGAATTCCAATTGTTTCAGCCCTTGTCAACACTTGATACTCTGTGAAGGTTGTGTTTTGTTTTTGTTTTGTTTCTTTGGGGTGTGTGTGTGTATGTGTGTGTGTGTGTGTGTGTGTGTGTGTGTGTTTGGTCTTTCTAACAGTTATGCAGTGGTATCTCACCGTGGTTTTCATTTACATTTTCCTAACGGCTAATGAGACTGAACATCTTTTCATTTGCTCAACTGCCTCTTTGGGGAAATGTCTGTTGAAGTTTTTGGCCCATTTTTTAAATTGGGTTGTTTATTTATGTTTTTTTACTTCTGAGTTTTGAAAGTTCTTTATATATTCTTTTAAAAAATTTTTAAGCTGTACATTTATTTATTTTTTAAGTAAACTCTACTGGCAACTTGGGGCTCCAACTCAGGACCCCAAGATCAAGGACCACATGCTCTGCAGACTGTGCTGGCCAGGCGCCCTGTAAAATTCTTTATAAATTCTACCTAGACGTCCTTGTTTAGATACGGGATTCTGAAATGTTTTCCCAGTCTGTGGTTGGTCTTCTCATTTTTTTTTCATGACTGCTTGACTATTTTGTGATGATTAAATTTTGAACTTTTTTTTTCCGTTCTTTTTTTTGGGGGGGAGAACATTTAAATGCTACTCCCTTAGCAAATTTCAATTATGCAACTGTGTTCCCAACTACAGTCACCATGTTTTATGTTAGATCCTCAGGGTTTACTCATCTTGTAAATGAGAGTTTGTGCCCTTTTACCAGCCTGTCCCTACCTCCCCAGCCCCAAGCCTTCAGTAACCACGTTTCTTTTTGTTTTAAATCTGATTTTAATGGTCTATTTATTTTTGAGAGAGAGGGAGAGACAGAGTATGAGAGGAGGAGGGGAAGACAGAGAGGGAGACACAGAATCTGAAGCAGGTTCCAGGCTCTGAGCTGTCAGCACAGAGCCCGACGTGGGGCTCGAACTCACGAGCTGTGAGATCATGACCTGAGCCGAAGTTGGACACTTAACCAACTGAGCCACCCAGGCACCCCAGTTTTTTTTGTTCTTCATGTTTAGTTTTGGGGAAGAAGGGGCAGAGAGAGAGGGAGACCTAGAATCCAAAGCAACTCCAGGCTCTGAGCTGTCAGCACAGAGCCCGGCGTGGGACTCAAACTCACGAAGTGCAAGGTCATGACCTGAGCCAAAGTTGGACACTTAACCAACTGAGCCACCCAGGCACCCCTGGTAACCACTTTTCTGTTCTCTGTTTCACTTTGACTTTTCTTTTTAGGTTCTCATAAAAGTGATACTACATGGTACCTGTCTTTCTTTTAGCAGTGTCTTTGGCTGAGCAAAAGTTTTAATACTGATGAAGTTCAATTTACCCATTTACTTCCTGGATTATGCTTTTGGTGCCATGTTTATGAACTCTTTGGTCACAAGTCCCCAGTGAAGTTTTTTCTAGGCAGGTTGTGTGTATTTCTTGTTGCCATTATTCCTAAATAGCTTTTATTTTTGCTACTATTTTGAATGGGTTATTGACTTTTCATTTTATCTAAATATACCTTAAAATGTTTATTAAGATGCAGAAGTCCTATGTCCTACGTGGCAATTTTCGTTGAAACTCTTTCTTCCAATAAATTGAACATATCTTTGTTTACACAGAATTATGGTTATGTAACGTCAAACAGGTCACACGGCATATTTGTGACAGATGTTTCCATTTGCATCTATCTCATTATCAATAGCCTACAAGAATAGATGAGTGTCAAAAATATTTTAGGGGTAGACTAGATATCTAAAATATAGATTAAGAAAAATAAAATTAAATATAGATTAAGATATGGATATGACAGAATCCATATTCTGGCCACTTGCACACTTGTTACGAGGTAAGAATTAAGAACTATGATGGATGGGCAAGTCAGTCATAATGATGATCTAACCTCAAGTACCCAGATCTGCCTCTGGTGTAGTCAAGTCTGACATGGGGCCATGCTCCTACGAACTGAAGGCAGTAAGTTTTTAACCTAAGTTCTGAGAGTAAGAATCGAGAGGTAGCGAGCCCACGTGAGTGTATGTAAAAATGTGAGGGTGAGCATATGTGCATTTTTCTGGGCAAAAAGACTGAAATTTCATCACTCTCTAAAAAACACCATTCCATTTCAAGAAGGCACATGCCTGTTCTCTCCCCATTCTCTCATTTCAAACATATCCAACTCACTGTACAAATTCAACAAGTATGTTTGAACGAATGAGCGAATAAATATTTACTGAATTACTCTTATATGGTCAAAACATTACAAGTGTATCTTACATCTGCATCTTACAAGCGTAAGATTTTTCTTGTTTATTCATTTATTTTGAGAGAGAGAGAGTGTGCAAGAGGGGCAGAGAGAGAGAGAGAGAGAGAGAGAGAGAGAGAGAGAATCCTAAGCGGGATCCAGGCCGTCAGCATAGAGCCCGACACAGGACTCAAACTCATGAACCTGTAAAATCATGACCTGAGCCAAAACCAAGAATCAGAGGCTCAGATGACTGAGCCACCCAGGCGCCCCATGATTTTTATTCAGCAGACATTTAGTGACTGCCTCCTTTGGCCAAGGACCCTACTGGAACATGGAACTTCACGGACAAAAGGGCAGTGATCCTCCTCTCAAAGAGAAAGGCGTAACAACAAATGTATTTCAGCGGGAGAAGTACCAGGATGGGAGTGTTCATTATGTTTGGAGAAGGAGCGCCTGACCTGCTTAAAGACTGTGGAGAAGCTTCACAAATACAGTGGTGCTTGGGTGGAGACCAGAGTGCCGATGACAACTGAGCTCTAAGTAGCTTCCAGAACACGTCAATGGCACACGCTGGGAACTTGAGGTTATTGCAGAGTGAGTGTGATACGGAGGCTGGGAGCCCATCTTCAATTGTGTACATTCTCTTTACCGTGGATTTTGCTAGTGTTTATCAAAGTCAAATCAGAGAAGCATGAGCATTCCAGAAGAAATAGCGTTTGAAAACACAGAGGTGTTAAGAGACAGTGGCTGAGTCTTTCGGGAGGATAAAGTGCGACGGATCCCTAAGTCCTGAATATACAGGTTCAATTTCCAGAAATACCAGTATAAATACACAAGCATTTATGCAATCAGGTGCACACTACAGCACTGTCAAAATGGTCTCCAAAACAGGAAACGACTTAAATGTCCACCATTAAGAGACCGGATAAAAACTTCTGGTACGCTCCTATAATGGAATATTTTCAGTGTCAAAGAGATCGAATTACATCTTTTCAAATTAAGATCTTTTCAAATCTGTTTGAAGTTAAGTAAGGTCTTCAAACTAGCGTAAGCCATGAAGTGATAGGATGTTATCTCATATTTTTTTTTTAATTTTTTTTTCAACGTTTTTATTTATTTTTGGGACAGAGAGAGACAGAGCATGAACGGGGGAGGGGCAGAGAGAGAGGGAGACACAGAATCGGAAACAGGCTCCAGGCTCTGAGCCATCAGCCCAGAGCCTGACTCGGGGCTCGAACTCACGGACCGCGAGATCGTGACCTGCTGAAGTCGGACGCTTAACTGACTGTGCCACCCAGGCGCCCCTTTTTTTTTCAACGTTTTTATTTATTTTTGGGACAGAGAGAGACAGAGCATGAATGGGGGAAGGGCAGAGAGAGAGGGAGACACAGAATCGGAAACAGGCTGGATGTTATCTCATATTTTTAAAAGCCTACAATATAAACAAAAACAATGCTTGTGTGTTACGAGACGTTCAGTGATCATTAGGTGGATAGTGCTGATGGCCCGATTTTTTTGCACCTGTCTCCATCCTTGCCTTTGGCCATGGATTTTGCAGCTTTTTTGAATCCTGAGTGGAATCTCTTTTCCTGTTCCTTGGTACTGAGTTCAGTCACCTGACTTGCTCTGGCCGGTGGACATTAGCAAGGGTATAGTTATTTCAAGGAGAGGCTTGAAAAGCCTCTTGTCTATCCCACTCGTGCTCCTGCACATGGCCACTACTGTGAGGACATGTCTGGACCAGGCTTCTGGAGGATGACAGACAAGGAGGATGGAGTTGAGTCACCCAAGTTATCCGAGCAAAGACCACCCTAGATCAGCCTTCAGCCAGCTGATTCCCAGACATGTGAGCAGACCCAGACAAGATCAGAGAGCCATCTGGCTGAATCACGGCTGACCACAGACACATGAACAAGGCTGGCTCAGATCGCAAACCAAGCGTGGAACCCAGCAGCCTTGTAAAATAAAGAACTGTGTGTCTCTGAGGTTTTGTGGTAGTGCCATGGAATATTATTTCAGCCATAGATAACTAATACGCTGTATTTGTATATAACACAGGCTTACCAAATACCTGGACAGATGCACACCCGACTATTAATAGTGGTTACCTCCGGGGAATGGAATGGGCAGTCAAACACTTAAAGCATTGCTGTACTCTCTAAGAAACGGGGTTGCTGCTTCTGATTTGATTCGTTGTCCTTCTCTACCCCGTTCTTTAAATGTCAAAAGTAGAGTAGATAAGAAAATAGATCCTGATTCTGGCAGCTGCCTGCCGCCTGAAGGGTAAGTCTAAATGGTTACAGCACCGACTCTATGTGCAAAAGTGTTAGAACAGCCAGCTTTTGTTCTGGTCTGGACACTAATAGAACATCGGTGAATGAGCCACGTAACCGCTCTTTTTTTAGCCCATTTTTCTTCTGTAAAGATGCAAGGGGTTCCTGCGGGGGGTGGGGTGGTCACTGAGATAATCATGGTGTCTACTCTGAATGATAGAAGCCATGACGGAAACTGTTCAAGCCACCTGAAACGATGTACCAATGAGCAAATACTCTGAAAAGTACTTAGCATGGCGATGATGATGACGACGACGACGATGGCGGTGGTGTGTGTATTTCTAGCCCCAGGGACAGCCACCTGATCTCTTAAACCCCTTGAGGTTGATCTAGTTTGTGGACTAGGTGATTAAAATAAAATGAGATCAGGTGGCTGGATACTGATGCGTACAGTTATTTCACTCATTCATACCGACCATCCAGGAGAAGATGCGGTTAATGCTTAACCTTCACCAAGTCTAGAAAAAAGACAGTAATTACAAACTATTATTGATTTGGTTGGACTGCTCTCCCCACATTAAGCTTCAACAAGTGCTGTTAACTGCCTGCAGGGCGTTTAAAATAACTGTAGAAACCCAAAATACCAGGGAAGCATCCCTTGGTGAGAAGCACAAAACTGAGAGGTAGGAGGTATTTGGTTCCATTTCCTCATAGGTGGATGACCCACAATATCAAAATTTCTCTTTGTCTATGTGTTCTCATCCATTTGATGGAAATAGCCAAAGTTCTCCTGTTATGAAAATCAAATTCAACCATTTGCCATCATCTCCCTACTTCCACGTTAAAAATAGTGAGAAGTCTGGCAAAGGATCAATAATGAACTGATGAACTATTGCTATGGACCCTCTCCCTATCTCTTATAACCAAAAGATTTTCACTTTATTATTATTATTATTAGGAAGTATGAGTGGGGGGAGGAGCAGAGAGAGAGAGAGAGAGAGAGAGAGCGGGGGGAAGGGGCAGAATCCCAAGCAGGCTCCACACTTAGCATGGAGCCTGACATGGGGCTCAGTCCCAGGATCCTTGGGATCATGACCTGAGCCAAAATCAAGAGTGGGAGGCTCAACCGACTGAGCCACCCAGGCGCTCTTTGACTCGTTATTAATGTCCCTTTCTGGTATGCTTTACTTTCCAAATGCCCACTTGGGGAGATAGAAAAGATCGGCTAGAGTCAGGGAAGTTCCATTATTACCCAGTCCTCTTAAATCCATAGTACAGTCAAGGGAAAACACACCTTTATCAATCATACCAGCCCAACCATACACTTACATTTAAATGTAAATATAAATGTTTATTTACAAGTGCCTACCTAAGAGACATAAAATAATTTGTCCAACATCATACGAATCAAATAGGGACAAAAATCCAGGACCCTGCCCTCCATGTCAGAACAGCCTCTCCAACATTCCCCAACCAGTGCATGTCTGTAGAAGCAACCCATAGCAATCTGTAGAGCTAAAGATGCTAAAGAATGTGCAAAACATTTCCACTCAGATAAATCGCTTATTTCCAGAAAAACTAGAATAACATCCTTACATGTTGAGTTTGTTGAGAGCTTGCAGAGACAGCCTCAAACCTTTTATTTTCTAGTCTAAAAATTTTTTTTAATGTTCACTTATTTTTGAGAGAGAGAGAGAGAGAGACAGAGCATGAGTGGGGAAGGGGCAGAGAGAGACGAAGACACAAGACTCCGAAGCAGACTCCAGGCTCGGAGCCACCAGCACAGAGCCCGACGCGGGGCTCGAACTCCCGAACAGCAAGATCATGACTTAGGCTGAAGTTGGATGCTCAACCGACTGAGCCACCCGGGTACCCCCTCAACCCTTTTAAATAAAAGCAACTTCATATGCTTCCTCCCAGATTCTCAGTGGCTCGCGCAAGCTCTGATGAACATCCCCAGGGCCACTGCCGTCCCTTCCTCCTCCCCAGCAGCAGCTGTCTGTGGTGGCACAGTCCCCAAACCCACATTACTGAGTTGTACCCACAACCTGCTTCTTGGCCATGTTGTTCTCCAGATCACGTTAAAAGTCCTTCCGCCTCGCGTGGCGTCTCGCCTTCCGATTCTTTGCTAAACACCCATTTCTTCCGAAGGGTACAAAACCGCCTCAGCGTCCCCGCCCCAGCAGTCAGGATGTTCTCTGCTTCCAGATGTCTCCAGCCCTTTCCAAACTCTAGTCTTGATCTTGGGAAAAGAAGTAATTAGCCTGATGGGGAGTAAATTGCCATGTCAGCAATTTTCTCACTACTGGGTTTTGAAGAAACAGAAGCTCAAGCAGGTCAGGAAAAAGTGGACCGCTGCTGGGTGTTCATGCCCCACTAAGCTCAAATACCAACCACTCCACCCAGAGCTCATTAGTTCTGACCCAACACTGCTAATTGCCCTGAGCGCTGAATCAGCTTTCATGGACACTTGGAGACACACTCATTAACGTTTTAACCTCAAAGTGTCCCGTACTTTGAAGACCTAAGTCTCACAAGTTGGCATAAACTCAAAGAAGAGCATACACCGGGCACTCGAATGAGGCAAAACGGGTCTGCTTTGTGGGGTCCCCATGAAGACAAAAGTTGTTATTATCCCTCTGGAAAAACCCCTGGCATATTATTATTATAGGCAACGTTCCCCCTCTCTTGGAAACGCGAGCATAGAGGTGTTTCTAGATTGGTGGGTTTTTGATCAGGGTTTCTCAACCTCAACGCTACTGACACTTTAGGATGGATAATTCTTTGTTGTGGAGCTGTCCCGTGCAACGTGGGGTTTGAGCAGCGTCCCCGATCCCCACCCACCAGATGCCAGTAACACACTTCCCCCGCCCCCAGAGCATGACAACAACCACACATGTCTCCAGACACGGCCCAATGTCACCTGGGAAGCAAAATCACCCCTTATTCAGAGTCAGTGCTTTACAAGATTGTCACCTGCATTAAAAAAATAGAATAAAATAGGGGCGCCTGGGTGGCTCAGCCAGTTGAGCGTCAGACTTCCGCTCAGGTCACAACCTCGCAGTTCATGAGTTCGAGCCCCGCATCGGGCTCTGTGCTGACAATGCAGAGCCTGCTTGGGACTCTCTCTCTCTCTCCCTCTCTGCCCCTCCCTTGCTCGTTCTCTCCTTCTTTCTCTCTAAAATAAACATTAAAAAAATTTTAAAAAGAATTGAATAAAATAAGATAGGATAGAAATTATCAGAATCAACTAAGGGAAAGTATTCTTTCATGAACATATGTTTCACACTTGTTTACTTGTATGATTATGCATATAAATAATGTGAATTTTAAAAGTATGAATAATACTGATAGAGTACATCAACTTTCAAAAAAGTATTTATTTATCTGTGTTACTGCTAAATTTCCCACTTAGAAATGTCTAATTTTTTTCTCAGTGATTTATGGCATGCTTTTTGGGGTTGTTTTTAATTTAATATAGTTTTCTACCAAAACTAATGAAATTTTGTCTTCTATCAAGTTAAGGCAATTATGGTAATATATCTGTACCGTAGCTACACAAAACTACCAAAACAGAACATCACGGGTCATCTAGCAAATTAGCGAGTCTTTACTCTGTGCTGAAGGACAATGTGTGAAGCCAGATCTTGCCATGTGAGGATTTATCATCTATTTCAGGATAAAATCTATTAAATAATGTCTGTGAACATCTCACTTTGTGGACAGATCACACAGAGTTCGTTGGTGAATACTGGAGTCGTACAAGAAACGGTATTTGCTCAGTTAAGGCCATCCGACACAAATCCGTAAAAACCAGGACAAGAATATAATGGTCAAATAATGTTTAACAACACCAAAGCTATTTCCAGTTTCATAGGCCACTCATGTACACACACACACACACACACACACACACACACATACACAAAGTGAGTTCAGAAGAGGACGCTCCTGGTTTGTGCCATATTACCACAGAACATTGAAGTGCGATTTTGTAGGTATTGGTAGAGCGAGTTTTTAAGCTGAAATGGGTATCTGGAATGAGCTATAAATGCTGAGTGTTTGGAAATGAAATAAATGGGGGAAGATAGGAATCAGAGGCAGAAGGAATATCAAAAGGGAGAAGTTATACCAGCCAGGAAGTTCATAAAGGACAGCGGAGGAACTCGATCTCAAGGGTCCAGCATGTAAGACTCTGGGATGAAGCAAAAAGATCAAGCCAAGTTTTGTCCATTCTCTTCTTACGTGCGATCCTTTCTGGGGGAAAAAAAAGTGATTTCAAGATCTGGTCATGTAGTTGTATAGAAAGCGGGTGAAATAACAAGAAAAAGGCCAAGAATGAGGCCAGTCCCATTATTTTCTTGAGAAGGAAAAGGACGGGTTCCTTGAGACAAACGATTTAACAATTGGTAACGACAAAGCCTGGACTTGGGGTAAAATCAGAAAGAAAAGACAGTAAAGGAAGAGGGTGGTGTTGGTGGGGAACAAAACCAGTGGGTGGATCTTTTAAAAAGTGGTCCTGGGGGAGCCTGGGTGGCTCGACCGTCAAGCATCCGACTCTTGGTTTTGGTTTAGGTCATGATCTCATGGCTCATGGGTTCAAGCCCCACATTGGGCTCTGAGCTGACAGTGTGGAGCCTCCTTGGGATTCTCTCTCTCTCGCTCCTCTCCTGCCCCTGTGGTGGGGCAGGGTCTCTTAGGCTTCAGATAAGAGATGTGGGTTAGTTTTATAGGGAGAAACTCCTAACAGTTTTCTCTCCCTTAGTTTTGCCTGCTCTTCTTCAGTCGTTTTCAATTTAATTTGGATTCTCTTTCAACAGCTGATGTCCTCTCTGCTTTCTGCAGACAGTTTTGGTGATGGGTACCTTTTTGATAGAGAATGTATTTCTAGTCCGTTTCAAATTCATTATCTTGAAGTTACATAGTGTGTGTTTTCCATGGTCTTCGATATTTCTGGCCATAGCTGTTCTCATCGCTTTACTCTATTTTGCTTCTTTCTTAGTTTTTGGATTTCAACATTGACTCGGCTCATTTCCATTCTTTTCTAGAGTGATATTAAAATATATAAACGTGAATTCATTCCACTTACGTCACTGACTACAGAGGCCTGACAGCTATTTAGTTGATCATCTGGCTTTCCTCTAACTGACCTGTAACCGAAGATTCGATTTCCTCTTGAATTCAAGGATTTAAAGAAAAGAGGTTTTAATCTTGTCATTACTTTCATTTGTCCTTGTTATTATTATTTTTTGCTTGTGGTCAAAGTGTGAGTTTCATATTATTTAAACTTTCAGGGAACTTACTATGCTTTTTATGGCCAAGTATATAAACATTTCTGTAAATGTTTCACAGACTTTGGAAAAGACCACCTGTTTTCTGTTTGTAGGATTAGGTAGCCTTCTGATACTTACTTTTTTAAGTATCTTGGAGTATTTGGAGACTCCCATGTTTTTTATGCATACTTTCCCAACTGCTCTGGCAAAGATTCAAATGGATGTGTTGGAATATTTTACTGCTATTGTGGTATTTTAAGCAATTTCTGCTTGTTCTGTGAATTATATCAGTGCTAATTTCCTGGTTAGGATATTGTACTATAGTGACACAAGATGTTTCTATTGAGGGAAGTGGGTGAAGGGTACACAGGAACTTTCTGTCCACTTATTTGCAATCCTGCAAATCTATAATTATTTCAAAATAAAAAGTAAAAAAAAAAACCCACAAAACGTAAAATGTATTTGCATTTCTAACAGCTTTCATATATCTTGGCGCTACATGGTTATGCCATCTGGTACATAAAAGTTCACGAAAATTAAGCTACAGGTTGTACTCTTGATTATTGTTTAAAAAATTTTTTTCACCTTTATTTTTGAGAGAGAGAGAGAGGAGAGCACGAGTGGGGGAGGGGAGAGAGAGAGGGAGACACGGAATCTGAAGCCGGCTCCAGGCTCTGAGCTGTCAGCACAGAGCCTGACACGGGGCTCGAACTCACAGACCATAAGATCATGACCTGAGCTGAAGTCCGACGCTTAACAGACTGAGCCACCCGGGCGCCCCATCTTGCTTATTAACAGTAGATCTCATTTTAAGTGTCTGATCTTGAATTTTATATTGATGCCAATTCTGTCATGCGAGCTAGCTTAATTTCCTTTCTTTTTTTCCTTTGAGTGTGTGTGTATGTGTGTGTGTGTATGTGTGTGCACATGCATATGTGTGTCCACGTGTGTGCGGGCATGCACACATCAAATCAAATCATGTGTATGCCCACACACCTAAGTCAGCTTTGGCCCTTCTTCTATTTGTAAACACTACTCCATATTGTTTTTTTAAATCTCTTGACAACAAGAGTAATCACAGATTACTAACTCCCTTTTCTTTTTAAAATTGTTAACGTTGACTCATTTTTGAGAAACAGAGCGAGATTGAGCAGGGGAGGGGCAGAGAGAGAGGGACACACAGAATCCCAAGCAGGCTCCAGGCTCTGAGCTGTCAGCTCAGAGCCCGACACGGGGCTCTAACTCATGAACCATGAGATCATGGTTGAGCTGTAGTGAAATGCTTAACCGACTGAGCCACCCAGGCGCCCCTACTAATTCCCTTTTCTACCACAGAACTCCATCCAGTTAACTCGCTTTTATCGTAAACTGTCTTTACATTAACCATGTCTTCTTCTTCCTCAAAAGTCTGTAGTATCAGGCTACTGCTTTTTGAAAGACGATATTTTGAGAAAGACGTCTCAGGGAAACATCATTTTTCTTCTTTTAGGGGAACCTGTGCTTGTCATCTAGATGATTAAGATGTTTTGTTTTTCCCCCTTCATCCTTTGAGAAACTTTTCTCTGTGGAATCAGGATACATGGAGGGCCGTGTTCATTACTTCTGCATGGTATTTGGTTAGCCTTTTGAACTGAAAACTTAAATCTTGTTGGGAAATGAATGAGAGATTTTTTCCAAGTTTTCTCTTATTTCACACTGAAACTCTAGATCCTGGGGGATTCTTCCAGTCGGTTATATTCTCTGAAAGGACTAAGCCTTATGTTTGATCATGTGCCTTTGCTGTTGCCCTTACAGGATGCCAGAGGTGAATCCATATTTGTTCACAGTTAGGGCAGGGATGGCTTTTGTTTTTCTGAGTTCCTGCTGAAATCTGCCAGGGCCAGAGGAAGGGGAAAGAGAAATGTTACCTTATTATCTGGGCTTTACTTGGTCTAACTAAAAGTCAAATGGGGCGCCTGGGTGGCTCAGTCGGTTGGGCATCCAACTTCGGCTCAGGTCATGATCTCGCAGTCCGTGGGTTCGAGCCCCCGCATCGGGCTCTGTGCTGTCAGCTCAGAACCTGGAACCTGCTTCGAATTCTGTGTCTCCCTCTCTTCTCTGTTCCTCCCCTGCTCACGCTCTGTCTCTGATTCTCAAAGATAAACGTTAAAAAAAAATTTTTTTTAAGTCACATATATATATGGAGAAGGAGGGGTGTGAGCACAGAAGCTGCTGGGTCCAGGGAGGGGACACCAGGCATGAGCTGTGCTGAGCCCCCACCTGCCTCTAGAGGGGGCGGGAGCAGGGCGGCAGGACCCACCTAGTTGTCTGCAGTGTGAACGCTGCCCCATCAACCTGGGCCCTTGGGGTCTCCCCACGGTACACCTGTGTCTGCCCTTGGGTCACTGCACTACAGCCTACTCTCCCCAAGGTCCCAGTATCTGAGGGTACAGGCTTCCAAGTGGGCCCTTCTGTTCTCTTCCCTGGCTCCTGGCCTGCCTGCCCTTTCCCTAATCCAAATTCCCCTGCGTTGTATCTTAGAGAGGTTTACGAATTTTTTGGTAGATTGATGGCGCCTTGCTTTTGTTTCATTATGGATACTGTTTGTTCCTCATTACCATTATTTCTTTGGCCATTTCATTGGGGATTTGGGAGAAGGGGAAACTTGCATTCATATTAGCATATTACCACCATTCTACCGTATTCTCTGGTTTGGCCTGTGATTTTTTTTTAATGTTTATTTTTGAGAGAGAGAGAGAAAGAGAGAGAGGAGCAGAGAGAGAGGGAGACACAGAATCGGAAGCAGGCTCCAGGCTCCGAGCTGTCAGCACAGAGCCCGACACGGGGCTCGAACTTCCGAACCATGAGACCATGACCTGAGCCAAAGTCGGATGCTTCACCGACTGAGCCACCCAGGCGCCCCCTGAGGGAATTTCTGTAGTAAATGCGGCCCCATTGAGACAAGCGCGTCACTATTCTGGGGATAAGGAGCCCCATTTCCAGAGACTTCCTGCACATCTGGATGTGCCAGGCTGAAACACCCTGCCCCCTTTCCACGCCTCAGCCCCAAGAGCTGCGGCCGACCAGGAGAAAATACCAAACCCCAACAACTGGAACCCGGCAGTCTGCGTCTGCACTCCAGCTTCCGCTCCTTACGTTTATCCCTTTCAGTTGATTTTTTCCCCCCCTCTTCTGCCTGGGCTTTAAAAACACAGACGGAATAGAGGCGTCCTATGTCCACAAAATGACACTTTAGGGGAAGGGGAGGGAGGGAATGGGGCATGAAAAAGAAAAAGACATAGAATGCTCAAGGGACCCAGAGTTGATTCTGTCTAATTATACTTTTTAAATTCCCGTAATTGCTCTGTTTAATTATTGATGTGGAAAGTGTTCCCTTTTAGGGAGTTGAGCCATCAAGAGCCCTCAGGACCAAGAAGACAGACATCACCTGCTTTGGGTTGGGTAATTAAGGCATTACTGGTCACCAGTAGAGGGGGGCAGACCCCTGTGGGAGAGTGGAGCCCCCCCCTTCCCCACCACCACGCCCTCAAAGAGCACCAAGAGCCAGTGAAAAGACAGCAGAGCTTTGAAAAGTGCATCGAAGACAGCCTTGGAGCCACTACGGTTTCTAGAAAGAGCGATGGATAAACAGGAAAACAGACACTCTGCTGTGATTCAGACCCATTCTGCTTATTGATTTTCCTCCTTCTACAAACAAAAATCGGTTCCAATTCCCAACTATGGCCGCAGCTGATCTGCTGTTGTTGGGTTCCAGGTCCCTTCATTACCCATAATTGTTTGGGGACTGCAAGTCATAAAAGCCTACTATTTAAAGTGTCAGGGCTGGGGTTTTTTGATGTGTCATTGAACTATTATAGCCTATTATAGATATCACTAATATTTGCCTCATTTTCTACCCCAAATCCATCAACAGGATGGATACAGTATCTTTTGGCCCCCAGGAAGAGTAGTGCTTGCTGGGTACAGATAAATGGATACACAGATGCCATTGGAATGAAAACAGCTAGACCGACCCACTAGATTCTGATTTGGGACTCAAGTCAGTATGGATCATACAAGGAAGGAAGTCATAATCCAGGGCGGGTGAAAAATGGCGCCGTGTCCTTGTCTGTAAAACGTGGAGGCTCACCTGCATGATAACGAAAGCCCCTTCGGGTTCTCACACGCGGGGTATGTGGGTCATGGAATAAAAAGTCCGAGAGGCAGCAAAAAGAGAGAGGACACGAGATGAGCTACTCTGATCCTTCTTCACGAAAAGGACTCGTATCGTAGCCCAGCTGTGGGAAGTGCCATCAGCTGACAGCTTCCAGCTGTTGGGAGTCCTTCCATGGGGTCAATCTCAGTGGCACAGGAGCTGAGCCCCGTCTGCGGGAATTGGGACCTTCTTCGATGAGCAATCTTTACTCTGCGTTGGCTCTGTCCAATCCAGCTTACTTCCCCGTTCCTGTGCAGGTGGCTATCTCCAAGACATCATTTCTACTCCTAACCCCTTCTAAGGATCTGCTTTCTGGAGAGTTCAAATGGTGACAAAGCATGAATTACAAACGAAGTGGCCTACAGCTCCGGAAAGGAAGTCCGGCCACCGGAGCCACACTGGGGCCAGCCAAGTCGTGAAGAGAGTGGCATGTGAATGTATCTCTGAAGGATGAGTTGGTGGAGGGGGGATGCCTGGGTGGCTCCGTCGGTTAAGCATCCAACTCAGATCATGATCTCACCGTCTGTGAGCTGGAGCCCCACGTCCAGCTCTGTGCTGACAGCTCAGAGCCTGGAGCCCACTTCCGATTCTGTGTCTTCCTCTCTCTCTGCCCCTCCCCCTTCTGTGTCTCTCTCCAAAAATAACAAACATTAAAATTTTAAAAAAAAAATTTTGAAAATAAAAAGAATGAGTGGGGGTTGGATGGACAGAATAAAGAAAACAGGCATCTCAATCACGGGGATGGACACGCGCACAAAGGAACAAGGACGTAATAGCTGTGGATGTGGGGCAATGGACAGTGCCTGGGAATGAAGTATATGCAGTGGCGGGGGCGGGCAGGGAGATAAAGCTGGAAAATACGGGGTCCAAGATATACAGCTGTCACAAATGCCTTATATATATATACACAGTCCTATTGGTTTGTAGACTCTGATATAGGGAAATGGTAACCCTGGGAGAATAACGAGGTACCCAAAGCAATAAAATATGGAAAATTCCATAGCATAGTACTTTTGACAGCCCTAGAGAAAGATATTTTATCTCTATGTAGGTGGTTTCCTTGAACCAATAGCACCTGTTATTTGTTAGGGAGAAAATAAACTGCTTGTCCCATGGTACAAAAAAAAATCAATCATATCATAACACCAACCTATCATGTAAAATTCAGACTCTAGGCCCATGTTTTCAGGAACGAAACTGACAGTCAACATTCCTCTCGGTCTACTTATTCAGGAGAAGAAAAGGACCTGCCTATATGGGTCCTCAGTTAACCTCCCAAAGGCCACAATCAAAGTCTAACAACGAAGTTCGTCTATCCTCACGAAGTTTTCATTTTATCAATCACAATTTTTGCTTTAATTAAAAAAAAAAAGTAGCCTTTCCCAAACTGTGTTCCAAGGAACACAGCGTCCCGACAGATGTTCATGACGAACGCTTTTGCGCCGTCACTGTCCTTGGAAAACAGTGCCGACGACAAATCCCATTTGGTCGGTCACAGTGAACCTTACACATACAACTATTAAAAGTCCACTATCAAAAAAATCTACCCCAGAAAGAATTCATTTCCCATTCATATTTGACCATAAATCCTCCTTCCTTCATGATACCATAAAACACTATAGAAGTAACATTATAAGGAATACATTTTGCAAGCTGACTTTGAGGATTTCAAAAGCATTTCATATCAAAATGGGCTAGCAGTAAATAAAAGAATTGAACTTATTCTTTTTCTTAAAGTTTATTTGTTTATTTTGAGAGGGGGGGGGGAGACAGCACGAATTGGAGAGGGGCAGACAGAGAAGGAGAGAGAGAGAATCCCAAGCAGGCCCCACACTGTCAGCTCAGAGCCTGATGCGGGGCTTGAACTCATGAACCGTGGGATCATGACCTGAGCTGAAATCAAGAGTCAGACGCTTAACTGAGCCACCCAGGTGCTCCAGAACTGAACTTATTTTCTTGAACTTCCTGCCTCTGGACTCAAGGATGAAGTTAAAGAGATTTGTCTCCAGCTAGATACGAGGACAGCCCTTCCAACTGGTCATGACGTGGAAGGTCCAGTGAATGGCGGGACTGGGGAATATTCGACGTACTGTTCCTGTGGTCGAAAAAGAAACGCTTAACAGCCAGGAAGCACACTTGGAAGGTATGAATGAGAAGTTCCAGGCCTACGTTTTGCTGAGTCGCCGAACAACCATCTACGGAAAGAATTTCCCGTTGTGCGAAATGAAGGAACATTTATGACGGCAGCACGATACTCTCGTGTTCGTTTCAAGTTGCAGTGATGTGATAAAAATTGCACATTACTAAGACCATGATGACAAATATGACCAACACATGCTAGAGAAAATGTGAGCCGGTGAGTTATGCATTCAAACCAGGCTGAATACAGCCCTAGAGGTCCCCTGGAAAGGATTTAGGGAGACCTGACCAAGCGAGAGGATAAGCCGGTGGGTTCCTGACACACACCCCCCCTCAATCAACTAGCACGTATTCTATTATACAGTAAGAGTTGGCAACACGGTGTTTGTTTTTGTTCTTAATTTTAAGACTGAGTCCCAGTGGCACAAACATTTAAAACCACAACTGTACTCTACCCATCTACACACACACATACACACACACGCAGAGGAACATACATCAGTCATTAGGAAAAGAGACATGACGAGAGGCTAGATCGCCAGGAAAGAAATGCTTTTCTTTTAATCTCCGAAGAGATAGAAAACAAAGTTCCCAAGGAATTCTCTTGGTTGCATATACACAATTCCACCTACACTATTATTTTTATTTTAACTTTGAAAATAAGTAGAGAGTAGAGGGTCCAATGTCTCTAGTCATTGGACTAGGCACTCAAAGTTTAGTCACTCAAAGTGTGAAGGATGCTCACAAAGGATGGGTCCAAAAATGATGGCTTCATGGGGTCATGGGAGAAAGGATACAACCACAATGATCACAGTAAGGTAGTTCACATACACATCTCTACTCCTGACCAAAGCCAAACAAGGCAGACATTATGATTTCTACTTTTCCAGAGGCTAAGTGACTTGTCCAAAGTCACCCAAGGGATCACAAAGGGTGTTGGGACTTAAACCCACGATGGGCAGAGTCCAAAGGCAGTGGGTCACATTAACTAACTTTTAAAAAACACCATGCGCCACGATCTGTTCAGATGTAGGACAAAATAGATCCTCAGTTCGCTCTGTGGAACTTGGGGGAATCTGTCACCATCCAAAATTAAACAATGCTTCAAAAAGCTTAGATCCCTGAATCAGGGCATCTTCCTAACCCTCCCACTGGCCCCAGTCAGTACAACCCACAGTCATCGCAAGCAGAAACACTTTGTAATCTCTGAGGTTTTATTTTATTTAATGTTTATTTATTTTTGAGAGAGAGAGAGAGAGAGAGAGAGAGAGAGAGAGAGAGCGCACAGCGGGGGAGGGGCAGAGAGAGGCAGACACAGAATTCAAAGCAGGCTCCAGGCTCTGAGCTGTCAGCACGGAGCCCGACACTAGGCTTGAATCCATGAACTGTGAGATCACGACCTGAGCGGAAGCCGGACGCTTAACCCACTGAGCCACCCAGGCGTCCCTATCTCTGTTTTTATTTTTATTATTTATTTATTAATTTTCCTATCTCTGTTTTGAAACGTGGCTTTCTCGTCTACTGCACGAGCCTGAATGTCTTGATTAATTCAATCAAACACTTAGGGAGTAAAGCATACAAAGATGCCTGTGGTAACTGCATCATGACTTCTTTCCTAAGTGAATTCAAAGCAAAGCTTGGGTTGAGTTTGTTCAAGGAATGGCCAGCTCCTTAGTAAATAGCTCGTGAGTAAATAGCTCAGGATTCAAAACCCAGAACCCAGCGTTGGTTTTCAACGCTCCATCAGTTTTTGCTATAGGTGCGATTCCCGAGTGACCAGCCACCCTCCACCAATGTCGTTTCTGGTCCTAGGAGCAGGATTTTGCAAATGGCAGCTGTGTGCATGGGGGTAGAATGGGGGCGGGGGGTGCTGATCCTAACCACATCTCAGTATCTGAGAGAGCAAAACTAAACAGGTTTTGTCCCTTTTAAAAGTGTTTCGGACAGGAAAGACCTCCGTGAATGTTATGAACTTGAATAGGAAAAATGTCCATTCTCCTTCCCCAGCCCCCACCCCGTTCCCAGAATCTTTGTTTGCACGAGCCTCAGAAAACATGTAAATCTTGGCCCAGACTAAGCAAATCACCTTAAAAAGGAAGGTTAGAGAACTGTTTATTATTTGAAATGTCTCTCCCTAGACCTTATTTTTGATAAATTGGCTTCAGCTTCATTACTTCATGATCTATCTCCCTTGACATTTAATTATACTTACTCCAAACACATTAAGCGAATCAGTCTGAACAGCTTCTTATTAATATGCAAATTTCTCCTTTGAAAACCCATGAATCTGTGAAAAATCTCTTTAGACTTCCATTAAACCCACTCAGGAAGTTGTATATCTCACACAGACCCTTGCTCTATTCACTGACTCAATGATTCAGCATTTACTAATTGTCTGAGTTAACTATTCTGGCCACATCAAGGGGAGGTGGGGAGGGCCAGGAGGGGGGACAGGGAACCAAATGGGATTCAGAAGCTGAACACTTAAAAGACGAATGATCAGAAGGCCAGGCCTGAATGAGTGGCTGTAATTAAGTGTTCCGAATCAAGCCTCTTTGCAGGCACAGGGAGCCAGAAACGGCCCCCGCCCAAGTGGAGACGCCATGGACACAGTTCACCAGTGAGTGACTTCTCCGGCCACCACTGTGAAGCCCGGGGTAGGGAACGTGGTCTCCTGCAGACGCAGGCAGAGGGCTCTCGCACTCACGAGTGATCCCTGCACACGCGTTCACTTATAAAAGACCTGGCTGTCACGGAACAGGGAGAAGGCCATGGGTAGGCTCTCCTAGTCAGCAGAGGGATCAGGGGAGACCAGGAATGGGCCCCTGGGAAGTTCAGATTTCAAGCGGGCCAGTGAATGGTCCTCAGGCTGTCAGGGGCCAGAAGTAAGTTCCAGAAGAAGGAAGCTGAACACCTGGGACCAAAGAAATGGAGACCATGAGATGGGCAAATTGAGCTTTCCAGGAGAACCCAAAGCCCGAGGTGTCAGAAGGAACGTGGAAAAGTATGGGGCGCCCAGTCGCTTGAGGATCCGACTTCAGCTCAGGTCATGATCTCGCGGTTTGTGGGTTCGAGCCCCGCGTCGGGCTCCGTGCCGACAGCTCGGGGCCTGGAGCCTGCTTCGGATTCTGTGTCTCCCTCTCTCTGCCCCTCCCCTGCTCACACTCTGTCTCTCTCTCTCAGAAACTACATAAGCGTTAAAAAAAAATGGAGAAGGAAAGTGAAGGAGAGACCCACAAAGAAAAGGGATCTGGATGTTCAGAGTTTAGAAGAGGGTTAAGAAATTCTCCGGTATCCGGAGAAAGGATACCCAAGATGGAAAAAGGCAACCATTTTCTCCGGCATCCTCCAATAAAAGTGTGAAATGTGGGACATCTGGGCAGTGCAAGATAAGAACATCGAACAGTAGCATTCTGCAGTCCGGTTCTGGTGATTTCCAAGAAGCATCTGCAGCTGGTAAACAATTTGGTGACATATGTACTTGGACTCATAACGAAAATGGAAGAATTCCTGAAAATGGAAGAATTCTATCAAGTTATTTTCAGTGACATCTTCGATCTTATCCCGAATAACCTCATCCTCTGTAGACCCCGGCCTCACCATCTTACCTTAAAAAAGACAATGGCGGGGCGCCTGGGTGGCGCAGTGGGTTAAGCGTCCGACTTCAGCCAGGTCACGATCTCGCGGTCCGTGAGTTCGAGCCCCGCGTCGGGCTCTGGGCTGATGGCTCAGAGCCTGGAGCCTGCTTCCGATTCTGTGTCTCCCTCTCTCTCTGCCCCTCCCCCGTTCATGCTCTGTCTCTCTCTGTCCCAAAAATAAATAAACGTTGAAAAAAAAATTAAAAAAAAAAAAAGACAATGGCATCTGTTCTGTCCTTTTCTCAGGGATGCTGTAAGGATTAAATTGAATGAAATATGTCTGAGAGTGAGAAGGGGGCTCTGTAAACTGTAGAGAAATCTACACGTACAAAGTTATTATGTGTGGTAATAGCTGTACAAGTTAGGCTTTCTGATTTATACACTAGCCTTGTAAATGACTTTATAAATGCTAAAGAGAAATAAACTGCTAAGGTCTCTCTGCCCTTCCCCTGTGCTCGCACGCTCTCTCTCAAAATAAATAAATAAACATTTTTTTTTTTTAACTAAGGGGAATAGAAAAGGAACAAACATTTAAGGAGTCCAGCTCTAGGACCCACTGAAGGTGATTTTTATAAATGATTCCACTCTGTCCTTACAGCAACCTTTGAGGAACATGGAAAAGTTGTCACTGTCCTAAGTCCTGTTTGGAGGGGAAAGGTCTGAAACACAGACCCTACTTTAAAGAGAGTCCCCGGACTTTTCAAGGAAAGACGACAACAGTAAGAACAAGAAAAAAAAAATAAGTCATAATCTGAAAAACTACTAAACTTTTTATTAAGTCCACAGGAAATCCCCCTGTATCTGTCCTTTGAGGTTGGTGACATCCATTGCAAATCGGTTAATTCAAAATAATAAATAATAGGAAGAATCTGTATCTCAATAAATAGATGTTACTTTCATAAAAACAACTCCCTAATGCTTTAGATGTGACCTGTAAATTGATCAGATGAGACAGCAAGAACCAAAACAAATGAACAAAAAGCATTAAATGCTAATTACTATGATCAAGGATCACAGACTAGAGTATAAAGTTCTTTTCTTGTTTAAAATTCTTGTCTTATATGTATTGCAACCAATCAGAAGAAAAGGGACAAATGAAGGATGGTAAATTCTAGAAAAGCTTCTCTCAGAACAGCTTTACAGGTATCCCAAGGCAGCCCGGAGAGAGAGATTAGGACGAACGTGGGGGTGTTTTTTGCGAAAACCAACCAGAAATGCCCATTTTGGTCCCTTCTTTTTCTAGGTCCAAGAGTGACAGCAGGTGAGTGGCCTTTTCCTTAGCTAGCTAGACAGAAGAGCATGGGACAATGAATTGGAGAGCCCATGAATTGAATCAGGTCCAAATCCCAGCTATTCCATTAGTAGCTGTGCCAACTTGAGTCTTTGTTCCTATAAATAGTTTAATGCCCAACTTAACGTTATCACCGAGATAAGTTAAGGCAGGTACTGTATTCAGGTGCTTGGAGTGAGTAATGCTCAAAATGGTTACTACTCCCTTTAAACACACTTCTTGAGAACAGGATACATTCTATTTCACTTCAGGGCTCTTGAACAGGGTGGGCTCTCCACACCTCTAAAGTCTGTTCTCATTATCCGAGGTCGTTACGGTCCATAAAGTCCTGGGAATGCTGAATTAGTGAATACCGAACCGATGAATCTCAGGGGAAATGTAGGGTTAGCTTCCCATGAGCCTCTGGTGACACTGCTGTCAACAAATTAATACAAAATCTTGTTTTTCTATGTGTTTCTGTTTAAAACCTCCTTATTTAATAGAGACTACTGATGCATTAACCTCGAGCTCACAGCCAACCGCACTGTAACTCTTGCCTGAACAAGGCTTATCTAACGCACGTATTTTCTCCACGGGGAACATCACAGCCTTCCTTTACTTAGAAACACAAGGCAGCACTTTGGCAGTATCTTGGGGGGGGGCACTAAAGAAACCCAAAGAATATAAAAAAACATGGCATCCTACAGACCACGAAAAGGACACTTCTTGACAATCTGAGACGTAAAACAAGAAGGCAAAGCACTGCTTTGTTTGACTTCAACTCGGAACACACGTCCAGGGTGACTGAAGTATCTTGTTGCTCTGAGCATGTCCAAAAATGGCCACCAAAGCACCGCAGGTGTTAATCTGGGGGCTGCAAACAAACTGTAACAAGTGGGCGAATTCACAAATAGAAACCGGGGAGTAACAGAGGGTCAACTTTATTCATTAGGCGGTTGAAGAGAAAAAAAGAAACTAAAACCCTGTAAAAATGGACCCCAGGTACTGCAGGACTCGGGCTCCTCCCAACTGGGGCTTCCTCTCTTCCAAAAGAAGGAAAACATCCATAGGTCGGAAACTCATCTGTTCCTACAAAACAGCCAGCTGATGTCAAATTGCTATCTTTATGCTAATGAGGGGGATTTAGTGACCCACTGTTCTCTGGGGCAAGAAAGGGGTGGGAGGGGGGGGGAGAGAAAAGAGATCCGCAGAACTGTATTAGATTCTCTCTTCAAGACCCAAAAACTGGAAAATCAGCATGTTTTTGTGGTGACTCCAGAACCTTTCCTAAGTGACCCGGAGGACCACAGAAAGTCACTCACTTTGCAGCTGCTGGACAGAGAGTGATGTTTCTCAGAAGTCACAGGCCAAATCTCTACGTTCACGTTTCATGATCCTTTTATGGCGAGGGCAAGAAAAACGTGATGCTCCATCCGAATCTCATCTATCATCTCCCCGAGGGTCAGCCTCAAGACCTAAGCTTTAAAGAAGGCACTAGGGTTTCAAGGTCTCTTTTCAAACAGATAGACCTGCCAACATTGCCTGCAAAGCCAGTTGTAAGATAAATGAGCTTATGTTATTATTTTTTTAATTTTGTTTGGGGGCAAAAAGTGGTTTACGTTGCCTTAGAAGAAAGGCGAGGAGTAGTTTTTAAGGCAACTGAATAGACTTGATTTTATTTTATGGATATGAGAAGATATGTTCTTTAAAAAAATTTTTTTTTAGGGGCACCTGGGTGGCTCAGTCGGTTGAGCGACCGACTTGGGCTCAGGTCATGATCTCGCGGTTTGTGAGTTTGAGCCCCACGTCGGGCTCTGTGCTGACAGCTCAAGAGCCTGGCGCCTGCTTCGGATTCTGTGTTTCCCTCTCTCTCTGGCCCTCCCCGACTCGTGCTCTGTCTCTCTCTCTCTCAGAAATTAACATTAAAAATTTTTTTTTAATTTTAAATGTTTACTTATTTATTTTTGAAAGAGAGACAGGGCAAGCAAGAGTGGGGAGGGACAGAGGGAGAAAGAGAGAGAGAGAGAATCCCAAGAAGGCTCTGTGCTGTCAGCGCAGAGCCTGATGCGGGGCTCGATCTCACCAACCGTGAGATCATGACCTGAACCGAAATCAAAAGTAGGGCGCTTAACCAACCGGGCCACTCGGGCACCCCTGGCTCTGTTGTTTTTCAACTAAGTTCTCCTTTGCCTCACGAGACAATAGCCACGCACTCTCTGTTCCCCACCTCCTGGGGACCCAAGAGGGTCCATAGATACGTCTCTTTGCACAGATATATCAGATACATGGTTTGAAGAACAGCATGCCAGGAAGGTTCTTTGGAATGAAGATCTGGATTCTCTGACGGAGAGAAGATCCAACTTAACAACACGGCTAACCGCCTTCACCAATGTTCCAATACCGTCCCCAGCCCCGATCGGTTTCTTTTCATACAATGGAAACTGATGACTCCAGACGAGAAGCTTCTTGTCACAAAGTTCTAGAGCCAGGATGGGCTTTCGAGGCATGACACCAATGTGATCTCCCAGGAGCCACGCTTTGGAGAGCTTCAGCCTGTGTTCTGTGTCCCCCTGTCAAAGCCACGATATTCAGCCCTGTAACCAGGAGCCCTCCACTTGCACTGTGAGCTCTGCCTCCCACACGATAAGCCTGATCGCTGACGGATGGAAGAATCCACGGATTCCTGGAGGAGTGCTTCTCTCCCACCCATACTGAGCGATCGACGTCAGGTCCGTGAGACAGACAGGTCGCATACACAGACTTCCGTGCGGCATCAACTTTGCGCCCCCAGCCCACCCGTCTGGCCCAGGGCGGGCCGTGCGTCGATCTCTCTTGCACGACCCGATTCAAACACACAGGAATGACAGCCTCAGCTCGGCTCTGCACCGACCCACTTTATCTTTATGAAAGGAATGAGCCGGCAGACAGGCAGGTTAGGAATACAGTCGTTTCCTGGACAAACAGTGAGGCCCCCACTCACTCCTTCTGTGTCATGGGGCGTATTTTATGCATATGTATTTTTATAAAGCAGCTAGAGAAACAAAGCAATCTCAGATCATCTAAGAACAACAATGAGACTTTCTGTTTGGCAGGCTGCCCCAGCGTCCTTCCTTCTGCGGGGTCTGGAACAGTATCCCTCACGTGCCCCTTAACTTTGCACAAGGATGAATAAATCAACGTGAAACTCTGATTATCTTATTTTTCTCTCTGCGCCCTCCTGTTCTGTCCTCCCAGTCTTGAATGGGTTGGGAAAAATTAATGCCCGTGTCTCTGGCAAATGTATTATGCCTATAATTCAGTTTTAAAACAAGCATTCGAGCAGTGGCCAAACCTTGGGTAGGACGTTCATTTCTCATAGGAGTAATTGAATCCTTCTCTTCCATTTTCTTTCAAGTCTTAAAGACAAACTCGTGCCCCTCGCAAAAATCTTCGAAAATTTCCACCAGATGCTTATCAACCGAGGGGAGAAATACCTCATGCACAGGATAGAAATGAAAAGGGCAGGCGGGGGGAAGCATTTTCCTATACTGCACAGGTAGAAGGTTATTCCAAGGTACCAAACGTGATGACAATTATTTATTTCATCAGCCTCCACTTCATGCCATCGATATTCCAGGAAAGCGAAAGTCTGGGCTTTGGTGTTTCCTTAGGTGACAACAGGGCTGAATTTAACGGAGGTTTTCGACTAACACGATAAACGTTCTTGAGACGTTGCTTCTCCCTGCCAAGGTCTTAAAAGGCGTTTTCTGTCAAGAATTATCTATTTGGCCTATAAAGTGCTACGTTTGTGTATTTTAAGTGACACGGTGATTTTATAGTGTTTCTCTATCCCACAGAAGTGACGCGTCTCGCTACTTAATCTTCAGACATCTAGCAACTGTGTTTCATGGAACCAAGCTCCCTGTGGGTACTGCCTGCGAAAATCATCCTTTTGTGTTTACAGATGATGTTTCCACCTTTCCCCACCCCGCCCCGGAAAAACTTCTTTTCTAGTTGACTGAAATGGCTCTATGATGGACTTACTCCCAGCCATTCAGAAGGCCCACTGAGTCACCCAGGGGAGCTGGATTTACCATCCTGCAAGCCGCTGGGGTTGTTTCTTGACATTTTCATGGTGGCCCTTTGTTTTCCTAGAAATTCATTTACCCTTCCTTACCCTGCAAGTGTCTAGTTTTCCCATTTCGGATCCTTATCGATGACTCCTTCTCCCTGAGGATTTGAATCCTTTAGAAAGTAACTGTGTGCCACCTGTCACCGGGTCCCTTTGCAACAGGAATTGGAAGAAGAGTCTATTTGGAAGAAAGAGAGAGAGAGCGAAGCGGCTACGAAACAAAAACCCATTAGAAATCTCCTGGCCAACTGTCTCGATCACCTACTGCTGCTCTGCAACATGCTCAAAACTTAATGCTTAAAACTATACAAAGCATTCCTGTGTTCATGCTTCCATATTTTAGGAAGGGCTCGACTAAGTGGTTCTTCCGTTCCGTGTGATGTCAGTCGTACCCATTCACCTTCACTCATCCTGGAGCTCAGCGGGGGCCAGAATGACCAAGATGGCTACCCTCATGTATCTAGGTGCTCAGCTGGGAGGCCAAAAGACCTGGGGGCTGGCTGACCTCTCTCCCCAGTGGGGTGGCCGGCCTCTGAGATGGTGGCTCAGCGCTCCAAGGCTCAACAGAAGCCGTCATGCCTCCACATGGCTAAGCCTAGAACTGACCCAGCATTGATTCTGCCTCATTCTACCAGCCTCTGCAAGTCACAGACCAACCCAGATCCAAGGGAGAGGAAATAACCGGATTCTACCTCTTGATGGGAGATGTGGAATGCCCAAATGTGGATTGCCATTGTTGGAGTAATCCCACAACTATTGTCAGTGTTCTTCTAAATCCAGACCCTACTTCACAGGAGGGTACTAACGGCCAGGTTTGGGGGTGGGGGTGGGGTCATGGTGATTCTCCATAATTTCACTCCACAGGTTAGAAACACCGCCCAAGAACACTTTTCTCCTTGTATTTGTTATTATGTCCTAGTTTCAAATTTATTTAAGTCACAAGGTAGTTCCATCACCAGGAGTCAACCTGTGGCTAAAGTAGGACATCTGTATGGTGGAATCAGATCATGTGCAAACCCATCCACATACTCAACCAATCAAGGTCACAGAGAACAAAATGCATAACACATTTATGCCACCTTGTTCCGTCCAAGAGACCCTGGCTTCCAACATCACAGGAAAAGGAACATCTCAGCCAAATTTTCAGAGACACAAATAACAGATGATAGGTCTTCGAGCTCCTAAGAGTCAAAAGGACGTTTAAAAAGGGTGGGGTGATGCCTGGGTGGCTCAGTCGGTTAGGTGTCCGACTTCAGCTCAGGTCACGATCTCACAGTTCGTAAGTCCGAGCCCCGCGTCAGGCTCTGTGCTGACAGCTCAGAGCCTAGAGCCTGCTTCGGATTCCGTGTCTCCCTCTCTCTCTCTCTGCCCCCACCCCGCTCACACTCGGTCTCTTTCTGTCTCCCGACGATGAATAAAATGTTTTTAAAAAATGAGTCCAAAGGATTCTCAGAGATAATTTTGATTTTGTAGGATCTTTGCCTTTTATACTGATTTTAGAAACTCACCAGCCACCACATAAGATGAAAGTCCACTCTACATTTTCCAACATGTATCACTGAAGAGCTATAAAGAGAAGGAGGGTGCCCCTGTGCTCCCCAGTTTGGGCTTAGGTCAGTCAGCTTCCATGCCCTCCATGAACAGGGCTTCAGACTTACAGGTCCAGTCTGATGGCCTTGTCTTTTGTGTACCAACAACAAACAGTTCCTTGGGATTCATCTCAGGTAGAGATGAAACACACTTTTTATATGAGAGAAAGTATTGTCCTTTCTGACTGGCCTCTGACCAGTAGGCTTTTGTGACTTGATCAGAGCGTTCTCAAGCAACAATCTATGTTCTAGCGTCCCCTGTGTCACTGACTACCTGCTTGACCCTGGGCAAGATATCTTCCCCTTTTCTGAACTCCATTTAAGGGGTCAGGGGCTAAACATCAAAGGAATATTAAAGTTCCAGTTAAAGGAAAGGACCATCACCATCAACACTTACTCTTGCAAAACGTTCTAGATGTTACAAAAAATAGTTTTATGTAATGATCTCATTTGATGTCCATATACAAGGTCGCCTCCATGTTCAAACCCCCCCCCTTTTTTTTGAGCAGTTTGTTTTAAACAGTCCGAGTTTTAAATGTTCCCGCTGTGAGGAAAATTCACCTTCTTTCGTTTCTGCGTTTATGTTGGAAGACCGCGTCGCTTTCAAAATATTTTTGCAAAACTTAAGGAGAGGTGTGACTTACTATTTAATGATCGACTGTCGTTCGCACATGTTCTGTGGTTCACCGGGAGGCATTCACTGTAGAGTAATAATCTCTAAGAGAACAAGTATTCAACCTATCGTCTTCGAAGATCTGGCATTTAAGGGTTACCCAAAAGGGTGACACAGGAACACTGGGGTCTCTGAGACCCCATATCCCGATCTAAACAAATCCACTTTCCTTGTATCTATCAATTATGTTTCATTTCACTTCAGTGTAAAATTTCATTTGAACCAAGACTTCCAAGGTCATCAAATATCTGAAAACTACGGCTTAAGGGAACACATGTGGATTTGTAAATCCTGCTAAGCCTACTTGTATACTGTGATAGAATTCTCCCTACTGATGTTGTAAAAGAATTTTTTTTCCTGAAAACTATGATAGAAACTATTCAGACTGACCCTACATATCCCAAAGGCCACCTTTATAGTTCTACCCTGTGGTTTGAATGAGCTTTGAATGGATGCCAAACATTTCTATCTCCCTGGCTAAAAAGACTACAGAAGAAGTCAAGCCAGGAAAAAAAGAAATCTCAGCCCTAAAGTTTTAAAGAATTTTCGGATGTTAATTTTGACCCCAGTGCCAGAGTGATTCACTGGTCGGTGATGCTGAGTAATCCGACTGGGCTTCCTAATCCATGTTCTATTAATGGACTTTAGCCACAGCTCAAAAGGTTAGGAATTAAAGGCCCCATTTCCACCTTTTTTCTTATTAAATTATTCTAACCTCATCGCGGGTAATTCATCACTGTCTCACTCACTCTTGGGATACACGTCGGGAACGGAAGGGTCAGTTTCTGTAATTACCCTCACCACCTTCCCAAAAACAGACTGTAAGAAAACAAGATCTGAGTCCAGTGTCTTTGAGATTTGAGAGGGGCGGGGGGAGCCTTCCAATTTTACATCCTGTGCTGCTCTGAGAGACTCGGGTTCCTGGAGAGCTCTCTCTCCTTCGTGGAATCATACCCCTTGCCTTGGGGGTGACCTTGCGATGGGTTTGATCATCCTCGATGCTGATCTAGCTTGAGTTTTTGAGTGCCATGGCCAGATAGCCATCTGCTGGCCACTGACACAGAACGCACACGGTGGACACAGCCCCTGAAGGCTACTCAAATCTACTCAAATAACAGAGATGCACCTCGGGGCCTTCTCCACCTGTGAATGGTGCCGGCTTTCCGTTTCCTGTACAGGCGACAACATAGGCTGAAGAAACGGATGCCTTGACTTAACTGTACCTTTATGGACTGAGTCATGCCCCCCCCCCCACCCAAATTCATGTGTTGAACCCTCAACCCCCAACGCGACTATATTCAGAGATAGGGCCTTTAAGGACGTGTTTACAGCTAAGTGAGGTCCTAGGGGTGAGCTTTTGTCTAATAAGACTTAGAGACTCTTCTAACAAGAAGAGAGAGAGAGGGGCGCCTCGGTGGCTCAGTCGGTTAAGCGTCCAACCTTGGCTCCGTTCATGATCTCATGGTTTGTGGGTTCAAGCCCCACGTAGGGCTCTGTGCTGACGGCTCAGAGCCTGGGGCCTGCTTCGGATTTTGTGTCTGGGTCTCTCTCTGCCACTCCCCTGCTCACACTCTTTCTCTGTCTCTCAAAAATAAATAAACATTAAAAATATATATATTAAAAAAAAAAAGAAGAGAGAGAGAGAGACACCAGGGCGCATGTGCACAAAGGCAAGGCCATGTGAGGACACAAGAAGGCAAGGAGAGAGGCGTCAGGAGAAACCAGCTCGGCTAACATCTTGACCTTGGACTTCTAGCCTCCAGACTGTGAGACAACAAATCTCTGTGGTTTAAGTCACCCAGTCTCTGGTACTTTGTTATGGCAGCCGTAGAAGACAGAGACACCACCACATACCTCCATACCTGAAATTAGCCTGAAGGAAAGAAGATTCCAGACTCCTAGGTCTGTCTTTAAACCTCTGGCGGGCTACCAGAATCAGATTTTTTTCCACGTGTACCTAGGAGGAAATCTAGAATAGGTGGGAAACGGCAAAGATAAAGATTTTTGGCTCAGGGCACCTGGGTGGCTCAGTCAATTAAGCATCTGACTTCAGCTCAGGTCATGATCTCATGGTTCGTGAGTTCAAGCCCCGAGTCAGGTTCTCTGCTGCCAGCACAGAGCCTGCTTTGGATCCTGTGACCCCTCCTCTCTCTCTGCCCCTCCTCAGCTCGTTCTCTCTCAAAAAAATAAATAAACAAATAAACTTAAAAAAAGATTTTGGCTCAATTATTAAAAAGAGGATTTCGGGGCCCCCAGTGGCTGTCGGTTACGTGTCCGACTCTTGATTTTGGCTCAGGCCATGATCTCACAGTTCATGCGTCTGAGCCCCATGTGGGTCTTCTGTCTCTCCCCTCTCTCTGCCCCTCCCCTGCTCTCTCTCTCTCTCTCTCTCTCTCTCCCTCTCAAAATAAAACTAAAACTTTAAGAAAATTATCCAAAATGAAGAAATAAAGAAAAAGGTAACCGCCCAGACTCCTTAAAAGCCAAACTCTGAAAATCGGTGGTCCTTCAGAAGAACAACAAAAAGCCTCGGTGAAATCGGACGGGGGATTCTTCCCCGAAATGGGTGAGAGGTCACCCCAAACCAGCTGTGGATGCAGAAACCACCTGTCCTTCATCAGAAGGGTCTAGAACCAGACTAGGACGACCTCTCGATCGTGGGCAACGCCGTCTGTCCTGCCTCTTCCTTCCAGGGCAGGGGCTCTCTGCCTGGGAGCACTTCTGTGTCCCCCTGCTCCCGCTCATCCTTTGCAACGTCTGGCCCGGCCCCCTCCTCTTTATTTGCTCTGTTTGGCTCGTGCTGCTGTGAAGTGATGCTGGGAGGCTCTGACTCAGGTAACCCGTGAGGGGCAGATGGCACCCTCCACAGCCCTGGATCCTCTCCCCGGGCCCCCGCTCCTTGGAAGAAGAGTTAATTATTACCAACGGGCAGCGATGGGATGAGCAGAGTCACGTTTTCCACGGGGATCTGGAGAGCGGCCTCCTCCAAAACAGCCAGGCAGCCGCTGCCCAGGGCAACACAAAGGCACCCTGATTGGCTATTGTTTACGAACTGGTGCCCACTCCGTGGGTTATTGTCCCCATCTGATTAATGACACGGTGACGCTGACGGGGTGGCCGGCCTGCCGCATCCCATGGCTGACCCACACTGGGCGATGCCCCCGGAACATCAATTCTCGGCACCCTTGTCACAGGACTGCTTACGGGAAGACGGATGCGTGCGGCACTCTCGGGCGAAGGAGGCTGATGTATGTGTTGTTAATGATCGAAACGATCAGTTGGATAATAAGTGGCGTGTGGGTTTGTCAAGTGGTGAGCTGAAGAGGATTAGCATTCTTCAAGCGCCTCGCCTTTATCTCCGGGCTGGTGCCTGACAATTCCCCAAGATCCCCATGAATAAATACCGAGCCTTACCCAGACAGAATGAAACTGCCAATGCAGATACACCTAAATAGCGTTGATATCTTAATGACAGCAGATAGTGTTCAAATAATGAAAGCAGCATGCGAGGGCACCGTGCACAACGAATGGAGACATCGATTGCTCCGCGCGCTCCACAGAGAGCGCCGCCCCGAATAACTCGTCCTAGGCTCTGCTCGTCCTCATGGCGGAGCTTTCACGTCTCGAATTTTCTCTTCCATTGGTTTGCCTTCACCATCTGAGAAACCTTTTCTCCCTTCTCCCTACCTATGCTTGGGAGCTAAGCATCTCTCTGCAGGGAGGAGGTTTTATAGTTTCCAGAACAGTCCACTGGCCCTGGAGGAGGTAGTCCTGTGATCTCTGAAATGACCCAAGTGGGCTTGGGACACGGAATACGGTTGATCCCGGATCTGAGGCGGAACTGCATCTCCCGCGAGATCATGGAGAAGTCCTCTCTTCCACGGAAAGGATACGCTGTCTTCCTCGTGTCTGCGTCACCCAGGGCATCTAACACAGTAACTCAGAAAGTATCAGATGAATCCTTAACTCCAATCTCTTGCCATTTCGGAGGCTGCCTGAGGGTGGGATTATGCATATGCATTTCTCTACTTAACTTCTACCAATCCTTTTAGACCGATTCCCTACGAGACCAACCTTTCACAGCACCCTGCCATCCAGTAGATGTTCAGTAAATAGGTGTTAAATGGATGAAAACACACGTACCATGAAAAATCTCCATTTCTCCCCTCAGCATCTAACACTATATGTCGTGCCTTTTCAAGTCCCCATTATTTAATTACACTAACAAGTCCACGTCTCATGTTCATACTCTGATGCTTTCCGAGAGTCATTTCCACGGTCTTTAAATGACTTCGCAGCTGTACTGCTTTTATGTATTATCCAGCGCCGGGCTGCTGTTAACAAAAGTCTACAGACTAGGTGGCCTAGGCAACAGACTTTTATTTCTCACAGTGCTGGAGGCTGGAAGGTCCCAAATCAAGGCGCTGGCAGGCCTCTTGCTGCGTGAGAGCTCTTCTTCCTGATTTGCAGATATCTGCCTTCTTACTGGGTCCTCACGTGGCACAGGGAGAGAGGGTTCTGTCTTCCTCTTCTCATAAGGACACTAATGCCAACCTGGGCGTTCGCCCATCATGGCCTCGTCTAAACCTAATCACGTTCCAAAGGCCCCACCTCCAAATATCATCACGTATGAACTTGAGGAGGATGCATATTTTCAATCCGTAGCCTATAACCACCATGTTTCTTAACATCCTAGATAGTATTCAGGTTAATGGAACCATCCATCACCTTGACCTTGGTTCTACCATCTTCTAAGACTTCGCTGATAGCCTCCATTCCACACCTGCCACCCATCAACAAAGGCACAAGCTTAGTTAATGGTACAGCACCAATCAGTCTCTGAGCTCTCAGATGCCTCTTATGGGGATATTTTCTCTTGCTGTATTCTGTTTGCTCACCACCATTCAACAATCCCCTGACCTCAGGGAAATTGACCTGACACTGATCCCTCCCCCATGAACCAACTGCACCGTTCCTCACTACGTTGGGACCCTGTAGTTGAACTCATCAACACTACCATACACAAATCCCCTCAACCACCACAAAGACTTCACTATTTACAGTTGTCATAGCTGGAACTCTCTTGCCAGGTCTTTTTCCATTCTAGCCTCTAGGAAACTTACTGCAAAAAGCCACAAAATCTGCCTACCGTAAGTCCCAACAAATCCTTTAAAAAAAAAAGATTTTATTTTTATTTTTTTACATAATCTCCATCCAACGTGGGGCTCAAACCCGTGACCTCAGGATCAAGAATCAATACGCTCTACCGACCGAACCAGCCACATGCTTGAACATAAATTCTTGCCCATAAATATAACTGGGCTGTTAATGGTTAATGATTCTCGGAGGACCTTTTATTCATTTCCTATTGGTTATCTGAAAACTTTCCTTTCCTCTAGACACACCATTTCCCAAAATGCCCACAGGATATTGACAGACATTCTAGGAGAATGTCCACGGTCCTATAGATTTGGGGGAACATAAGGTTAAATGAAAACAAGCTTGTTTCATTTATTGTCAGAGCTTTAAAATGTTATCATGCATTATGAATCTGCTAAAACAGAGTCCTTCCCTCTCAGGCTCCAAACCGTTCTTCCTGCTTAAATAGATCTCTTGTTCTCTAGGGGGAGAAAAAAGGAATTTTCTAAAACATTCTTTTGAATAAATTGCATTTTCTTCCATCTTTACGTGGTACTTGAACGGCTTCCATTCCTTAGCTCTTTTTTCTTTACCGTCTTCATCCGACCAAACCCCCCTCAGTGAAGGTCCAAGCGTCTCCTCCACGAGACTTCATCATAACGATCTACTTGTCTTGTGTCATTTCCTTGTTCTCTTTTATGGCTTCCGTACCTTATGTAACCCAAGAATTACTACTGAACATTCCAGGTCTGAGTCTACTCTGTCCAACGCAGCGACATGCTTTGTGAAAAGTCAAGAGTCCTGTCTGCCTCCTCCTTCTAATCCCCAAGCACAAAGATCTCAATTGATGGGCACTTACTGATTTGATTTAGACCTGAGTTTATGGCTGTCTGACTGGCAACTGCTGTATTTGCTTCTCGAACACTTTAATTTTCCCTCGGCTGACCACAGTGCTTATAACCTAAGTGCCAGGTATGACAGGGCGACATAACGACTGCGGCACTGATCAATAGAGCTTCCCCAAGAAAGCGTTCTCAAGGGCAACGTCAAACGTGGATCTGTGCGTGCCCTGCGGGAGGGGGCTCCTTCTGCCTCCTCTTAGGTGTCTGGCTTCAGCCCTGTCACCTCTGTTCGTAAATATGGAAGAAGTTCCCATGTGTACTGAAATGTATTTTTCTCCAGAACTAACGTCTCCCTGCCGAGGGGCTCGAGGGAGAGTGTTAAAATCTACCTTCGTGATTTTTCAGTGGCGCATCGGTTAGGAACATTCGAGGCGGGTCTGGGCGACTTTTGAAGACTAAGAAAGGTACAGAGAAAACTTTTCCTCATCCAGCCTCGTCAACAGCCATTGTACTTGAGGTTATTCCAACAGCAGGGGGGGGGTGAAGGGCTTCCCACGGCTTACCTTTTCCACAGCAAGCAAATCATTTGAACCTTGAGTAAACCTGGTCAACTACTTCTCTCCGTGGTGGTTCCTGACTCACACATAATCCTTCCCCTTGAGCAGGGAGGAGAACTGCAATCGACTGCCCCAGAAAGTGGCCTTTCAGTGTCATTTGGACTTCCGGTTCCCAGGGTCTAAGGGTTCCTGCCCTTTCCGTAATCACGTTTAACTTAAATTCGTTTTTCTGTTGTTGTTTTTTTTAATTCCCATGGAGCAGAGTCTACAGAATAAGCCTAGATTTTTCTAGAGGCCCAAAGGCACATACCAAATCTAGAGCCCTGCTAAGGAGCGATTAGACTGTTTTTAACGCGGAGTCATACAGCGGGGGCCCATTCCTCCGGCTTCTTGATGGTAGGGAGAGTACAGGTGGGACAGGAGAGTGAGGAGGGGGCCCTTCGAGTCCCAGGACAGGACACACGCTGCTCCCCACCTACAACAGGTGCAGCCAGGATGGCCAAGGAGAGCCCCTGCACAGACCCGGTGCGTGCAGAGCCCCTGCTTGCGGGAAGGAGCAGTTCTCCGCCGCTGCACCTGCTAACGCGGAAGCTGCCAGAAGCCATCACCGTGCCGGCGGCTTTACACCAGCACCAGTAAAGACCCCCCTGTGAGAACGATACCGTGCTCTCTAAGTGGACGCCACTGATAACTTGTCTACTGTGCTTGGTGCAGGGTCCTGTCCGGATCAGACTACTTTCTGAACCACCTCCCCCGCCGTGGGCCAAAATTCTAAGCAGTAGTTCACATCTCCCCCTAAAAATCTCTGAGATGAGGATGCCTCACCAATCAAGATCAAGCTCCAATTCAAAGCAATCTCTGCCTTAAAGACGTTTCTTCTGGGGCGCCTGGGTGGCTCAGTCGGTTGAGCATCCGACTTTGGCTCAGGTCATGATCTCCCAGTTGGGGAGTTCGAGTCCCACATCAGGCTCTCTGCTGTCAGCACGGAGCCTGCTTCAGATCCTCTGTCCTCCCTCTCTCTGCCCCTCCCCCACTTGCTCTCGGTCTCTCTCCAAATAAATAAATAAACTTAAAAGAAAAATAAAGACTTTTCTTCTGAGGTGCCTTGGCCAGTTAAATTACTCCATTCTCAGTGCTCCTAGAGTTCTAAACATATGAAATAGGATGGATTCCTCAAAAATAAAATAGGCTCTTGATCCCTAACTTTCTACCCTTCTTCTTTCAAGTACTTTCTTTGAAAACTGTTCGTAGGCTCATAGCCTACCTACCCACATCTTTATCAAACTTCCCTTAAAATGATATCCAGAGGGAATTTTCTTTCTCTGATGCTGATGCCTTTTACAGATAGATACTTGATTTTTTAAATGTTTTTATATATTTATTTTGAGAGAGAGAGAGAGAGAGAGAAAGAGAGCAGGGAGGGGCAGAGAGAGAGAGAGAGGGAGAGAATCCCAAGCAGGCTCCAAGCTGCCAGTGCAGAGCCCGATGCAGAGCTCAATCCCATGACCTGAGCCACAAGATCATGACTTGAGCCGAAACCAAGAGTCAGACACTCAACTGACTGACCGCCCAGGCGCCCCTACGGATAGGTACTTTAGAGCAACGGACAATCTGATTAGTTTCCTTTGAAAAGTCTAGGCAAGAATCTCAAGGAAAAGTAGACAGCAAGATACAGGAATGAGGCCATTGACATGATCACCCCCAAGGATGGGCCCTGGGCACTGTGAGAAAACATCAGGGTTCAAAAGGAAAAACCACACCCTTGGAGAATTAACCAGAGTTGGGGATTTCCTGCCTCGTAAACAAGACATCATATCCATTTGACTGTAGGTTTATTTGAGGGGGGGGGGTTGTTTGTTAGTTTGCTTTGCTTTGTTTCGCCTGGTTTCCGAGCGCTTCTGCTGAGCGGCCAGCCTGTGCTCCAGGCAGGATGGGGCTCAGCACTGTCCAGCCAGCCGTTTGGGGAGCTCAGAACCTTCCGCCGAAGGCAGACGAGTAGCAGAGAAATCCACAACGCTCAAAAGAGTAAACTGCCGGGTCGCTGCTCTACTGGTTGCAATTTTAGTAGCAAATGAGCACTGCGTAATGTATCCAGCTTATTAAAAAAAAAAAGTGGGAAATCTAAGTGCTTACCAGGGGAAATGGCAAATCCACAAAGTTGTCCCAGACATCACCGCTCCCGGACCCGCTAGTGCACAGCACGAGGTCCCGTGTGGTGCTGATGTCACCGCGATGCGGTCCCTGATGGCTACTTGCTCTCAGCCTTGACCCGCACTCCTTGCTAAGCGCTGGTGGCTTAGGAACTGTCAAGTCCCAGACCTATGAGGCCAACCTAGCTAGAAGCACGTTCAGCCTTCCTTCGCAAGAGGAGCCAGAGTCGTGTTTTCCAAGCGAGAAGAGGAGAAGCGCATCCAGATTTCCCAAGCCCGCCAGCGTGGGATAAAAGTGCCACCCCTGAGATTAAAACAGATCCCGCCTCCCTGGCCATCCATCCAACTTCCTTCCTGCCTTATAATCTCAAAACGCAACGATGGCAATATCCTCCTAAGTTATCTACCTGCAGGCACACGGCCCCCTTTCTGTTCCATCCTACATCCGGGTGCTGTCAACTTTGTCCTCCCTAAGTCCCCCAAGGATGGTGTCACTTGAAGCCATTCAGTGGCACCTGGCTGCTTAGCAAATCGTGATGGAACCTTTCAGTCTGGAATTCACAGCTGTCCCTCGGTAGAGCCCCAGACCGCCTGCCTCTCCGGCGTGATCGCGCACCCCCTCCCCAGCTTGAGACCCACGTTTCTGCTGATCTGGAACACCCAGGGCTCCCCGAGTACAGCCTGAGCCATCATGCCTCTCTGCGGAGCCCTCTGTCTGCCTGAAGCTCACCGTCCGGCCACTCCCCTTCCCCAGATCCTTGTCCTTCTAAACCCGACCACGGGCTACCTGCAGTGTGGGAATGAGAAGAAGCGGATGGAAAAGCATCACCTACCGGACCCTAGTTTAGTCGGTGAAGCGTCCGACTTCGGCTCAGGACGTGATTCTCACGGTCCGTGGGTTCGAGTCCCGCATCGGGCTCTGTGCTGATGGCTCAGAGCCTGGAACCTGCTTCGGATTCTGTGTCTCCCTCTCTCTCTGCCCCTCCCCTGCTTGCACTGTCTATCTCTCTCTCAAAAATAAATTAAACATTAAAAAAAAAAAAGGTGTCATACTAAACCCAAATCCCTTAGATAGATTTCAACTTGGTGGCAGAGAAAGAAGATAAGTGAAACAGAGCAGGGGATTCAAACTGACGGTCAGCTGGGAGCTCATGACCTACAAGGTTGGGAAGGGGCTGACACTCCATGATTTCATGGTTCATGGGTTCGAGTCCCGCATAGGGCTCTGTACTGGTGGTGCAGAGCCTGCTTGGGATTCTCTCTCTCCCTCTGTCTCTGCCCCTCCCCGACTCACACTGTCTCTGTCTCTCTCAAAATCAATAAATAAACTTAAAAAAAAGAAGACCTAACACCCAAACAAGACATGAACCACCCCCCCCGACCCCCCCACACACGAAGTAAAGGTGGGACGATCACGTAACTATTTGAAATAAGAAATAAAGTTCCATCTGTACCTCTGGCCACACAAAGAAGTTCGTTCCAGATGCGTGAAGAGTGAAATGTGTATATGACTGTATTATATTACGGCAGAAGACCTTGAACCCAGAGATGAATGTCCAGGCATCCCTGGAGAGGTTTTTGTCTGAAGTATAAATGACAGGAACAAATCATGAAGGTCAAAGATACCTCTGGCTTCGTTACCACCCCTCCTTCTCACACCCTTCATCCATTTTAGGCAAAACGACCAAAGGAAGATCAAAGTGTGGGAAACCTCCCTCCAGCACTGAAAGTCACGTTCAGTGCCCAGGTCCTTCTGCGGAGGGGACACAGACGGAATCAGGCCCAGGGATGGTCACAGGGCTATGGTACCTGGTATCCTTCCTAAAACACCAGCGTGCTATGACGAGCTTAGGTAAGCAGGGAATATCCTAGAAGAACATCTGGAAACATCTGGAATCCCCCTCGATTTGGGGAGGGGTCAGAGAGCAGGGAGAAGTCCTAGGATCCACAAAGAACCACTCAGAAACTCATTGGTGCTTGCACCCCGCAGAAAATCCTCAGGGCAGCAGAAATTCTCCCTGGAAGAAAAGGCAGCCACACAGGAGTATCAGACACAGTCACATCATCTACCCGAAGCCAGGGCTCAGCCCAGCGAATCGGACAAAATGCACAGACTCGCAAGGGACGCCCATGGAGAAGGAAGCCATCTTGCCCAGCAGATCCGCAAGAGTGAACAGGGGTCCGAGGGGCAGCGCAGAAAGGCTCTCTTGGTGGGTGCTCTGCCCTGTGGCCTCTTTTCCCTCCCGGCTGCTGCCGAAGCACTTCATCAGAATGTGTTTCATTAACTGGACATCCTGTTTATCGGAGGTGGCTCGCCCACCCTGTCCTTTTGAGCAAATTAAAGGGCTGAATAAAACCTTGAGCATTCAAGTATGAGTCAACAGATAACAACCGACATCAGTTCTAGAAAGGGAAGCCACAGAATTAAAGGAAAGGAACAGAGCCCTAAATAGAAAGAGACAACAAAGGTATGTTTTGGAGAGGAAAAAAAAAAAAATAAAGCACAGAACAACAAAACCCGAATTAAACCCCATATGCTCACAGAAGTGAAAAGAGGACTCTAAAAATAGAGCAGGCATGAAGCATGAAGACTAAAAGCAGGCTAAGAAGGAGGTGCTGGAGGGGGTTGAATATCTGACTTCAGCTCAGGTCATGATCTCAAGGTTCGTGAGTTTGAGCCCCGCGTCGGGCTCCGTGCTGACAGCTCAGAGCTTGGAGCCTCCTTCGGATTCTGTGTCTCCCTCTCTCTGCCCCTCTCCCACTCGTGCTCTCTCTCCCTCTCTCAAAATAAAGGAATAAACTCTTTTTTTTTTTTTTTAAGAAAAAAGAAGGAGTTGCTGGATAGAGAGACAGAAATGAAAAGCAGACAGGTCAAAGACATCAGTAAAAAAAGAAACCGAACCCGCTGACAAGTTAACCGATGGAGGCCAAACTTGAAGTCCTTTTGGGCTGCTCAGAAACGCCATCAGGAGACCAGAACAGGAAGGGAGGAGAACAGAGATTAGAGCTAAGGGAACAGAGTCTGAGGATGCAGGTGACTCGATGTTCCAGAAAAATCTCTCATAATCTGGAATCTGCAGGCAGAAGGGACTTACCACTGACGAGGCAAACTTACCGAAATGGGACCATCGTGGGATGTGGCCCGGCAAATTTTTGAATTTTAAGGACAAAGACAGAATCCCGTAAGTTACCAGACAGCAAGACACAAAGAAGTTGTCCAAGGCACCGGTGTCCCAACATTGAAGTGCCGGGAGACCGGGGCCTCTGATCAGGCAGAATTTCTGGAGGAAGGATCTGTGACTCAGGAAAGCTATACTCCACCAAGACTTCACTATGAGAAGACTTTTTTTTTTTTTAAGTTTTATTTTTCAACGTTTATTTATTTTTCAGACAGAGAGAGACAGAGCATGAACAGGGGAGGGGCAGAGAGAGAGAGGGAGACACAGAATCGGAAACAGGCTCCAGACTCTGAGCCATCAGCCCAGAGCCCGACGCGGGGCTCAAACTCACGGACCGCGAGATCGTGACCTGGCTGAAGTCGGACGCTTAACCGACTGCGCCACCCAGGCGCCCCTGAGAAGACTTTTTTAAAAACTGATGTTCAGAGGCGTCTGGGTGGCTCAGTCGGTTAAGCGTCCGACTTCAGCTCAGGTCATGATCTCACAGTTTGTGAGTTTGAGCCCCGCATCGGGCTCTGTGCTGCTAGCTCCGAGCCCCCTGGGGATTCTCATTCTCTCCTCTCTCTCTGCCCCTCCCCCACTTGCACTTTCTTTCTCTCTCAAAAATAAAGAAACAGGAACAAAATTGAAGTGCAAAGATTCATAGCGAAATGCTGAAAATATTTCTTAAAACTAGCACTACAACGAAGACAGAAATCAGCCCTTTAATCAAAATCGAAATGCCAAATATGTGATACGAATTTTAAAATAAAAAAACAGCTGTTGTTATTTACAGTATACGTAAGTAATAACAATATCAAAATATGCATGCAAAGGACTCAAAAACAGATTGAGGAGTGTGGTTTCCTCAAGAAAGGAGGGAGGGGAGAAGGTACAAGAGGCCTACATTTAACTACAAAGTTTATGTCTCTTAAAAATGTCTCTGTCCATCTCCATCTAAGTCTGAAGCAAAGTATCAAGTCTAATACCCAAAAGATTATCTGTATCGTGTGTATGCCTGAAGAAATACATGTGTCTTTTTAAATAACGGCATAACGGAGAGAGCAGAGAATAAAAGGCTTATCAAACAAGCGAAACCCAAAAGTCCGTATCATTGTCATAAAAATGTTTATACAGAATGCCAGCGTCAGGAACAGCTCTTGAAAAAATGGCAACGGCATTGAAAAGTAATAATAAAATGCCAGGTGGTATAATACAGTTAAAGATTTGAGGGGCGCCTGGGTGGTTCAGTCGGTAAAGCGGCCGACTTCAGCCAGGTCACGATCTCGCGGTCCTTGAGTTCGAGCCCCGCGTCGGGCTCTGGGCTGACAGCTCAGAGCCTGGAGCCTGTTTCACATTCTGTGTCTCCCTCTCTCTGACCCTCCCCCGTTCATGCTCGGTCTCTCTCTGTCTCAAAAATAAATAAACATTAAAAAAAAATTTTTAAAAAAAAAAAAAGAAGAAGAAGATTTGAGCTCAGGAATAACACGGAACCGGGTTCACAGCCTGACTCGAGCCCTTAATGGCTGTGTGACTGGAAGAAGTTGCAATGCCTCTTTCTCCCTTTCTGTAAAGGTGAATAATGCCACCTCATAGGGTAATTATAACAGATCTGTGAAACAAAGACTACAAACCTCTTATCCCACAGTCCGGAAATACGAACTCTCAATTAGTATTAGTTATGGATATTATTATCACCACAACAAAAGAAATGGGACCAGGTAGAAAAAAATGTGCTAAGAGGTAAAAGCAGGAATATTAGTTCATTTTATTTTTTTTAAATTTTTTTTAACGTTTATTTATTTTTGAGACAGAGAGAGACAGAGCATGAATGGGGGAGGGTCAGAGAGAGAGGGAGACACAGAATCGGAAACAGGCTCCAGGCTCTGAGCGGTCAGCACAGAGCCTGACGCGGGGCTCGAACTCACGGACCGCGAGATCGTGACCTGAGCCGAAGTCGGACATTCAACTGACGGAGCCACCCAGGTGTCCCAGGAATATTAGTTCATTTTATAGAGGGAGAGTCAATAGATCCTTTCTCTCTGTGCTCTGATGATAAAAGAAATGCATTTTCCATTTTAAAAAATATTAAATATAATTAGCAGATAAGAAAAATGAATACCATTCAGATTACATTTACAGAGTTAGCAAAAATCATAGTCCATGTAAGAAAATGATCGTTTGTCCAAATACACCACTTACAGTGACATCAGTGAAAGAAAGTGAGGTAATCCTATCAGACTGGCAGATGTATTTTTAAAAAAATGCACGAGGGGCGCCTGGGTGGCGCAGTCGGTTAAGCGTCCGACTTCAGCCAGGTCACGATCTCGCGGTCCGGGAGTTCGAGCCCCGAGTCAGGCTCTGGGCTGATGGCTCAGAGCCTGGAGCCTGTTTCTGATTCTGTGTCTCCCTCTCTCTCTGCCCCTCGCCCGTTCATGCTCTGTCTCTCTCTGTCCCAAAAATAAATAAACGTTGAAAAAAAAATTAAAAAAAAAATGCACGAATACATTTCTCTGAAAAGATGTATTAAAACAAAATGGCACCAAACGGCTTTTAAAAGTAAAACTCAAGGCAAAGCTGACCAAGCAAAAATGAATAAATTACTGAAGCGGAAAAGGAAGAGTTAAAGGGAAGATGCCCTAAGGAATGGTTACGAGTTAAAACCTCTAGGGTCTCCTGGGTGGCTCAGTCGGTTAAGCATTTGACCTCAGCTCAGGTCACGATCTCCCGGTTTGTGGGTTCGAGCCCCGCGTCGGGCTCTGTGCCGACAGCTCGGAGCCTGGAGCCTGCTTCGGATTCTGTGTCTCCTCTCTCCGTCCCACCCCTGCTTGCACTCTGTCTCTCTCTCTGCCTCTCAAAAATGAATAAAAATTTTAAAAACTTTTTAAAAATTACAAAATAAAGAGTTAAAACCTGTCACCCCTATAGTACCTTGATGCAAACCTAAAAAACCACCCCCCAGGCTGTATGTGTGTGTATATATATATATATATATATATATATGTAAATGTATATATATATATATGTATATGTGAATATATATACATATATATGTGTGTATACGCACACATATATACACACAATATATACACACACACAATATATGTATTATATATATTATATATGTGTATATATACATATATATATATATAGGTTTAAGTAATTTATCATCTTTCCAGCATTCTTCCTCTTATAGAATCACAGAAATTAGCCAACCATGAACAGACAGCCTCAGTGAAGAGCTGACAGCGGCTAGCACAGTCTTCCTCGAATTCTCGGCCCGGAACGTAGGAACGTACTATCCTTAAAGTAACAGAGGAGACTCCTGAACAATATGACAAGATACTGATTGACTGATCGACGGGACAGATTTTTGCTGGGACTGTGCAACCAGCACTCTTCATTTTTCAAAGAGTCGCTTTAGAACTGGAATGCCAATTTTCTTAATCGACCCCAAATTTTCATTTTGAAAACTTTCAAAGTTGTAGGAGAGTCGTCAGAGCGAGTGTCTGTAATACTCCTCGCCCAGAATCACCCACTGTTGTTGATTTTTTTTTTTGGTTCCGCCACACTGGCCTCGGCGTGCGTGGGAATGTATCTGTTCTTTCGCGGAGGCATGGCAGAGATGGTTGGAAGCCTGGTGACATCTCCCTGCTAAAGACTTCTGAGGACACCTCTTAAGAACAGAAACATTCTCTGGGGCGCCTAGGTGGCTCAGTCAGCGGAGTCGTGATCTCCCAGTTTGCGAGTTCGAGCCCCGTGTCGGGCTCTGCGCTGTCAACACAGCTTGGGATTCTCTGTCTCCCTCTCTCGCTTTCAAAAATAAACTTAAAAAAAAAAAAAAAAAGAACGAAAAAGAATATTCTCCTAGGTAACCAAACCATGATCACACTCTGCATATTTAACCTGGAGAGACTTCCGCTTTTTCGTCATAACACATGTCTGGATGTTTGGTTTAGAATATAGGGTTTTCGTTAGTCTGGATACCCCGTGTCTTCTGCCCACGCTAGTGAGCTGACCTCTTTCAGGACAAAACGAGACAGTTCCATAACTCAATACCATAGATGAATATCTCTAAGTAATTAAATGCTCGAATTCTATTTTGCTCAAAGTACACCTGCAGTACAAGTCCCGGGGAAGAACTTCACGTTGAACTACAATACTTGGTACTTTGGAAACTTTTTAATTTTTTTTTTTAAAGACAAAGACACTTGGGGCGCCTGGGTGGCTCAGTCGGCTGAGCGTCTGACTTCAGCTCAGGTCACGATCTCGCGGTCCGTGAGTTCGAGCCCTGCGTTGGGCTCTGGGCTGATGGCTCGGAGCCTGGAGCCTGTTTCCGATTCTGTGTCTCCCTCTCTCTCTGCCCCTCCCCCGTTCATGCTCTGTCTCTCTCTGTCTCAAAAATAAATAAAACGTTAAAAAAAAAAAGAAAAAAATAAAATAAAATAAAGACAAAGACACCAACGTTTGAGAAATGAAAGAGGCACGCCTCAAGTTTACTGGCTGAGGAAACATCAGTAAAATTCAGACTTAAAATTCCAGCAGTCTTGTCCAGCAAAGCCCAAAACCCTAAAACGCACAGCCTTTGGGGATGGGGGGTGCGAGAGTGTCACCCCAGGCCAGGCGCAAACTGCTTCCATGTCCCATATTTCTATTCATAACCCGTCTACACAGAGGTGCCCATCCATCATGCCCTTTAGAACCATCTCGAGGGGCGCCTGGGGGGCTCCGTCAGTTAGGCGTCCGATGTCGGTTCAGGTCATGATCTCACGGTTTGTGGGTTCGGGCCCCGGGTCGGGGTCTGTGCCGACAGCTCAGAGCGTAGCACCTGCTTCGGATTCTGTGTCTCCCTCTCGCTCTGACCCTCCCCTGCTCACGCTCTGTCTCTCTCAACAATAAATAAACATTAAAAAATTAAAAAAAAAAAAAAAAAAAAGAACCGGGACCTTTGAAAGGACACATAGATGCCTGGGAGACTACCCTGGGCCAATTAAACAGGAGTCCCGGGGAGAAAGCCAAGGCATCAGTATTTACAAGCTCCCCAGGGGTTCTGAGAAGCAGCCAGCTCGGGGACCCAATGTCCTGAAGGAACAGAAGCCCAGGCACTGGCTGCAGCTGTTCATTTCTGTCCGCCTCCAACCGTCTCTGGTCTCAGCACATCATGCTACCCTGCATTTCTCTCTCCCCTGCTGCTGATCTCCTCGCAAGCATTCACCCCGAGATGCTGCCGGGCCAGAACCGTTCCTAAAGGCGCTGACCGCAGACCTCCCACCAGGCCGGAGACACCGGGGAATTCTCTTAGCAGGGTGGACACGGCAGGTCTTTGGGTCCCACCAAAAAAGAGCTGTGCGTTCTGCCAGCGGGAAGGTCCCGCATCGCCAGGGGGTGGGGACGGGAGGAACCAAAAGCAAAGGGAGGACGAGGTGTGCTGGTCCGTGCGGGGCTTTCTCAGCTAAGTCCTTGGCCGTGAATGGTGGTCACTGGGCCAGGAGGCTCAGCGACAGGAGAAATCGGTAGGCACTGAAATGTCCCTTAAGGACAGTTCAATCCTCAAGCAAAGCCGGGCGTCGGTGCTAAAACACCTAAAAATGAGAACACAGGGCAGTGCGACTCTGTCCCTTTTTCCCCTTCTGCCCATCACAACTGCCACACTGTCTTCTCCAGAACCCGGGCTCCGGCTCCAGGGAAGGCGAGCCCTGCGACGTGCCAGGAGTTTCCTGGGCTCCCGCGACAGGCCGGGAGAGGAGTCTGAGGCAGCCAACGCCGCAAGACGTGGGGACACCCAGACCCCTCTGTGGACACCTCACATCCTGTCACCAGGGAGGCAGCCGGGGCACACACGGACAAACAGCGGGCCGGGCCGGTAACCCTATCCGATTCCTGACATTGCGGCCCCCTCCCGCCCCCTCTGATCTCCCTTACATCCTGGGATTGAATGGCCCTATAAAAATGTCCAGCGTGAAAGACAGATTCAAAAACCGAAGAAACATTATCCTGATGGCAGTCTTTTAACATCCTCTGTCTTCAGGCCCTTCCCCCAACCCTCCCCCCCACCCACCCCCAGCCAGGCAAGAGAATTTATGGGCTGTAGGCCCTGTTTTTCTACATTGATGGAAACGGCTGGCAAACATTTCCACTGGGCCAAACTCCATCCAAAGAGTCAAATATCAAGGCACCCAGCTGAGCTCCCGGAGTCAGGGTTTATGAAGCCAATCGATGTGCCCCGCGACCGTAAACCATCTTATATTTACTATGACAGGACAGTATTTGAGTTCATAAAAAGATGATTTTTGTCTAACTTCGGGTGCCTGCAAGGAGCCTGTGTATCAGGCGCGGATACAGAGCCTGAAAAGCTAAGTCAGCCAGCTGTTGTGGGCTCATTTTGTTCGAGAAAAGGGGTCGGCGTCAGAGGTAAAGGGGCCCTAAGCAAGATCCCGGTGATCGGGGGTGCGCTCAGAAGTGGGAAATAGTTACCTGGTCTGAGCGCGCTCCAGATGCAAGGTGGGAGGAAGAGAACCGATTTCCTCAACCTTCCAGACCCTACCTCCTCCAGGGATGGATCCCATTGGGAAAGGAAGAGTCAGTTAGGAACCTCTCCAACATGCCACCAGAATCCTGGGGCAGGTCAGAGTCATTGGTCATCATTTCATGGGGGGCCGTGGTACCAAAAGGAAGTAAAATTAAACTACGAGGGGTGTTTTGAGCAGGGGGGGGTGACAAGGGCAGCGCCTGCCACAGAAAAGGGCAGTGAGTTCTCTGCTGTTTCAGGAAACTGAAGGATCTGTGTGTTGGTTAGACCAATGTCATGATTCACTAAATCATTAAGCCTCGTTACAGGACCTGGCGTCGGCTGGAGCCAGCGAAACCCGAGTAGGATTTTCGTACGTCATTTATTTTTAAATGTTTCTTTATTTTTGAGACAGACACAGAGAGAGAGACAACAGTGTGAGCCAGGGAGGAGCAGAGAGAGAGGGAGACACAGAATCTGAAGCAGGGTCCAGGCTCTGAGCTGTCAGCACAGAGCCCAACGCGGGGCTCGAACCCGCGAACTGTGAGATCATGCTCTGAGCTAAAGTCAGACGCTTAACCGACTGAGCCACCCAGGAGCCCCTTGTACCTCATTTTGTAATAGGAATTTGGGCAAACTATGAAAGCATCAGATGTCCAGCCATTCCCCTGATCCCATGCAGGGGCTGGGGGTGGGGGTGGAGGTGTAAAGTTTTCTTCACCTTGATAGTGGCTTGACGGGTTAGAAATTCAGAAGGTTCTTTCCAGCTCTGACACTCTCTGCCTCTAAGGAATCAGTAAGTGGATGGAGTCCAGAGGGTTTTTAGCCTAGCAGAACATGAGGAAATGTCCTTCCCTCAAGACATATGTCCATGATGCTGAACTGAAGGCTGTTATTCCCCCCCCCCTTCTGGCAGTGGACATTTCTCCCTAGAGAACATGGCTGGCACTCCTTCCTTTCCTGAGTCTACGTTTCCGAACTTTTTAAATGCTTTTTCATGAACTGTTGGAGGGAAACGCAAAAATCACGAAATTGCAACTGTTAGCACTGGGGCCAGGGTTATGGTTTTTCTTAATTAATTATTGTCGAATGAATGGTCCAATCTTCTTTTACACAAAGAAACATTTGGACCCGTCCCACTGACCGAAAAGCTGCCTTACCACTGCTCTGTAGGAAGTTTAAGAGTTTAGAATTGGTTTTAGAAAGTTTTTAATGTTAATCCAAGAAAAGCAGTCAGTTCTTCCATCAGCAACACCTCAGGACATGTGTTCATGTGTTTTGTTTTTTTTTTTTCTATACACTGATTTTATTCGCCCATGCACTGCAACATGTATTTTTATCCCTTGCTCTAGAAAACACCAGAAGTGGAATGCATTGAGGAAGTTTGCAGGGCGTAAGGATCTTCTCTAAAGACCCAGGTGCTTTTTGACAGAGATTTATCTTTCTGAGGAAATCACTCAATCCAAGAATCTTTCCATATTTGAGTTTAATCCGTTTACGTTTATTTTGATAAGTTACGCATCTGAACTTGTTTTCTACCACCTTATTGGGTGCTTTCCGCCTGCTGGGTCTGTTTCTTTGCTCCTTCCTTAACTTCTTTTGGATCGAACAAATTTATTTGTATTTTGTTCTATAGTCTCTCCAGCTTGCATTTTATTCTTTTAGCGGCTGAGTTGAAATGTTGTGCATGACAAAGGACTTAAGAACATCGAAAGTTCATGTCGCTATCCTTCTTGCCATCCACACGAAGACTTTAAAATGCCTTGACGCTGTCCCCTCTTCCCCGCCCCACTTCACTTCTTTATTCCTTCTGTTCATTTTATATTCATTGCTCATTTAGACCTCCTAGTTTAACAATTTCTTGCCTCAACGCTGCTTTAATTACACCACGCTTTCTTCACGGAGTCAGTCTTTCTTGCTAAAGTACGTCATCGAGTACTGGTTTCATTCAAAGCCTGTGTGTAGTTAGTTCACTGTCCACATTCTCCCTGCTCCGTCCTAGGGAAGTCTTACTAAACAGATCTTAGACCTATGTGGTCTATTCTCTGTGCCTCTAAACTGCCTGATCTTAGTTTCTATCTCATTACCTCTTCGATAATTTTATCAAATCTTTTAGTTATTCCTATTTTTCAGCTCTCTTGCTCTGCTGTTTGGAAAACTTATCAGGGTGATCCTTTATTTATGACTGCGTCTTCCTGTTTCACTCCGAGGGTTATCTCATCCACAGAGTTGCTAATCTCAAGTCTACTTTTTATTTCACATTCTCTCTGGTTCTTTTTCAAATCTTCTTTGTGCGGGCATGAGTCTTCGTCCTGGATTTTATGTTTCATTTGACTTCTTTACTCATTTGAGATAAGCATTTCTGTATCTTTGGGATGTATTATATGAAGTCTCTCTTGAGGTTTACAAGGCCAATAGCCCCTCCCTCGTGGTTGATGTCTGTCCTGAAGTAACTGACATTGGTAATGGTGCACTTGTCCTCAGTCGTGGTTGTTCATTCTGGGGAAGTGGTGAAAAGCAAGGGAACCAAGTTACGAAATTCACCCAGGGGCACCCCGGGTGACTCGGTTGAGCATCCACCTCTTGATTTCGGCTCCGATCGTGACCTCATGGTTCGTGGCTTTGAGTCCCACATCGGGCTCTGTGCTGACAGCCCCAGAAACTGCTTGGGATTCTCTCTCTCCCTTTCTCTCTGCCCCTCCCCCGCTGTCTCTCTCTTTCAAAATAAATAAAAATAAAAAAGAAGAAGAAGAAGAAGAAGAAGAAGAACAAAGAAAATCACCCAGGGTAGTTTCAGGTTTTCTTCTGCCTAAGATACGGGGTGTTCAAGGCAGGTTATGTTCATTTCTCAGCCTGGACTTCTCACACTTCACAGGAAATATAAATTCAGACCACATGCAAACATACAACTCCTATAGCCGTGGTTCGAATTCCCTGGGGGCAAATTTCTTCTTGTGTCCAAAATCCTAGAGAGAGGAAAAGCTTCCTCAGCACTTTCTGTTCTGAGCTGGGAGGCGAGCCATGAGGTCAAAGAGCACGGAGTTCGTCAAAGCATTTTGGTTTTGCGTCGGGGGCAAAATCTGGATCTCCCGGCAAACCCAGGCCAAATCCCAGAACCCCAGCCTTTCCACCTGCGGGTCCTTCTTCCTGCTTCGCCTCTGTGGGTTCCTGCGGCCTCGGGCTCGCCTTACTGTTCTGGCAGGATTTCCTTTCTTTAAACTTCGACTGGGTGTACTTGTTTTTACTGTGGTGGTTGTTAGATTTTTATGCAACGTTCCTATGTGTTTATTGTTCATCGTTGGAGGGAGGCAGGAAGGAGATCTCATCTTTCCCCAGCTCCATCCATCTCCTCGCTGGAAGTGTTTCTGAGATAATGAAAGGCTTTAATAACGAGGTTATATTTGTACAGCATCTCAGGAGCCGAGAGGCTAATGAGCACCCAGCACCTACATGCAGGGCCCTCAAGCAGCAGACGTCCGCGACAACGCGAGCCCTCCGGTGGAGACCGCTATGGAATGCCGTCGGGGGCACAAAGCCCGATGCCCCGAGATGATACCAGAATGAATCAGATGATTCACTGCTCACGTTCCCAAGCTGTGCCTTGCCAGCTCCTGCAATCTCTACCTCTCTATGCAACCATTAACGATTTTTAAGGCTCTCATTTTTCACAACTATCGGCTTCTGAAAACTTTAGTGCGGAAGACCAGACTGGGAGTCAAATTCTGATGTAAATTCAATCCCTTGGAAACCAGAGCAGGGGGAAAAGGGTAAAAATGGGAACTTCTGAATCGCACACCCGAAGAATCTCAATGATGCCTCCCCTGTGACCTTCCTGGGGCTCACATTCTGTGCTCTACAAATCTCAAATGGATCTGTAGCCGTTCCACACTCCTCCCACCTTCCTGCTCACATAAACTGTGTCCTAGATGGGTAGACTGGAAATTCTATTCTGGGAGTCACCACTAATCCAGCTTGGAAAGTAGCACAGACAGCAGTTAGCAGGTTAACCAACAGCTAACCCCAACTCAAAAAGTCGTCTTCTAGCTCAAAAGTGGTAAAATCTGCTAGAAGTTTTGACTTTCAAATATTCTCAGCACATTTGAGAGATCCCAGGCCTCTCCCCTTTGCAGGGGTGCAAGTAAAGGCATGTCCTTAGGATATGGAAAGCATAAATCAGGAGTCAGTGTTCGTATTAGGCAAAGAAAGGTCATCTCTATAATATTTCAATTTCTCTCCCAAATGATTGGTCATTTTCTTCTTCAGCTATCTCCTACAGAGATCGTCTTGCCTTTTGTCCCCAAATGGTAAGAAAAGATGCTTAGTCCTAATGCATTTTTTTAAATGTTTTCTTTATTTCTGAGACAGAGAAAGACACAGCATGAGCAGGGAGGGGCAGAGAGAGAGGCAGACACAGAATCCGAAGCAGGCTCCAGGCTCTGAGCTATCAGCACAGAGCCCGATGTGGGGCTCAAACTCACAAACTGAGAGATCGTGACCTGAGCCAAAGTTGGACACTCAACGGACCGAGCCACCCAGGTGCCCCTGCATTTTTAAAAAAAAAATAATAAAGATAGTATCACCTGATAAATAACTCTGGAAATAAGAAGAGGAAATAATCCCTCATCGATAATTCTAGCATGCTAGCCTCTTTAATTTTTTTTTTTTTAACGTTTATTTATTTTGGGGACAGAGAGAGACAGAGTATGAATGGGGGAGGGGCAGAGAGAGAGGGAGACACAGAATCGGAAACAGGCTCCAGGCTCTGAGCCATCAGCCCAGAGCCCGACGCGGGGCTCAAACTCACGGACCGCGAGATCGTGACCTGGCTGAAGTCGGACGCTTAACCGACTGCGCCACCCAGGCGCCCCAGCATGCTAGCCTCTTAATGTATTTCCTTCTAGTCATTTTTTTTTGCCTTATGATTTTTATTTCAATAGCTGAAATTTTTCATGTATTTATAGGAGTTTTAGGTTCTTAAACTTCCTCTTCCTTTCTTCCTTCCTTTCTCCCTCCTTTTCTTCCTTCCTCCCTTTCTATCTCTTCTCCTTTTTCCCTTTCTTTCTTCCTTTTTCCTTCCTTCCTTCCTTCCTTCCTTCCTTCCTTCCCCTTTCTCTCACTCTCTCTCTCTTCAATCACAACAACCCTCAAACTAGAGCAAGGTAAAAATTCCTGGCCATATTTTACAGAGAAGGCAACTGAGATCCAGGCATTTGACAGTCCGTTGCTCAGTATCAGAGAGACAGGAGGCGTCTGCGGTTATGAAGGCTTTTCTTCGCTGACTGCAGACCCAGGGAGCTCACATTTGCTACTTCAGCCCACACAAACTCCCGGGTGGTGAATGGTGAGCCACTGCCAGAACTACAGGGAGAGAGGAGGACAGGTGGTGACTTGAGAAGTGCCGATGACGAGTCTAATCAGCATGTGCCTACCAAGAGGCAATGAAGCCAGTTTTCTTGTGAGCTGGACAGTTGTGAGAAGAAAAAAATCCCTCTCCCCCCCCACCCCCGCCCATACTCTGTGTGATAGCAAGGCTGCTTTGATGAACTTCAGTCATTTAAAACAACAAATCTTGTGTTTCATAAAAAAAGGCCTCCATGTCCTTCTGTGCGTGTTTTATGTTATACAGTTGACACATTACTTTAGTAAATGCTGGCCTCTGTAGACTGAAGGACGACAATCTCCCGCACAGGACATCCAAGATGGCACTGGTGACCAATTGGCCAACTCCAATTTGTCTCAGAGGTTAACTGGCAACTTTTCCTACCCTTCCCATGGCCCTGTGGTGCCTCGGGAGATTCCTCATGCCCTGAGGGCTATGAAAATGGAAGAGAATTCACACTGGACAGAGGATAAAGAGATGGAAAGGTATGCGACAACACAAGTGCAGTCAAATGTTAAGTAGAACGTAGGCGGTGAGTGGATGCACGTGCCCTGTACAATTCTTTCCGCTTTGCTACATATCGAATTTTTCTTTGTAAGAAAATGCTATTTTAAAGAAGAAAACTAAAGGGAGACCGCCTCCCCAGAAAATGCTTTCCTAAGTAACAAAATGTTGCTGGTTAGACTTTTTTTCCATGTCTCCTTGTCTTTGTTCACCTCGCCCCCTCACTGTGTCCTTCTTACCTCCACAAATTGCTTGGGAACACTTCTCTAGAGATGACCAAACATGATCAAAAAGCATTGAACTGAACCCATTTTGGGGAGGACAAAAGTGAGTCCTAAAAAGGGGAACCGACTTGTCCCAAATCAAGCCGTCACACGGCAAGTTCAGGAGCATAAGACAAATCTTCTGTGATCTAGAACATGCAGCATTGCTGTATACTTTCCTTCCAAGGGGATGAACAGTTGGACTTCCTTCTTGTGGGACCTTAATCGGGAGGGACTAGAACGGTACGTTTAGAAACTTTAAGTGGAGGTTTTAAAGAAGCTGGGATGCTGAGCGCAACCTACGAGCTAGCCAAGGGGACGGGAGGGATTTGATTTGATTCTGTGGTTGACACCGGGCGCACAGCTAAAGTGGTTGTTCTTGAACTTCTGTTCATAAAGGCTGGGCTCCCTTGAGGGGAACGTCTGGGCTGCCCAGAGGCGATTGAGGTGACACTCATCTGCCTAAGGTCATTCCACCTGCCTGACATTCAGACCCACTCTCTTATTTTGCAAGAACAAGGAGATGGGGAATTCAAGAGCTAAGTGTCTGAGTTTCTACCAGGTGTGGGGCACTGGGCCAGAAACCACAGGAATTTTTTTTTTTTAATTCAGCAAAACACACACTCAAGGAACTAACCATCCTATTAAGGATACAGAAGACGCGAAAAGAGTAAGTTAAAAGGTTATGTATTGAATTGCAGGAAAGTGATGACCCGTTTTCCAACCCTATGATCATGCTGACTTAATAGCTCAATCCCAGGGGGCAGGAAGCGATTTTTACGTGTGTGCCTGGAGTTCAGGAGATCCTGGAGAAGCAGAACAACCCATTCCATTGGCGTTTTCCCGCTTACATCTGGATTTCGGTCAAGATATCGAATGCCCATCAGATTGCTCACCCTGACCTCCTAACCGCCAAACCTACTCGATTCTCACCGTTCTGGGTTCTCCAAGCCTCCTGCCTGTCTGCACGGAAGATGAACACCGTCCTGGCCTCCGCGGCATGGCAGTGACCCTTCATTTCATCTGACCCCTCCTGGACGCATTTCAAATACCCTTCTGTGGCCCAATGGCCCCGACGAAGGCTTCTTCCAAGGCCTCCTGCTCCCCATCTCTTGTAAGTGCAATCCATCCCCAGTTTGTCCCCTGTGATGTGCTCCAAAACATCACTCCAAGTCGGCCTTGCAGTGTCACTCCTCCGGCTGATGACGGTTCCGCCTGGAACTCACCTCCTGACTTCTCTGAGAATCCAGAACCACAACCTTTTACCCATGCTCGCTTACCTTCCCCTGTTGCCATACAATCATGATGAACATCTAAGAACGCTCACTTTAAGCTTATTTACTTATTTTAAGAGACAAAACCCAAGCGGGGAAGGGGCAGAGAGAGGGAGAGACAGAATCCCGAGCAGGTTCCGCGCCATCGGCGTGGAGCCCGATGTAGGCTTGAACCCACGAACTGGGAGATCAGGCCCTGAGCTGAGATCAAGAGTGGGATGCTTAACCGACCATGCCACCCAGGAGCCCCAACAAGGGTCACTTTTATTTTATTTTATTTTTTATTTATTTTTGGGACAGAGAGAGACAGAGCATGAATGGGGGAGGGGCAGAGAGAGAGGGAGACACAGAATCGGAAACAGGCTCCAGGCTCCGAGCCATCAGCCCAGAGCCTGACGTGGGGCTCGAACTCACAGACCGCGAGATCGTGACCTGGCTGAAGTCGGACGCTTAACCGACTGCGCCACCCAGGCTCCCCAACAAGGGTCACTTTTAACTCCTTGTTATTCTCCCAAACCAATCAGACACCGACATATGTGATGATTCGGCCCCTGCAGGTGTCTTCCTGATACGAGACTGTCTCTTCACCGCCTCTCGCTCAAATGACAGAAATGGTGGGCTGGTGGGAGTTCTCACCCCCCACTATGCTCCAGCCCACACCCAGCACCCCCTCAGTTAATTCAATCTATCTTCAGTGCCGTAACAGTCTTCCGAAAACACTGAAGGGCACCCGTCATCACCCTGCTCTGAAACTTTCCCTACTTCCGTGGGAAAGAATTTCCAAACTTTTCAAGGGACTTTCAAGATCCCCCACCACGAGGTTCTAACTTTTCTTTCTCATCTTGTCTCATAATCCCCTTTGTCGCCAAAACATCGTGCCCAGTTAAATGAATTCTCTTGCTTCCCCACTACGACAGCCCCCAAATATAATCCCCCTTCCCACTTTGCCATTGCCCCTACCTGGAATTTTCCCCGATGTTTCCTTGTGTATCTAATTTCTATCCGTTTGTTAAAGTTTATTTATTTTTGAGGGAGAAAGAGCATGAGTGGGGGAGGGGCAGAGATAGAGGGAGATTTGGATTCTCACCTGACATGAGACAGCCTGACGCAGGGCTTGAACTCATGAACCGTGAGATCGTGACCTGAGCCAAAGTCAGATGCTCAACCGACTGAGCCACCCAGGTGCCCCCTACCCATTTTTCATGATCCAGAAGGCTTTACTCCAATGCCCCGCCACACAAAGATCTCTCCTGCTCTCTTAGCTCGAAATTCTCTGATATTTGCCACCTGTTCCCCCTCACGGGGCATTGCGCCTCCCACCCTCTACCGCAATGCTTTCCCGATTTCTCCACCAAACTGCAAACTCCTGCACGAAGGGGTAGAAAGTATCAAAAAAGTCGGGTAATGAGGCTTGAGGTCAGAAAGGAATGCAATTCCCAGCCTTCATCCTGATTTCACCCTTTGCCAAATTCATGAGACAATGTAAACAGAACCACATTGCTTAGATGAAGACGGAACCGCAGAGGCGCACAAAGGAGTCTGGATCCAGTGGATTCCTAGCTCCAATCGGGGAGTTCTTGCACTCGCTCTCGCCCTCACTCTCTCTCCCTCTCTCCCCTAATTAGGTGACTCGTGTTGGGAGAACAAAAAGTAGGAAAACCATTCTTACCCTTCAACTCCCTTCCATTGTAGCTTACAGCTTATTCTATGGGTGTTCCAAGATTTTCGTTCTTTTGCATTTGTCTAAGCGATTCCCAGACAGCGCAAGACCATGCCAAGGGTTGGCAAAGAGTCTGCCAAGATAAGAGAGAAACTGTACTGGTAAAGAGTGAGTGGGAAAGCTGACTCATTATTGGAATGGCTACCAACACACCAGCAGATTGAGAAGCCGCAGAAGGCTTCACTGTAAGTATTAACCTTCATTCACAGCTTCAATGCCGAGTAGCAAGCCTCAGGTAGATTAGGAAGGCCGGAAAAATTCCCCAGAACAGTGCCATGGAGAAGCTCTGCTCTGCCGTGAATGAGATGATCACAGCAATGTTTTCCAGGAAGGAGATAAAGGCTTTTGCGCTTAACAGACGGTCCCTGACCATCGTTTAAACAAGAACTTGCTAGAAATGCAAAGCCTGAGGCCCCACACTAAGCCTCCTCAATCAGATTCTCAGGAGCTGGGGCCAGGAGTCCGTATGTGTGTGTTGGGGTGGAGGCGGGGGGGAGGTTGTGGTTATTGAGATATATTTGACATCCCACATTGTGTTAGCTTCCGCTGTACTCCATGATGATTCGATATTTGTACGTATGGCAAAACGATCACCGCAGTAAATCTAGTTAACGTCCTTCATCGAGCAGAGTTATAGAATTATCTCTCGATGAGAACTGTAAAGATTTACTCTCTTTCTTAGCTGGGGCACCTGGGTAGCTCACCCGGTTGACCGTCCGACTCTTGGTTTCGGCTCAGGTCATGATCTCACAGCGTGTGAGTTCAAGCCTGACATCGTGTCCTGTGCTGACAGTGCAGAGCCTTCTTGAGATGCTCTCTCTCTCCCTCTCTCTCAGCCCTTCCCCCCCTGTATATACTACATTCTCTTGACTGACTTACTATAAATTAAGGTTTGTAACTTCACCCATTCTGCCCACCCCCGCCCTCTGGCCACCACCAGTCTGCTCTCTGTATCTTATCATCTTTTTTTTTTTTTTCAACGTTTTTATTTATTTTTGGGACAGAGAGAGACAGAGCATGAACGGGGGAGGGGCAGAGAGAGAGGGAGACACAGAATCGGAAACAGGCTCCAGGCTCCGAGCCATCAGCCCAGAGCCTGACGCGGGGCTCGAACTCACGGACCGCGAGATCGTGACCTGGCTGAAGTCGGACGCGTAACCGACTGCGCCACCCAGGCGCCCCTGTATCTTATCATCTTGATTCTTTTTCTATTTGTAGATTCTACACAGAGGTGAGACCATACGGTATTTATCGTTTTCTGACTTCCATCAACTCAGCATTCTGCTCTCAAGATCCATGATGTTGTCACAAATGACGAGATGTCACTTTTTTTTTTTTTTAATGGCTGATACATACAGCTCTTGAAATTGGTGTTTCTGTTTTCTTTGGATAAATATCCAGAAGTGGGATCTCTGGATTATAAGGGTGGTCCTATCTTTAACTCTTTAAAGAGCCTCCATATGGTTTCCCAGGGTGGTCGCACAAAATTACATTCCTACCAACCATGCACAAGGGTTCTCTTTTTTCCACATCCTCACCAACACTTGTTATGTCTTGTGTTTTTGACAACAGCCATTCTAACAGGTGTGGGGTGACAGCTCATTGTGGTTTCAATTTATAACTTCCCTGACAACGAGTGATGTTGGGCAATTTTCCACATACCTGATGGCCGTCTATAGATCTTTTACAAAGAATGTTTATTCAGATCCTCTGCCCATTTTTTAATCAAATTGTGTGTTTTTCTTGCTACTGAGCTGTTATGAGATCTTTATGTATCTTGGATACTAGCCACTTCTCACACATAGGATTTCCAAATATCTTCCCTTATTCAGTGGGTCTGTTCATTTTGTTGATGGTTTCCTCGGCTGTGCAAAAGCTTTTTAGTTTGGTGTAGTCCCAATTATTTATTTTTGTTGTATTGCCTTTGCTTTTGGTTGTCAAAATTATCTCTAAGACTGATGTCAAGGAGCCTACTGTCTATGTCTTCTTCTAGGCATTTTAGGACTTCAGGTCTTACGTTCGAGCCTTTAATCCATCGTGAGTTACTTTTAGTATAATGCAGAAGAGAGAGGTCCAGTTTTCCCATCACCATTTATTGAGGACACTGTGATTTCTTGGCTCCTCTGTCATAAATTAATTGACCATCTATGCATGGGTTTATTTCTGGGCTCTCTATGCTGCCATTGATCGAGGTGTCTGTTTTTATGCCAGTACCATACTGTTTTGATTCCTATAGCTTTGTAATATCATTTGAAGTCCGACAGCATGATGCCTCCAGCTTTGTTTTTCTTTCTCAACATTGCTTCCACAGTACAGGGCCTTTTATGGCTATATACACATTTTAGAACTTTCTTCTATTTCTGTGGAAATTGCCATTGATATCTGATAGGAGTTGGACTGAATCTGTAGATTGCTTGGGGTAATAGAGACATTTTAACGATATCAGTTCTTCTGATCCATGAACATAGACCATCTTCCCACTTATTTGTGTCTTCTTCAACGTCTTTCATCAAAAGAATCTGTGCTTTCATGGCTGTCTCTAGGAAATTCTAACGCCCACTTAGATTTGGGAAGGAAGAGCTTCACAAATGGTGCTACGTTGTGTTAGGAATGGCCATGGAGCAGATAACTCTAGAACTTAGTGACTGAAAACAGCAGACATTGATTACCTCTCACAGGTCCAAGACAGCTTGTCAGGCTCAGGGTTATCTCTTAAGATTGCAGTCGAGTTGTCAGCAGGGGCTGCAGCCACATGGAGTCTTGACCATGGTGAAGGACCCACTTTCAAGCCACTAATGTGGCTGTGGCAGGAAGCTTCAGTTCCTCGCCGTACGGGCCTCTCTACCAAACGTGGCAGCCGACTTCCTCATGTCAAGTAATCCCAGAAAAAGGGCACACCCAACCTGGAAAGCACAATCTCTTAATAAATGAACCCTGAGAAACAGCATTCTATCGCTTCGGCCATATTGAATTTGTCGTCATAAGCCAGTCACTGGGCTCAGCCCACACTCAAAGGAGAAGGATTAAGCTCCACCTCTTGAGGGAAGGACCATCAAAGAATCTGTGGCCCAGTCTTCAAAACCACCACAGTAGTGTTGAGGGCGTCCAAAAACCATCAAGAGCGCACAGCACCCATTTTAATGAAGACCTCTGCAGCCTGTGAGATCAAGGGACGTGGTCACCATCGGTTAGTTATTCTGAGAACAAGCAACTACTCTACTTCCTTTCTTTGCCATTAAGCTGATGAGTGTCACTCCTCCCAAATTCCATTCCTGCAAGAACAGGCATGGGGGTTTGGTAGGATGGCCTACCCAGCATGCTGTCATTTAGTGGAGTTGAGGGATCTTCATCCTGATCCTGCCTAATCTGGATTAGACGCGATCCTCTGAGCCATTACGGGCTCGGTCTCCAACATGGGTCCATGGGCTTGCTTCCCAGCTGCTTCCATAGGGAAGCCTGTCTTCCCCCCAGCCTTTCACCCTGAAGAGCCTTTAGGGAACAAAGCCCACTGCCCCCTCCTAAAAGAAAGGAAGAATGGGACCTTGAGAATATTGGTCATGATAGAAAAGCCCAGAAGCTTTCCTCAGCCTATATTCACACAGCACAGTACAGGATACATGCGGAACAGCACAGTTTTAGGCCAAGGGAACAGAAATCGCTTCGTTTGATGTAATTCTGCAGAAGAAGGAATTCGGCCACAGGGAAGTCAAGTTTAAGTTCACTCATCAATGTCAAAGCCAGGACTAGATCCTGGGCTTCACAACTCCACAGTGGTTGGTTTTGGGTTTTTTGTTTTTTTTTTTATGTTTATTTTTGAGAGAGAGAGAGCGCGCACAAGCACGGGAAGGGCAGAGGGACAGGGGGACGGAGGACCTGAAGCAGGCTCCATGCTGACGGCAGAGAGCCCGATGTGGGGCTCCGCTCACGAACCCGTGAGATTGTGACCTGAGCTAAAGTAGGACGCTTTACAGACTGAGCCACCCAGGGAAGTGACGCTTAGTTTACTAAGCCATCCAGGTGCCCCTGTTTTGTAAATGGTCAGATGCTTAACTGACCGGCGTCTTAATACATTAATTCCGTTGGGACACATTCGTGCTTTCAAAACAAGCCTGACTGCAGAACTGACTGTATTCTCTTTCTAACAAGTAAATAAGCTTTAATAGGAACTAATGAAACATTTGTAATACATTCGTCTACACACTCCGCAGGGTCTCAGAACACCGAGTCCCATGAACGAAGAATAAATAGATGTGAGTCTGTCTGGCACCCAGTAGGCAAAAGAAGCAACAGATGACTTAATAGTTCGCTCTGCAAAGAAGTTGTGTTAGATCAGTGTTTTGGAGACATCTCTCAAAAGCACTACTTGATGATTAGAATAGCTATGAAGCTGTTTTGAGAAACTTCCGTCTATCAGATAAGAATTGGACTAGATGACCCGGAGGTCATTCCCAATGCTAATGATGAGATTTTATGAGAGGGTGCTGTTTTTCTCTTAACGTAACAAGGTATTTATTTTTGGATGAAGAGTAAAGGAGTTCATGTCCCAAAGGGCTGAGATTTAGTACAGGCTCCATAAATTCCAAACAGGAACTGAATACAACAACAGTAAATCCAATCACGCCATTCTGAGCCTAAATATTTCACATTTTGCAAACAAAAAAAAAAGCCCCCAAAATAACATTTAGAATACGTTTTGTGTTTTGTTGGGGCAGCATCTTAAACAACCGCAAACATGTGAAACATGTCTCGTCTCTGTCATTTTTATATGAACATATGCCGTGAAATAGTCCAAATTACTTTCTTCTGATTATGGAAGACACTTCTTTCCTTCGACTGTTGTCTTACCATCTCTGTGCCGATAGAACAGAATCCACAGACTCAATCCTTCTCACTTCCTGAATGTCACCGGAGAACAATATCAAGTTTTCCTCTGATTTTAAAATTACCTTGACTTCAGCAAATACACAAAAAGGCCTTTCCTGGGAAACAGTTTGTCTGACTGGACACTTCCTTTTTTTCTGATGGATGTTATAAAAGGGGAAGCGACTCATTTGGCAAAGTATAGTACATCGTTACTCAGATCTGAGTTCAATAGTTCAGATTTTTAGAGGCCTTGGGGAGGAAGAAAAAGAACTTTCTGTTTTCAAGGAAAACGATGTTGCCCAAGCCTTCACCACTAAGCTAACATATTCTACAAAATTCTGATCAGCATATAGAAGTCAGATGTCCAGATCAATATACTGAAATTGCTTACACATATGATTACTTTCCAATTTTTAAGAACTTCCTGTTTTGAAGGGCAATGATTTCACCCAAACCTTTCAAATGATGCTGGCCTATCATGATAACGGGTATACATAATTCACATGTTCAAGCCAATATACTAATAGAGTTGTCTAAATGAACTATTACTTATTTGATTTTTTTTTTAATTTTTTTTTTTAATTTTTTTTTTCAACGTTTATTTATTTTTGGGACAGAGAGAGACAGAGCATGAACGGGGGAGGGGCAGAGAGAGAGGGAGACACAGAATCGGAAACAGGCTCCAGGCTCTGAGCCATCAGCCCAGAGCCTGACGCGGGGCCCGAACCCACGGACCGCGAGATCGTGACCTGGCTGAAGTCGGACGCTTAACCGACTGGGCCACCCAGGCGCCCCTTAATTTTTTAATGTTTATTCATTTTGAGAGAGAGAGAAAGAGCTTGAGCAGGGGAGGGGCAGAGAGGCAGAAGGAGTGAAAGAATCCCAAGCAGGCTCTGTGGTGCCAGAACAGAGCCAGATGCGGGGCTCGAACCCACAAACTGTGAGATCGGGACCTGAGCTGAACTCAAAAGTCAGATGCTTAACTGACTGAGCCAGCTAGGCCTTCCTATTTGATTTTCTTACACATGCAGGTGAAACATGCTTGTGAAAACAGAGCCAAACTATAATTTACCCATTTGAGGTAGTTTGCTACACAATCAAGGGGTTACACGCGGAAGCTTCAACGTCCCATGGATTTCTAAGCATTTTCTAACAATCATGTTTTACACTTACAGAGCACTGCTCCCACGATATATCATTTGATTAACAATTTTCATGCTTCCTGCCCCTGAGAAATCAATCATCTATTATCAGAAACAGTATCTGAGATACCAGCCATGTTTCTGAACGCCTTACTTTTTTAAGCTAGCATCTCCACGTACAGTGACCCCGGGCACGCGCTCTGATGATGTGTAAAGAGACCGCACAGTTCGTGAGGTTCTGCCATTTGCTAATTTTTGTAGAAGCGGATGATTTAAATTCCTACGAAAGACAGCACAGCCATTCGGCATCCAGAAACAGGGGGACACGTTTCTTTTCAAAAAAGAGCCAGGGGAAAAAATTATGGTGGAAACTGAGAAGGCAGTACATTGAGGGTCTCGGGAAATTTACTGGAAACCCATGGCTGCAGGGAAAAAGCGTGTGATCGGGGACACAGACACAGAGGGGCAGGAGCGACATTTCTGCAGCCGAGAACTTCAGGACGCCAAAGCGTCTCCAGAGGCTTCTGCTGGAAATGCCAAGGTTGGCCATGCACAAGGCCCGTGTCTGCTTTTACATCCCGCTCCCCTTGGTGGCGGTCCCTTCGCCCGGTGGCTGGTGGCCCTCCGAAGCATCTGTCCAGTGCTGCTTTTTCTTTCATTTTCCCTCCTGGGTCTCTACGTTCTCCTCTGCTGTCATTATGCAGGGTGTCCGGACATCCAAAGAAAACGCTGTCATGTTCTGTCACATACATGCAGAGGCCACATATGGCGCCTGGCTTTATCTCAATCAGGATATTAGACGCGTAAAGATTTCATGCAAGTCTTTGTTTCGACTCGAGCCCCCTAGCTCTTTTCATCGTTTTCTCCTCTGGGCTCTGGACCCTCTCCCCTCTAGGGAGAGAGGAAAGGATCAGTAGCAGAATAAGGAATGTCTGATCCTTGGTGTTCATAGTGAAGAAATGAGAGGTCACCGATGAAAGAATATTTTATGATTGAAACTTAAGAAAAAAAATTTCAGTGCTGATGATAGAAGGAAACACAATGCAGTTAAATTTCTGCCTTCTCTCATGGAACTTCCAAGCGAGTGTTCAAAAGATAAATGCTCTTCTTTTTTTAAGGTTTATTTATTATCGAGAGAGTGCAACCAGGGAGGGGCACAGAGAGAGAGAGAGGCAGTGGATCCGAAGTGGGCTCTGATGGGCTCTGAGCTGACAGCAGCGAGCCCGATGGGGGGCTTGAACTCATGCACCGCGAGAGATCCATGACCCGAGGTGAAGTTGGATGCTCAACCGACTGAGCCCCCCCGAGGTGCCCCAAAAGATAAACGCTCTTAAGGCAAGTTAATTTTCCTTTGCACACTTGCAGGGGAATTTAGGATAGGCTGGTGCAGCGTTGCCTTGAAAACTGGCTAAAGTTTTCAAGAAAACAGGCATAGCAGACACTACTTGTGTTCGATAATTAATGCTGAAAGCCTTAAGCATCCAGTAAAAAAAAAAAAAAAAAAAGTCCTAGCTAAAGCCCTCTGATTAAAAAAAAAAAAAAAAAAAAACTCTCGATCAAGTCACTGCACATTACTAATCACATTGGTGCAGAAAGCAGGTTGTACAAATGCAATAACCCAGATAAAAGCCCACTAAACACGTTTTAAGCCCTCCTTTCACACAAGGCAGTTTTATCTACATGGATGACCCACTATAATGGTCATAAAGCATGTTTGAAGACCCCACTGGTTGACCCCGGTCCAGGCAAGAAGGGGGAGACAGAAACACGGGGGACGTTCATTTACATTCCCTGTGTATTTCTAATTTTTTTTAACGTTTTTATTTATTTTTGAGATAGAGAGAGACAGAGCATGAACGGGGGGAGGGTCGGAGAGAGAGAGGGAGACACAGAATCCGAAACAGGCTCCAGGCTCCGAGCTGTCAGCACAGAGCCCGACGCGGGGCTCAAACTCACAAACTGTGAGATCATGACCTGAGCCGAAGTCGGACACTTAATGGACTGAGGCACCCAGGTGCCCCCTGCTTTTTTTATACAACATTTGATAACACTGACCTTAAAACTCTTCCCCTCTGCTGCCAACATTTTATTATAAAAATTTTCAACACAGCAAAAACTGGAAGGAATTGTACAAAAAAGAAACACCCTTTGCCCACGAGCTAAATGCTCAATCTGTATTTTCCTTAAAAGTCATAAGAGACTCTTACGTATGGAGAACAGACTGAGGCGTACTGGAAGGGTACTGGCAGGGGGGATGGGCTAAATGGGTGATGGGGAGGGGTACTGGCGGGGGGGGGGATGGGCTAAATGGGTGATGGGCGTTAAGGAGGGCACCTGGTGGGATGAGCTTTGGGTGTTATTTGTAAATGATGAATCACCAAATTCTACTCCTAAAATCAATACTGCACTATATGTTAACTAAATTGAATTTAAATTAAAAAAAGAATCTAGGGGCGCCTGGATGGTTCAGTTGGTTAAGTGTCTGACTTCCACTCAGGTCACGATCGGTTCACGAGTTCAAGCTCTACATGGGGCTCTGTGCTGACAGCTCAGAGCCCGGAGCCTTCTTGGGATTCTGTGTCTCCCTCTCTCTCTGCCCCTCCTCCAATTGTGCTCTCTCTCTCTCTCTCTCTCTCTCTCTCTCTCAAAAGTAAATAAAGATTAAAAAAAATTTTTTAAAGAATCTACATTTGTATTACCACATTACCTATCCATCCCTCCATCCAATTCATCCTCTCTTTTTTACCGTGTTCCAAAATAAATTATAAACACGAGTCCTGTTCCCTCTAAACACTTCTACATGCATGACATAAACTACAGAAACTATATTCCTTTGGGGCAAAAATATAAACGTGTTTTCCTGGTCCCGCTCTCTTCTTCCCCCTTCCTTGTGCCTGCTACACATTGTCACGTCTCAGCTTTGTGACAGCTGGCAAAATCCTAACAATCATGCCTTACGTGCTCCCAAGCCTGACCTCACTCACGAGCTCCAGCTTACCCCCAAAACGCTTTCCATTTCACGCCTAAGACACGTCTAAGTTGTTTGTTCTCGATGGTGCCTGGTGTTTCCGTGCTCCCTACCACAGTCACAGTTATTGATAAATAAACCTGAGCTAGCAATCTTCAAAGATTCTCCAATTTCTCCTGCCTCCCTCATGCCTAGAATTCCACCGGAAGTTTTATAATTCCTACTACCAAAACTTCTAGCAAATCTTTCTCCCACTTACCCACGCCCACTGCTGTGCTCCAGAGTTCAAGCCTCCTTCATCCATCTTCTAGACTCTGAGACAGCCACCCAGCTCGGTCTACCTGTTCTAGTCCTCTTATGCCACCTGGGATTAGATGTCCACAGCAGAACCAAAGGCGGTCTGTAGGATCAGTCCTCTGCTGAAAGCCTTCACTGCCCTCTCCCCCCACCCCGGCCCGGCTTCCAGAGCTATGCCGTTCAATATGGTGGCCACTGGCCTCACGGGGCCATTCAAACTGTATGACGTGGCTAGTCAGAATGGAGATGCATTGCAAGCATAAAACGTGTAGATTTGGAAGATACTGCATGAAAAACGCAAAACGTCTCCTCGAGAATGTGTTTTTGATTATCTGTTGAAATCACCGTATTTCAGACGTACCGCCTTACAGTCTAAATAGTTATTGGAATTAATTTCACCCCTTCGGTCTTACTTTTTATAAGGTGGCCACTAGGAAATTTAAAATGACATATGTGGTTTCCATTATATTTCTATCGGACAGTGCTGATCTAGAAGAAAACCCCTCAAACATGCCACTTACTAACCCTCAAAACTCTTTCCCCGTGCTTGCTTCCCAACATGATGTCTCACCCCCCCCTTCTACAAAGGCAACGTTGAATTAAACCACATAGTGGGATTGTTCCTCATAATGGTGATCCATCAGGGGATAAGTATGACCTCCTTGTGTCCCCCGTGACTCCTTTCAAATGCTTCATAGAATGCCCAGGCATAACACAAAAGAGAAAACGGAGGTGCAAGGGAAAATCTATAAACGAATCACGCACTCAAGTACAAAGTCAAGGAAACCTCAAAATGGATTATTAAGATGCCCAAAGGCTGCTTTGATTTGTTTTCATAGGGTATCTCTTCCAAAATAGAATGCGTGTAGTTGAGCGTATAATCCCCTTGACATGAAATGCCACCATCCCGAACAAATCCGCAGATTTCAAAAAGTTCCCACAGGTCGCTGCCATGCTGTTCTGGGGTGGGGTGAACTATTCTGCTGTTACACAACCACAAGGAGGTCCTCTATCTGAGTCGTATCTCAAGTGCAAGGTTACTTCTGCATCATGTGTTCAAGACGCCTGCAATGAATGTTGGGTGGGGGTACTCACCTGAGAGCAAGATAAGTAAAGAAAGGGAAATCGGCATGCTTGAAGCCCTCAGCTTCCCCTAGAAGTCTTCAATCCATAGCCAGGGGGCCAAAAGCCCATTTTGCTAAATAAAGTTTTATTGGCACATGGCCCTGCCCATTCATTTACATATTGGCTAAAGCTGCCTTTCTGTTACAGAAGCAGCACTGAATAGTTGAGACCTGAGAGCCTAGAAAGCCTAAAATATTTACTACCAGGCCTTTTCCGGGGTGGGGCGGGGGGGGGGGGGAGGCTGACCTCTGGCTTAAGGGTCAGTTTTTCTTTACACCAATAAAGAGGGGCGCCTGGGTGGCTCAGTCGGTTAAGCGTCCGACTTCAGCTCAGGTCATGATCTCGCGGTCTGGGAGTTCAAGCCCCGCGTCGGGCTCTGTGCTGACAGCTCAGAGCCTGGAGCCTGTTTCAGATTCTGTGCCTCCCTCTCTCCCTGCCCCTCCCCCGCTCATGCTCCGTGTGTGTCTCTCTCTCTCTCTCTCTCTCTCTCTGTCAAAAATAAACATTAAAATTAAAAAAATTAAAAAAAAAATAAACCAATAAAGAATGTCTTAGGCAGAAGGAGAGCTTCCGGCCCTGGAGATACAAGGTTGAAAAACACAGAGATGATGAATCTGCAGCCTGGAACACTCCCATTTAGTTTCTCGAGGAACCCCGAAAACACATGCTTTTTGGACTTTTCAAACAGGACTTCAGTTCACACTCGTCAGGATTTTTCAATTATTTTTTTACGTCGGGGCCACTGTTAACAAATACTCTGGCCTTCACCACAGACCAGAGGCTACGTTTCACCTTCAGATGAGACTGAGTTGCTTCACCCACGCAGAATTTTGTTTTTAGCATTGCTTCGGGTTTTTCATTATGATTAAATTATTTCCCAGTATTTTTTTTTTTTTTTTAATCAAGAGTCCAAGATTCTTTTGAAACATCCGAGGGCATGGCCATAATGAGTCTACTTTCTTAGTTGGTAATAACAATGAGCTAGAGCTGGGAAGTAATTTCTTCAATGCTTAGTTCAACGCAACTCACCACCCTTTGCCACAGGGCAAATGCACCTGAAAATCCCAAGAATTTCCACCACCCCATCACAGGCATTAGCTCCCCATGACTTCCCCCCCAAGATAAATATAAAACAGATCCAATTTGTTTTGTTTCCATCATTAAACCCTCCCAGGGCATTCTAGTAGACCCGCTGGGTTGGGGGTAGGGCTTTTTTAACAGATACTTTTGTAATCCCAAATCCTCCCACACTAAGAAGAAAGAGTGAGAGCTCATTAGAAAGAAAAACAAGTAGCTTTTATTTCTTTAAAAAAAAAAAAAAAAGCAACCACAGCATTTGATGAAAGAAACTACAGGAATAATTAGAGTCCGCCAGGAAATTAAAAAAAAAAAAAAAATCAAAAAAACAGACGCCAGATTTTGTTTACTGAAAAGCTTTGCTGGGGAAACGAAGTAACTTCATCTCTGCAGCATCATCCTACAGCCAGAGCTTTCCAAACCATCAATACAGCAAACGTGGCCTCGGTCTGGAAAGGTGAGGAAGCCCAATGTTTAGCTCCCAGGACGTCACTTTAGTTAACTGCTTAATCCAGTTCTCTCTTTATAAACACCTGAACTTTGTGAGAATCTATAAAGATTTATGACAGCACCAAACACACCGTTTTTGACTTTGTCCTTCTGCCCAGCTTGGTACTTTTGTTACTTCTTATTGAAAGGAGAGATCTACTCCAAGTAAAAACGCTGAAAGAGGGAAAAGGAATTTTATTCCCATAATCTGATTGATTACTTCCTACTCTGAGCACTCAGGAGAGAAAAAGCAAACTAGAGAAGAGAAGAGAAAAAAGAAAAGAAAGAAAACAAACTTCTACCTGTCTGTACTTGGATTTCCCCCACTAATCTACAAGCAGGCAACATCCATAACACACAAGTTACTGACGAGAACCCACGGGCCAGTCGTGCTAGCTGGGTCCCCTAATCCATACGCATCAAAATATGGGGGAAGACATCTGAGATGAAGAGCAGACATTTAAAGATGTCCTGACCGCTGACTCAGGTGAATTCGATGCTTTAATTCACCCATTCTGGGAGGAGGAAAAAAAAAAAAAAATCTGTGACTTGTTCCATTCTCTGGAATATTTTTAATAGTTTCTGTCATTGTTGCAAAACTTCCCAAGTGGAATTTTTATCATTTGGAGTCTGTAATTTTATTCTGCAGAATTCTACCCTGGGAATTAGAACCCCTGGGTTCCGATTTAGCTGAACCTTGAGCGAGGCACCTCGCTTTCTCCATAAACCAAAGACCATCTTAATCTCTCGGATACCATCGAACGCCAGCATCCTTCAGAGTTTATGATCCTATCTGGCTCGAACCAATGGAAATGTGAATCAGCAACCGTGTCTTACGCAGCAACGAATGACCTGACCACTACAGCAAAGGGCTCGGGGACTGGTAACGACCAGCTGCTGGGAAAGCAATTAGATGACGGTTATTGATAACAACGATAACGAAGACGGACAGGGCAGTGCTGTGGGGTAACAACTGGGCCGTGCCCTGACTGGGAGGACTAGCCTACCTCAAAGAATTAAAAAAGGAATGTCAATCAAGAGACGCACGCACAGAAGAGTGAGAGAGCTGGGCTTCGGCAGTGACACAGCCACGTCCGGGGGAGGGGGGGTGCCCACAGGGGAACAGCAAGGCACCGCTTGGTAACGCCAGCAACTGGGCACTGCCACCAGCTCGGCTGGCCCCAATTTCTAGGAGCAGGGAGAAGACTTCTGACTGTGTTTCCGACAGTATTTTGGCTTTCCCACACGGCAGGTAGGAGGAAACCGGCTCATTGGGGCCACGTAAGAGTTAAGAGTTGTTTTCACGGATACTGGTCGTTTTTAGTGGATGGGGAGAAAAACCCACTGAATGACCCAGGATGTTTTTTGTTTTGTTCTGTTTTAACGTTTATTTTTGAGAGAGAGAGAGAGAGAGGGAGAGGAGACACAGAATCCAAAGCAGGTACCAGGCTCTGAGTATCAACGCTGAACCCAACACGGGGCTGGAACTCGTGAACCGTGAGATCGTGACCTGAGCCAAAATCAAGAGTTGGACGCTTAACCGAATGAAACACCCCGGCGCCCCCAGGACTTCGTATATGCTCAATAAGATGAATTCTGTGATCAAATTACTTTTTAAAAAGAGAGAGGGAGAAAGAGAAGCCGAGAAAAAACACAAGTGGTTTTAAGTTATTCCATACAGGCTAACACTCACAAGGATATATAATTACCCTTAAAATTTTACTTTTTCAACTATGCCGATACATTGCCCAGTCTTTTTTTTTTTTTTAATTTTTTTGAAAGAGAGAGAGAGACAGGTAGGGGCAGAGAGAGAGAGGGAGAGAGAGAATCCCAAGCAGACTCTGTACTGTCAGCACAGAGCCCGATGCAGGGCTCAAACTCACGAACCGTGAGATCGTGACCTGAGCTGAAATCGAGTCGGACCCTTCACCACCCGAGCCACCCAGGTGCCCCTACATCGTCCAGTTTGGAGCAGCCTTGACCCACAAGCTGTGAGCCACTGATGGCTTGCTGTCTGGGCAGGAACCACACAGAGCAATCCTGAGAACATGACAGATTACCCCAGTGGCAAAGCAGCGACACGCGGGAGGAAGACAGACCCGGATCCAGCACTGGTCTACCATTCACTTGGCTAAAAGACCTTGGGCAAGTTACTTCACCTTTCCTGGGTCTCTTGTTTCCTGATCTCTAAAAAGCAAGCAGTGACATGATCTCCCCAATATTAGTCACCACATTAAAAAAATATTCAGACTACACACAGCAGACCATTCAGCAACAGGGTGAAGCCGCACCCCAAGTGGCTATGGTTACCTTTCGTCTAAAATGATACATCATCCATGGGGAGCTCGGGTGGCTCAGTCGGTTAAGCGTCCGACCTCAGCTCAGGTCATGATCTTGAGGTTTGTGAGTTGGAGCCCCCATTGGGCTCTGTGCTGAGAGCTCGGAGCCTGGAGCCTGCTTCAGATTCTGTGTCTCCCTCTCTCTCTCTGTCCTACCCCCCTCTCACACTGTCTCTCAAAAAGTGAATAAATATTTGAAAATTTTTTTTAGCAATAGATCATCCAGACAGAAAATCACAGAGGGAACAAACACTGACTTGAGCAACACTTTAGACCAGATGGACCTCACAGATACACGCAGACCATTCTACCCAACAGCACCAGAAACACACATTTCATCTCTAGGACACGTAGAACATTCTCCAGGACAGATCACCTGCCGCTCCACAGAACAAGTATCAACAAATTTAGGAAGACTGAAACCCTATCAAGTATCTTTCCCGACCAAATCACATGAAACCAGCAGGTAATAACAAGAGGCAAACTGGTAACCTCACAAATATGTGGAGATTGAACAACGTGCTCCTGAAACAGATTTAAGAGGGACGTTTATAGCCACAAACGCCTAACTACCCTGGAAAAAAAAGAAAGCTCTCAAATGAGCAACCTAACTTGACATCTCAAGGAACTAGAAAAAACCCACTTAAGCCCAAAGTTAGTAGAAGAAAGAGAATAACAAAGATCAGAGCAGAAATAAATGACAGAGAGACTAAAATGATTTATTTCATCAGGGTTCAAATATTTTGCTATTTAAAAAATTTAAAAAAAGTTTCAAGATGGGGCACCTGGGTGGCTCAGTCGGTTAAGCAGCCGACTTCGGCTCAGGTCATGATCTCTCAGTTTGTGAGTTTGAGCCCCTCGTCAGGCTCTGTGCTGACAGCTTAGAGCCTGGAGCCTGCTTCAGATTCTGTCTCTGTCTCTCTCTCTCTCTGCCCCTCCCCGACTCACACTCTGTCTCTGTCTCTCAAAAAAAATGAATACACGTTAAAAATTTTTTTTTCAAAGTTCAAGATGCATAAAGAAAAGCACATGCAACTGAGATGGAAAAAAGCCAAACAAGTAAGGAATTAAACCACAAAAATTATTTTATCTACATCAGCATGAGTAGCCTGTCCTTTGCACAAAACAGGCTCGTAAAACTGATCGGATAAAGATAAGTGAGGGATGATTAAAAGGAAACACTAAGTTCTTGAGATGCAGTCGAGGCTGTTTTGTTTTGCTTAAGTCAAAACGTAACGTGGATAAAACTATTTTTACAGTCGTTAAAAATATCAAAGGAAACGTTTCGAAGGAGATTTTCATTACTGTGTCAAACCAGAATCTCAGACGCACAACTGTGTGTTTAAAAACAGAAGTGGAAGATGCCAGCCTGTCACCTGGGCTGGACATGGGAGTCCAAACGGACAGTGGCACCGGACCCAGCAGCCCCGGCGGGAAGAACCACCCAGGACACCCTGGTCCAGGTTCTCCACCACTCTAGAAGTTGGATTTTCTCCGATCCTTCCTCGTCCGTGAACTCTGTGGTCATTCCACGTCTGTTTTACTCCCAGTGGCTGGTCTCATAAGCCACTCACCAAAGTCAGTGTCTAAATCAAAGGCGGAAAGCACCAGGTCAAGCAAGCAGATAGAACAGGGAAGCTGGTCAAGAAAATGGGGGCCAGGGGCGCCTGGGTGGCGCAGTCGGTTAAGCGTCTGACTTCAGCCAGGTCACGATCTCGCGGTCTGTGAGTTCGAGCCCCGCGTCAGGCTCTGGGCTGATGGCTCAGAGCCTGGAGCCTGTTTCCGATTCTGTGTCTCCCTCTCTCTCTGCCCCTCCCCCGTTCATGCTCTGTCTCTCTCTGTCCCAAAATAAATAAACGTTGAAAAAAAAAATTAAAAAAAAAAAAAAGAAAATGGGGGCTGTGCTGTCACCTCAAGCCACGAGCCACAGTGCCATGGGTCCACCCCATAACCAGCTTTCTAACCCCCCACAACCATTCCTCCTACATTGTAGCAAAAAAAAAAAAAAAAGAAACCCAGATGCCCCAGACTGATTTTCCTCTGACCCCTCCTTCAGTTGTGTTCTCAAAAACCTTGTCCTTTACATCAAAGTTTCTGCTCTCCGGCACGAGGATCCGGTCAGGGTGGGTGACTTTTCACGCCTTCTTCACTTTACATGTGCCAGGCATTAGAGAAAAAGAGAGAGAGAGAGAGAGAAAGAAAGAAAAACAAAACCGTCTCTGTGTCTGTTTCAGGGACAAGAGAGTAGGAGGGGAGCCCTGAGCCAATTTTAATACGGAATAAGCCGAGAGAAAGATCAGCATGTCTGCAAGCAACAGGTGCTGGCAGTGCAGGGGAGAAGCTGGCAGGGCTGTGCCGGGGGCCTTCGGAAGGAAAGGAGGAGGAAGGCACAAAAGGGAGCTGGCGTGCGAAGGAGTAGAAGCCTTGATCCCTGGATGCTGTCGGGCATCCTTTGGTTTTAGAGTAATTCGGGATGTTAAAACTGCTCCCAAATAATAGCACCGCAAAGCCTCAGATACCCCTCCACCCCGATCCCAAGGTGATCATCTTCCATGACTCTACGACGGTGATCAAAACTAGAAATTAATCTTGGTCTAATCCCATGAACGAAACCTAAACACGCGCCATACCCATTTCACCAGCTTTTCCACCAACGTCCTTCCTCCAACAGGATCTAATCAGGTCCCGCACTGTTTTTACTCACTGGTGATTAGTCTCTGATCTGTGACAGTTTACCGGTCTTTGGTTTTCACCATCTTGACTTTATTTGTTTTGAGAAAGAGAGAGAGAGAGAGCATGAGCAGGGCAGGGGCAGAGAGAAGGAGAGGAAGAGAATCACAAGCGGGCTCCGCACGGTCAGCACAGAGCCCGACACGGGGCTCGAACCCACAAACCGTGAGATGGTGACCTGAGCCGAAATCGAGGGTCATCATGCTTAACTGCCTGAGCCTTCCAGGCACCCCATGATCTTGATTATTTTTTTTAAGAATACCTTTGGGGCACCCGGGTGGCTCAGTCACTTAAGTGTCCAACTTCGCGGCTCAGGTCATGATCTCGCGGTTCGCGAGTTCGAGTCCCAGGTCGGGCTCTGTGCTGACAGCTCAGAGCCTGGAGCCTGCTTCGGATTCTGTGTCTCCCTCTCTCTCTGCCCCTCCTCTGCCCACGGTCTGTGTCTCTCTGTCTCTCAATAATAAATAAACGTTAAAAAAATTAAAAAAAAAATACCGGTGGTCAGGGATTTACTTTGTAGCTACCCTGCCATTTGGGTTGGTCCAATGTTTTCTCATTAGACTGGGATTAGGGATTTGGGGGAAGAATACCCCCACAGGTGAGGTGCCCCCCTTGCTGCCACATACCAGGGGGTGTGTGATCTCCACGTGATACAAGGCAGTGTTAACATTATCACCTGGCTACACTTGGGGTCTGCCGATCTGTCCGCTCTAATGTTCCTATTTTTCCCCTCCCCCCTGCCTTACTTTCACCTGACCGCCACCCCTCTCTCCCCGCTTCCATCCTCCCCAGGCACTGGGCTGCAGTCACAGGAAGGGCTCCCCCGTTGGGACCCTGAAATCATCTTCCCGTGCAACTGTCCTCATGGGCAGGATCTTCACGGTGTGTCTGTGGAATCGGGGTGAAACAGGCTTCTGTGCAATGCCTGTCCCTGGACGGCTCAGGGGAAGGAATACGCCTGCATCACTGCTGTTGAACTAAAATCATCTGGAAGTGTTTTCATTTGAAGCTGGCTTACAGAAAGGGAGGGGGAAAAAAACACACTAACCAAACTAGTCTGGGGCACCAGGCATCCTGTTTCACTCATGCACGTTTCCAATATAAATCTCCTAATCACTTATATCTTGTTTCTCAGGTTTATCGTGAAGGCAAGTCTCTTTGATTTCTCTCCAAAGGATCAACCTCCTGCCTGAAAGGAGCGAGCTCAGGCAGACGGGCAAAAAAAACACTGTTCAGCCACGCCCAACAGACCATCCTTGCTGTAAGATGCTACCTAAAGGCGACCCGCCCCCCTTTCCCTAATTAAGACTGCACTTTACTCTCTGGTAAGGGAGGCTTTTCTCCCCAAGTCCAGCGGCTTGGGTCCCTTGCAGACTCTCCCTCCCACTAGGTGGCACCAGATGTCACCTTCAACGTGGGCTGCTCTCCACTGATTTTCGGCTGTGCAAGAGGGTCCCGCGCCTAACGGCAAGCACTAAATTTCACTCGTAACGAACGCTTCCTCTTTTCTGACAACGCACGGTCATCTGACGGGTTCTGAAACAGGTCAAATCTGAACTTTTGGAATACGGTCCTCAAGTGATCACAGGGCGCGTGTTAACGGTCACGGCCATGGTCCTCACGACCGCAGGAGCAGAGGCGAGCAACTGGGAAGAGGTTTCAGAGGGCCCTGAACGCAGCGCTGACCCAATTTCTAAGCTCTGGTTTCACACCAGTTTATCTACCAACTGGATCACTATCCCCCACCCTCCCCAGAGAGCATTCAACTGTGTCCAGTTAGCGAATGTGCTATCAAACATTTTAAGATGTGCCTTCTACATGCCCGTAGTTACAATATGACTCCCATTACATATTAAAGGCACAGATTTAACGATAAACCTCGTTTTCACCACTCTTAACTCATCCCCTTGGCAGAAACCAATTTTCCAAAAGCGTGGAGGCGGACATCACCGGGAAACGTACCAAGAGAGGATGCTCTCTATCAGCCAAGTTACCATTACTTGGGTGGAAGAGGATGTCCCTTCCCCCAAGGGAAAGCGTTACGTGTGTGAAGTTCCCAACGGGGCCCGGCAATCTGACCGATGGTAACTGTGATTTACAGTTGTTCGAATGCATCCCTTAGAGATGTGAGGCCCTTCGTTGTTAATATTGTAGCAACTCTGTGATAGTCTCCTCACAATGTGAGCATCTGGTCTGTGGAAGGTCGGCCCCTGATGTCGTTAATCGCACAGGCTTATTGTTTTATTCCCATGACCCCTCCAAAATACAGACCTGGCATCTATTCTTTCCCGGGCCGATCAACAGACTTACGTAGAAGAGACAAATATTTTGGCCCCAGGGCTTTCTTTTTAAGTGGAGAGCAGATCATACCAAGGAGGAGTTTTCAACCCAAGAGGAGTTATGCATCCCACATCGAATGCATCCACAAAATGCATCCGTACGTGATAAATCTCATTGTTCTAAAGGAGTATTCGCGCCCGCAAAGTATTCCAGCACTGGGCTACACCACCTAAGTGTTTTTTGTTGCTGTTGTTTTTCATGCCTGGACTCAATCATCAAGAGGCTGTTCCGTATGCTGGCTGTCTGATCTTGTCCAGAAGCTCCTCCCCCAATTAATAACTTGTCTGTTACCAATTTCATCACCTTCCCTACCTACTAGGTGTCTGCTTTTGCACGTACGCGTGGACACACACACACACACACACACACACACACAGGAACTAGGCTGTCTGACTGGTACTGCTGGGGCAGTCTACTGGGATGCTAAGCCCAGAGTACAGACATTCAGCTAACAAATGACAACACTGTGGCTTCTCAGCCCCCGGGAACTATATGCGCCAGAGAAATTACATCCTCCCCTCTGTACACGTGCACCCTCAGCTCGCGGTCCAAAGCAACGTCTTCCCGCTTTCCTCCTACCCCACACCCCTTCTCAGCGCTCTTCCCTCCGATCTAAGGACAGAAGCCTCTCTGGACTTCAGTCCACATGACCTTGCATGGGTGGCCACAGACTTTGCAGCTCCCTTGGCTCGAATTTCATTTCCACCCCTTCATGCAGAAGGGGTGTGTGGCTCGGGAGGGGGGAAAATGGCACAGGGAGGTACTCTGCAGCTGCTCCCAGCTGCTGAGAAATGCCGGTTTCCCCTCATAGGAACCGAAAGTTCCTCTGTTCTGTCTGCCTCTTCGGGAGACTTGAAAAACAAGGCACTGATCATTAGAGGCCAGAGCACTTGAAATTTTGACGAAGCTGTGGTGGGGAGTGGGGGACGGGAGGGGGGAAGAACTCATTTCTACTAAACTACAAGCTGAGTGATCTTTGATCTTCCTGGATCCTGTAAGAGTACAATATTTTAGTGATATTCTTCTTCACTCAAATTATCCAGTATTACTAAAAAAACACATCACAGCGTAGGAAAGAAATATGCTATAAGAGATTAGGTACGTCCAAACAGAAACTGAAGTGTTACGTATACGTACGTTCGCAGTCCTTTAAACACTACATCCTTTAAATACTTTATAAATACGTATCTCTTATCTTACACACACACACACACACACACACACACACACACACACCGCATCTTGTTGGTGCAGAAATACACAGGGAGAGAGGGGGGCCTCTTTATTCCATTCCAAGCTCACCTGCTCTTAAACTCCCAAAGTTTTAAAGCTAATAAAACAGTTCCCTACTTTCATTTACGAACCCGCCACCCCTATAATGGAAACGCAGACTGTTCGTTGCAAAGGATTGCTTTCCCATGACACGTAAGCCACAGACATTTGTTGTCCTGATATCATGTCTGCTAAATTAAGTAATGCGGAATGTTGTTTTAAACCCCATCAGGGTGGAGTTTCATCCCCAGAACACTCCACTGAAGCCATTTTTTTAGAGATTTGCAGTAAAATTTCATTTTCTTGCCATCGCTACAAATCTGTTCCCACGAAGAAACAGATTATACTATTCTCGGGATGCAATTTACAAAGTACTTTATGTTTTCTCTCAGTGAGAGAAATTTACCGAGATATCCTGGCCGGGGTGGTTTTAATTCTCAAACTCATTGTCCGTGGTGTTTTTTTCCAACTTCCTAACAGGAACACACTTCTTCTGTCACGACGGTAGGGGGCGCTGCCACAACGAACTATTATGGCCTACTGAGAGATTTCACCAGGCAAAAAAAACAAGGCTGGGTTTACAAGATTGTCCCATGTCAACGAGCATCTAAAAAATATCTTACAGGGTTTTTTTTTTTCTTCCATAATTCACTTCAGGGCGCAAACACTGGAGTTTTCCTTCTGTTCATGTGTGGGGAGGAAGTGAGGTGGGGAGGTGGGGGGAGACAGAAGTATGTGATAGAAATCCCATATTACAAATTTGGGGCTGACTCCGGAAGGTCTCACCGAATCCCTAACTGTAAATATGGGCTAAACACAAAGCCGTAACATGCACTTCATATAGGTAAGTAGCATTCTGCGTAAGAGAATGTGTATATATATATATATATATATATATATATATATATATTTGTCTTCAATCTTTCTAATGAACATCAGACTTGCAAGTTCAGAGACAAGATCAAAGAGAACTGTGGCAAAATTTCATTAACTAATCGCACGATCCTGGCTCCATAGGTGGAGGGGTTTTTTTTTTAATAAGATTTTTATACGTAATTGAGTTAAACTTAAATTTATGCATCCAATAAAACACCATTGCGAATGGTAAAACAAAGACATTACTCCAACACTTAGAAAATTAAATTCACCAAACCATGAAGTCTACTGTATTTTTGTAACCACCGTAAATTGCTTTACAGCACTCTTCTGCTGAAATAAACAATCCAAGGAGAGATTTACTTTACAGCGTGCATCTAGTTTCCAAAAGAGAGAGTGACCTAAAAGCTTACGGCTCGTTCTTTTGTTAACACTTGTGTTTCTAGTTACCTTGAAACCTTCCTTCTCTTACGTGAGCTTAGAAAGATTCACGTAAAGTAAGATCCAGGTCTGTAGAGACACTGTGCCCTCAAGGACTCACTTCTGGAAGAAGAAACCATCCTACTTTGTGGAAACAAAGGCTACACAGCAATATGAAAATAAAGGGTTTTTAGGACTACATATTTCACCATATTTAATGGCACCTCAGAGTCAAAAGTTGTCTTAGGCGTTCCCCGAGTTGGCTTGAAATGTGTTCACTTACAGCACCGTGCAAGGCCCGATTCAATGCAAACTGCTACAGATAAGAGTTTTAGGGGTCTTTAATCACTTCTTTCTTGTGTCCTTGATGGAAAAAACAGAGAAGTCTTTGTGCTACAAAGAAGGACCTGTTGTTTCCAGATTCAACAGGTCATTTTTATAAGAACTTCCCAGAGGATACAACATAAATGTCAGAAACACAAGGGGATTTTTTAAGTGGCTGATGATTTTAAATGATATATATTCTATATTAAGGGAAGGTTGTTTGTTTTTCTTTCCAACAAATGGAAAGTTACTGTTTTAAAAGTGTTTAATGTTTGAACTTGACTTTTAAGACCAAATGTTTTCTCATGAGTTGGATTACTGTAAATTCGGCTCCCGAAATCAATCCGAGGGGTATGCATGACCCCTCAAGTAAATAAACTTGTCAGATCATGTTCATTTTTGTTTTGGAGATGAATTATTTACTTAGTGGACTTTTGAAATATATCTGAATTGTGTCATAACTTTTGTAATGTTGTTTCACTTAAAATAACAAAAAGAATGCATACTTAATGAAATACATTACACTTTAAAAAGTGAAAATTCTGGCCACACGATTTTTCCTTGTTCTCCGAGAAAAAAGAACATGCCAATATTTTATGGCAAACAAAATCCAGGTGACACTTGGATTTACTGGAGTTTGCCTGATTGTGTTATTAAAGGTGGTCTAAATTTGAGGAGACTGGCAAATTTAAGATTAAGATCTGAATCAGACCTGTTTCCTAAACTTTATTAGGAGAGTTGTTCACAATGTGACCAGTGTCATTCCTACCCCCCCACCCCCCCACCCGTCTTTCTTCTTAAAAAAAAAAAAAAAATTGGCTACCTCATTTGTAAAGAGAAGTGCTTGAAGATCTTTAGAAAAGTTTCAGCCAGGCCCAAGACACAAGGTACTTTTTTTCCCCTTTAAATACAGAAAACACTTTCCAAAACTCATTCCTCACTCCAAACAAAAGTTATTATCCAGGAAGCCTTTCCTGCCCGGACATAGACCTAGATTTCCCGACTGCCTTAGCTTCTGGTTCTTGACACTTTTACTAAGTCTCCAGATTACTTACCACCTAGGACAGTGATCTGGCAAAGGGTCAAGGGAAATGAATGCCTGATGGCAAAGACCAAGCGTGAGCCACGGGGGTTTGTTCGGCAGACAGAGAAGAAATAAAAACACGCTTTCTTGGGAAAGGCATGGAGTAAACGACGTTGCCTAATAATTGATGAACAGGTTTCTAACTTAAGTACCCCCCCCCCCTTTAGCCCACAACAGGGATACTTTCGCAGAGCAGAAGAAAAAAGAGGAGGAAGATTGGCTGTTTGAGGGAAAGGAAATCCCAAAAACTAAAGAAAAAGTCATCAAGGCCAAAATGTCCCTCCCACCGCCCCCCTCAACACCTACCTCCCTGCAAACAGAAGGCACGGTGGGGAACGAGACCCCCGAACCCAAGAATTACTGATGACCCTCTGCCTTCTGCAGAAAATGGGGAGGGAGGTGAGTAGGGGGGTTCCCCCCCCCACCTCGCCCACCCGAAGCCCCGGCTGCCCCCCACCCCCCACCCCGGCGGCACCCGGAGCCAGCTCACCGGTACCAGGCGAGGCCCTTGTCGTAGCTGCGGTCGAAGAAGTGGGGCTCGGCGCCCACGGCGCGCACGTCGGGGTGCACGCGCAGGAACTCGAGCAGCGCCCGCGTGCCGCCCTTCTTCACGCCGATGATGATGGCCTGCGGCAGCTGCTTGCTGCCCTCGTCCAGCAGCAGGGCCAGGGTCCCCGGCGGGGCCTCGGCCGCGCTGCTCCCGGCCCCGGAGCCGCCGGGACCTCCGGCCAGGCCGGGGGGCTCCTCTTCCCAGGCCGCCTCCTCGCCGTCGTCGCGTGGCGCGGGCGGCCGGCGCCTCCGCCGCTGCTGCCGCTGCAGGAGCCGCTTCCTCTGCGCCGCCGCGGGCCACACCGCCAGCTCCCTCGGGCCTCCGGCCAGGGCGCCGCGCCCCGGGGCCCCCGCCTCCTCGCCGCCGCCCGACGGCCGCACCACGGGGCCCGCCAGGGTCTGGCAGCGCTCGGCCAGACAGTAGAAGACGTAAAGGGACGTGAGCAGGGAGCAGAGCATCAGCAAGAACTTCCGGAAGATGCTGCGGGACAGCGGCTCGGCCGGGGTGGGGTGGGCGCCGGCCGGGCCCGGAGGGGCCATCCTAGCCGGAGGCGACGTCGGGCCGCGCGCGGGCCATGCTAGGCCGGGACTCCGCCGGGGGCCGCGACCTCGTGCGGGGGGGCCCGCATCGCCCGTGCGTCTCTGCGGCCGTGCGCGCTGCCCCGCGGAGACGTAGCCGCGGGCGCCCGGCGCGGGATCCCTGCCTCCGGTCGAGGGGGCGGGAGGGGGACGTGGTGCGGTGCTTAAGAAACCATCGTCTCAGACTCCCCCGAGTCCTGAGCCTTGGGGACGCGCTCTGCGACAGTGACCGGAATGGGGAGTCCTGGCGGCGGCGAAGGCGCGCGTCTCAGCCCCGGCCCCGAGCGGCCTCCCGGCCTGGATCCCTGCTCAGCGATCGCGCATCCCTCGCTCGGTCGCGGGGAAGAGACTCCAGGCCCCGGGGCCGCGGAGCTCCGTGCGCTGCAGACGACAGCGTGCGACAGTGCCTCTTCCTTCGTGACCGTGGCCGCCGGGGCGCGCCCTCAGCGCCCCGCTGCGAGGTCCCGCCGAGTCCCGTTGCCCGAGCGGGAGCCCGAGGCCCGCGCCAAGCCGTGCGCCCCTTTCTGTGCGCTCCCGGCTGCTCCAAACTGCTCTCGGTCCCCACCTGGGTGCGGCGTGCCGGAGCCCGGCGGCGCAGGACCTGTCAGCGGCCGCGGCCACAGCGCTCGCAGACGCTCCCCCGCCGCCTCCGGGCGGTCGCCGCCGCCGCCACACGTGGGGCGCCGAGGGCAGCAAACTTGGCGGTGACGTCAACGTCCCGGGCCGCACCAGCCGCCTGACGAGCGCAGCCGGGCGGACCGGGTGGGATGGAGAAAAGGTGGCGCGGACCCCGCAGCGTCGGCCCAATGACATCGGAGAGGGCGGGGGCGATCGGGGCGACGCCCCTTCCCCACTCCGCCCTCCCTCCCCTCCCCGCACCGCCGCAGCCTCGCCCCCTTTCCGGCGAGCTGGGGGCTCCGGGGGAGTCTGACTGACAGCTAGGACCGGCCGGATCCCCGGGGGCCTGACTTCCACCCGGCGAGCCACCTCTCAGACTCGGCTCAGCCCATCGCAGCACTGACCTCCTCCGAGTCCCCGCTCCCGCCTGTGTCCCTACATTCTCCCCTACCCCGCCCCGCCCCCTGCCACCTCCCCGGCCCTCTGGAAGTTTTGTTGGCTTCAGTTGCGCGTACCGCGCTGCTCGCCACGCCCCCGTTTGTCTCGGGCGACCCGAATTCCTCCCAGCAGCTCCTACTTGACTTGCACCTACGGAGTTGGTCCGCTGCGGGCCAAGGGCGAGCGAAGCCTTTTCTCCCGAGGGCGGTATTTCGACTTTGCTTTTGGTTGTTTTTGGCTTGTGTTCGTCTAGGATGATCGAGAGTTCCCCAGGACCGAGAAAGGAACCACCTCTTGGGAAATGAGCCAGTAGAATCAAGGAGAGAAATGAAGAGGTTTATAAAAAAAAAAAAAAAAAAAAAAAAAAACAGCTCCGATTCCAAATCCATATGCCCAGCTTTTGACGAAGGAATTTTTTTTTTATGTTGTTTGTGTTGCTGCGTGTGCGTGTGTGTGTGTGTGTGTGTGTGCGCGCGCGCGCGCGCTCGCGTGTGCGCACGCGTCTCGGTAAAGGAGTTCAATTGCCTTCCGTAAACAGCGGTTTCCTCTTTCTCTTGCCTCTCCTGACCCTATATCCTCTTCGCGCGTTCCGCTGAGAGTAGGTCAGGAAGGGATACAAATCACCTTGCTGTGTAATGGAGGGAGGTGGCCCGTGGAACCTGCATGAGGTAGGGGTTTTTTTTTTATTCCATTCTGATTTGTTGCTGATTTCCTAGCTTCCTGGTCTCAGCGGGACGCCCGGCTTGTGGGCGGTAGCCTGGCAGCTGGGCACCAGCCCGTGTAAATTACAGAGGGAGCTCTCTGGGCCCCGCTAACCTGGCCCCGCAGCAGGCTCGGCGTCCTGTGCCTTCCAGGGAATTCTGCTGCCCACTGCTGGGACTTTCCAGCGTTCCTCTTGCCTGCCTTCCTGCGCTGCGTGCTCTATTTGACCCTGGAAGTGCAAGTCAGCGAAGACCGCCTCGACCTTCCAAAGAAGAGCTGGTGATAATAACTCTATGCTTGGGTGGAGCTTGGGGGGTACTTGTGGCTTGCTAGACACGTTTTTGTGTTGAGAGGTACCAATCCCAACCTATTCTACAAACGAGCCAAGAGCTTATTAGCTTCTGATGCCTTAAAGCAATGAACTTTTACAAGGATGAACACCAAGGTCTGAGGTCTCGTTGTGTCCTAAAATTGGATATCGACAAACCGGTTCAGTTTTAATACTATTTTGAGTTGTAATATGTTTTGAACTTTTTCTCTAGACGTTTCAGTCCGATTTGCGGGGGGGGGGGGAGATTTAAAAAAATCAAGCACCATTTTAAAGTTAGTCTGAAAGCATGTGCTGTCTCACAAATGCTGACAAACAGGCCTTGGTTTCCTCCTTGGGGAAATGATGGTCTCCAAATTCCCTTCTGGGTCCAACAGGTTACAATGTCGTGCATTTCTGCTTTCACATTTCAAACATAGGTATTTTCTTTATGTGGATATTGAAGACCTCCCCTACTTAGGAGACATAGTTTCAGGATCACTCACAATACCTAGGGCGGCTCTGTACATTAGAAATTAAAAAATCTAGAAGGAAAAAGTCCTTTGGAGGAAACCCTTCACAGAGGAAGCAAGCTTCATTGCCGGGACCCAGACCACCTAAAGCAATGAATAGCTCAGGGAAACGGTCGGGGAAAGAAAGATCTTTGACCAAACAGCAGGAGGGAAGACTGTGGCATTTTGTCTCATGGGGGAGGGGGGGGGAACATGCAGAAACCTGATTAAAGTTTCTGGATAACATTTGTGAGAGTCCCACTCCACAACTCCTTAGAAAATGCTTTTTCTTTGATCCACTCAGATGCATTTGTTAGAATGGAAGGCAATTGCAGCTAATCGTTACCGGGACTCTTTGAGAGAGAAAAAATGGCCATGAAAACAAGTACAATGGACTTAGTTGCAATTTCTTCTTGTTTCTCCCTTTCCCCTGTCCTTCCATGGCAGAGCGCATAGCCACTCCTTGAAAATGATCAGGTTGTACCAGGAAAAGGGTCTGCTGTCATAGAATCTGGTCTCCTACTGGTGGGGGAGGGGGAGTGACATAGATGAGGTTGATGTTTGGCGACTTCCAGCTTCTTCCATTTTCCCTAGTGAGCACTCACTCCTCCTCTGGCGTCCTCGTCTGGTGTCTTTACCCTCAGACCTTTCCCAGCCCTGGATCTCAAAAACCCGTTCACTCTGCTGTACAGGCGCTGGCTTACCTTCTCTCACGTGGCACCCACAGTGGATTTACATTTTAGGGTGAGGAATCCCTTTAAGAATGACTTTCTCCTACCTGCCCCAAAAGCAATCATTTAAGCTATTTTTAAAAATGCAGCACCCAGGGGCGCCTGGGTGGCCCGGTCAGTTAAGCGTCCCATTCTTGATTTCGGCTCATGATCTCATAGTTCATGAGTTTGAGCCCGGCATGGGACTCTGTGCTGACAGTGTGGGGCCTACTTTGGATTCTCTCTCTCTCTGCCCCTCCCCCGCATGTGCTCTCTCCCTCTCTCTTTCTCTCAAAATACATAAAAAGAAACTTTAAAAAATGCAAAACACAGGGGCGCCTGGGTGGCGTAGTCGGTTAAGCGTCCGACTTCAGCCAGGTCGCGATCTCGCGGTTCGTGAGTTCGAGCCCTGCGTCGGGCTCTGGGCTGATGGCTCAGAGGCTGGAGCCTGTTTCCGATTCTGTGTCTCCCTCTCTCTCTTCCCCTCCCCCGTTCATGCTCTGTCTCTCTCTGTCCCAAAAATAAATAAAAACGTTGGAAAAAAAAATTTTTTAATGCAAAACACAATAAAGCATAAAGAATAAAACAAATCATACCCCAAATTTCAAATTTTTTGGCCCAGAAATGACCATGATTAATATACTGGCCAGTTATTTATATATATTATACATTATTTATATATATTTCTGTATAATGTTATATACATAAGTATATGTAAGTTATATATATAAGTAGTATATATATATAACTTATAGTATATATATACTACTTATAGTAGTATATATATAGCTTATAGTTCTATATGCTTATATATACTAATCGTAGTATATATATATATATATATAACATATATAACTAGTATATATATGTGCTATATATATACATAAGTATATATAAGTTATATATAATGTTATATACATAAGTATACATAAATAATAGACAGGTGGACGTAGGTATATATGAGACAAATAGATAAAAAGATAGATGAGACAGATGAGAGATAAAGATATATATATATATATAGGTAATAGATAGATGGTAGGTACATATAGATGACAGATGATAGAGCTAGATAATTCTTTAAAAATACTAAGACTTTCTAGCAGCATGGAGAATACAGAGAGCATCCTTCGGACATCTGTAATAATGAGCCCAATTGATGTGTACGAACCCACAAATGGTCCTGCTCAAGGAACCTGAATGCTTCACTGGACCTGTGTTACCTCCCTTACCCCAGAAAACATGCATATAGCGCTCCATTGCCCCATTCCTTTACCATCTGTCCTACACTCCCGGCCCTCCTTCCAGGTCTTTCCAACCCCACTGGCCACACCAACATGGAAGCCAGAGAGTTCAGGAGCCCATTGATACAACAGATGAAAGTCACCTCCTCCTGGGGCTGGAACAGGGGGTAAAATGGATCTGGCAGAGCAGAGTCTGTCCTGCAAATGGGGAAACATGAGCCTTAGGAGCTTTTAATCTTAATGAGACGAGACACGCACACACTCTTTAGCATGCAAATTTGCATTGCGTTCTACTGAAGTAGCAGATATTTTGCTACACGTTCACCAGAGTCATTTTCAGTTCTTGGTTATGCGCTCCCCTTCCTGTCTCAGCATCCCTGGTGTCTCTACCTATAATACGCATCCCCTTCACCCTTCAGCTATCAGCTGGAACACATCTTAAGGATGCCTTCTGTGTCCCTCCCCCACCCCTATTTTGATCAAGTCTCCGGGCACGGATTCTCTGGAGTCCCCAGCTATCTTCCTTACAGACTCTATGAGGGTTTGTAACATTAAAGGTATGAGCTTATGCTATGCCCTCCCCCCCTTAGACTATAAGCACTCCAAAGAGCCCAAGGCCATCGCTCAGTAGTGCCCGTGGACATCTAGCGTATCACTTGGCGCAAGGAGATGTCCAGTAAAGACGTGTTGACGAGCTAAGGGACCCAGGGAAGAATGGACCTGGGCATTCCCATCAGAGAATACCTCACAAAAAGGCCGAGTCAAGAGAGGGCACTGTGTGTTGTAAACTGCTCGTGTTTCAGCCTGAATGAAGCATGGGCTTGGCCTGGGGAAGTCACTGGAGGGGAGCTGGAAGGAACACAAGAAATGACGACAGAGATGAAAGCCAGGAGCCGGATCCCGAGGGCCTCGTGTGATTTTTCTTGAGAGTTGGTACTTTTATCGGACATCTGTGGAGATCAACAGGCAAATGCTTGGCTTTTTAAGGAAGATTTCTCCCAGAGAAGGATTTCTCAGCAGCGTCGAGACTGGAGGGCGGGATTCCAGCTCAGTGACCGATTCCTGTTAGCACAGAGCCATTGTGGCAATAAATAATCAGCTAGAAATTAGGGGGAGGGTGGATTTTGAAGTGGGTCCTGAGGAATTGAATGGGGGCAGGGGCCTGATAGGTTGGATCACAGGGGAAATTCCCAGTGTGGCGGTCACAACGGGCAGCCAATAAATGTTGAATGCGTAACTGTGACCAGATCTTTATTTATACTTGTTTTAGCCCCCAAGAAAGTGTTTCTCTTAATCAACTAACTTATTTTTAATGTTTATTTCTTTTTTGAGAGACAGCATGAGAAGGGGAGGGGCAGAGAAAGAGAGGGAGACACAGAACACAGAACCGGAAGCAGGCTCCAGGCTCCAAGCTGTCAGCACAGAGCCCGGCGCGGGGCTCGAACTCACAAACTGTGAGATGGTGACCTGAGCCGAAGTCAGACACTGAACCGCTTAACCGACTGAGCCACCCAGGCGCCCCTAATCGATGAACTTCAGGAAGTTTTCTAGAAGCCGGAGTGTGATTTTAGTAGCCTCAGAACTTGCCTTAGGCTCCTGTATTGCTTTAGTCTCTATTTAACCACGTACCCCTGTCTTTTCTTTAGGGGACTCACTATTCCTGAGAACGAAGTTACCAGATAAGATGCCATTCTCCTTTTTGTCTTCATGTTCTCACCTAACGCTTCTGTTATCATCAGCTCTCTCCCTCTCAAGACCTGCATCAGACATTTTGCATCTAGGAATTTTCCTGAAGACCCAAAAAGATCAACTTCGGTCAGAAACAGCCTCTAAAAAGCCCTTGTTCATCAGAAGGCGGGAGGCAAGGACCAAAGGAATATCTACCGTGGGCCAGACTTTCGACGTACAGGCTGTCCCTTCCTTCATGAATGCCAGGAGACACGTCCACATGGTAATCACTGCAGGGGTACAATTCCTTGTGACAGCTTCCTGCCCGATGGCAGTACAGTGTTTTGGGGATGAAACACCTTGATCATTGTCAACGGCACTCATACGGGCGCTGAACGCCTCCAGGATGAAGTTTGCTTATGACCTGTGTGGGGTCCTGGGAAGAGGTGCTTTCTGCCTCAAGTGTTGACAATTCAGACCAGAGACGGGTGGCTGTTGCAATGGATGTCTATAATGTCTGTCTGCCCTTTTTTCTAAAAACCGCTCCCAAGGCTTCCTCTAGGCAAAAACTCCTTCTTACGCTCATGCCGTGAAATCTCAGTACAGCTAAACTCACCCTTGGCTTTCGATGTCAGAGTAATCTATCTGCCAGTCTGTAGCATCTGCTTTTCCAGACTTCGGGGAAATAAGCAAGACGCAGAATCCTTCAACGACAGGGCTTTGCCGGGCGGGGTGACTGCTGGACGATCCGTGCCCTTGCCCTAGGTTTCCAGGCGGTTACATTTCCTCACTGAGGGGGAACATGCCTGAGGTTGAAGTCAACACGGGAATACGAAGGTGAGCCAGGGAGAGAGAGCGATTCCAGGAAACTTGCTCTGAGACCCTGATTCATCTCCCCCTCGGAGTAAAATCTGCTCTTTCCAACGTTCTTTGAGATTTTAGGAAAGCATGCCTGTCTCTGTGTCATCAGATCCGGTTTCGTATTCCACCACACAGACTCTCTCGCCAGCCGACCAGACCGTCCCGCCAGTGATGTTATTAATGACCCCAGCCTATACGGGGCGTGCTCACCATTGAGACCGACCAGGTGTTAACCCCATGCACCTGACTGATCGTACCTGCCCTTTTGTCCGCATCCACCAGCCAGGCCTGAACCGCTCACCACCTACCTAGCCTGACTCCAGAAAGTGTAGCCCAAACACAGTAAACTAATTCCGACATTTTATTTTTAAGGTCTATTTATTTATTTTGAGAGACACGGAGATGGCGTGAGCGGGGTGGGAGCAGAGAAAGAGGGAGAGAGAGAATCCCAAGCAGGCTCCATGATGCCCAGCACAGAGCTCGAATTCACGAAACCGTGAGACCATGACCTGAGCCAAAACCGAGAGTCAGATGCTTAACCGACTGAGCCACTGGGGTGCCCCTCATTTTGACATTTTAAGTTATCTCTGTATTGAGGCACCTGGGTGGTTCATCAGTTAAGCGTCTGACTTCGGCTCAGGTCATGATACAGTTCGTGGGTTTGAGCCCCATGTCGGGCTCTGGGCTGACAGCTCGGAGCCTGGAGCCTGTTTCAGATTCTGTGTCTCCCTCTCTCCCTGGCCCTCCCCTGCTTGTGCTCTCTCTCTCTCTGTTTCAAAAATAAACATTAAAAAAATTTTAAACATAATAAAATAAATTGTATTTACCTGATGAGAGGTTTAACACATTGCTAATTTTTTTTTTTTTACCATCATATAACAATGTTAGCCCTTGAAATCCAACTGACGACTCTTACACAACAGATATACCTGTTGCTTTGAATTCTACATGTGCAACATTCCCGTGCAGTTTGTAAAAGCTTTATCATTCATGAATGGAAACCTTTTGCTTCTCAGAACTTCCATCAATCACAACAACATGAAGAGAACAGAAGGTTGGTACATCCTTGCTTGGGGTATAGACCTACCTGGTCCCACAGACTTGGACTTATTTATAAATCCACACAGACAAAAACAAAGAGGCAACAAGGAGGTCCAGGATCTTCAGACCTCAAATGCAAATGCCCAATTTCTGGTCCTCAGCCCCAGGCATAATAAAGGTAGCATTTTAAATTTTTTTTCCAACGTTTTTTATTTTATTTTTGGGACAGAGAGAGACAGAGCATGAACGGGGGAGGGGCAGAGAGAGAGGGAGACACAGTCGGAAACAGGCTCCAGGCTCGGAGCCATCAGCCCAGAGCCCGACGCGGGGCTCGAACTCACGGACCGCGAGATCGTGACCTGGCTGAAGTCGGACGCTTAACCGACTACGCCACCCAGGCGCCCCAAGGTAGCATTTTAGAAGAAGACGCTGAGAACCGAATTCGGGACAAGCGAGAAAAGCTTGCAGCTGACCACCTAGTAAAGAAGCTATAGTTAGATGCCAGCCATAGAATCATAGAATCCCAAACTGCAATGTCAGTAGAGGGTACAAACAGGAAGAGAAAATCTAAAATATCTCCCAGAGCAAGGAACTCGATAGAGTCGATACAACAGAGGAAGGAATAGCAGAAGTCGGGACCCACTCCATATGGAAGGAGGGTCAAGTGCCATTCAGAACTGAAGGTAGCATCTTGGTGTCGAGTCAATTCCCCCCAGACGTGGAGGCAGGCTTGCAACGAGGCCGCAGGGACTCTGCTGACCTTTATCCAAATCCTCTATGGTTCTCGCTAATCTCACGCCAGGGTAAAAATTGCTTCCTCGATCGCAAGTGACTTGATGGCGAACAATTTATTATTATCGAGCTGTGAGTTACTGAGAATTCAGATCCAATGGAGAGGTGACCAGGAATTTCCGAAGTAAGTGGAATTTAGAAAGACCTTGTTGAAGAAGGAGTACGATTTTTTGCAGATGGGGATGAGCGAGGGGTGGTTGTGCCAGATTGGGAAACAAATAAAAATTAGGGCAAGGCAATAGTAAGAAGTCTCGAGCATTCCTGTTCAGTAGTAGCATAGTCTAGACTCTGAGACGACTTTTCAGTAAAGAAGACAGAAAGGAAATTTGCTCGATCCGATGTTTTCAAGCCTTTTGGACCACGGGCTCTCTTTACCCGTGCCCTAGCTAGTAACGGTCACTGTTCTGAGGAACACGGGTCGAGAAACATAATCCTAAGCTGTACAGGACTTGTTATTGTCAGGAACCCCAGAGGACACGTGTTTTGTGGACGTCCCGGGGCCTCAGCTGCATACAGCAAGGGCTTGGTTTACTCTGAGACCAGGTGGAGGACAATTCACCAAGTATCTGGGGTTTTCTTTGTTTTGTTATTTCCCCAGAGGCCCACCGCTCCCAAGGGATAGGGTTTTAACCAAGGACTTGACAAATGGCAATTTTCATGAATTATTGATTTGGCCAAAAATCATTGGAAAGATTGATAATTGCATAAAGATTTCCTCATGCTTCCCGCCTCTGGTCTGGGTCAATTATTTCACATATGAAAGGAAGGGGTGCAGGTTTTGAAAGACACCCTATCAAAAACTGAATTAGCATGCAAAAGTGTGGAGACCTTTTTTTTTTTTCAGGAGACTAACCATCCCGGCTTTCAAAATCTCTTGGGTACAATAATAATGATAATAAAAGAACATCGGAAGAAACAACTGTTCGTTGAAAAACGGGTCCTGTTTAGATAAATAAAGGAGAGAGAAAAGTCGATTCATCGAGGGTCATGTTCTGCTTTTTTTAAAATTTTTTTTTAATGTTTATTTATTTTTGAGAGAGAGAGAGAGGGTGTTGAGTGGGGGAGAGGCAGAGAGAAAGGGAGATGCAGAAGCAGGCTCCAGGCTCTGAGCTGTCAACACAGAGCCTGACGCGGGGCTCGAACTCAAGAGCCGTGAGATCATGACCTGAGCTAAAGTCGGACGCTCAACCGGCTGAGCCCCCCAGGTGCCCCTGTTCTTCTTTTCTGAACATAGAAGACAGTCCACAGGTTTGTTTGTTTGTTTGTTTTAATGTAATTTAGCTACTTTATTTTAAATATACCCTACACTTTTCATAGTAGATAAAAATTACGTTAATCTTTTAAGTGAACTTTAAAGGAGTAGGATGTAAATAATAAATCTGAAACGTAAGGGGACTCTGGGGGAGTTTCCTTGGGTCCCCACCTCTATGGGAGATTAAATTTTTTTTCTTTGTGTTGTAAGAGAGGGGGATAAGTCAGAGGGAAAGGGAAAGAGTGATATGCTGATGCTTTTGGAGCAGAAGCCAATGTCCTGTCACTTCTACTCCAAGGCATGTGTTCGTCAGGAGCCGGAGGAGAGACGTAGACTAAGCCTGAGGGAATCTCAGAGCAAAGGAGGCTTGTACCTCAGTCCCCAAGGAGGGTTCAGGGAAGGGGCAAGTCTCCGAGAGCAGAAAAGAAGGGCTGTGGTGCTCCTTAGCACAAAGGACCCACAACACCTCTTTAGGGGCCCCTCAAAGCTCTGGAGGCATGGACAAGGGTCTGAACATAACGGAGAGGGAGCAGGGGCGAGATAAGGGAGTGACATCCGGGGAAGGCTGGCAATCTGGAACAAGGCATAAAACACAACTGTTTAAAAAAAAAGAAAAACAGGGGCGCCTGGGTGGCTCAGTGGGTTCAGAATCTGACTCTTCTTTTGGTTTTAATTTTTTTTTTTAATGTTTATTTGTTCTTGAGAGATAGATACAGAGCATGAGTGGGGGAGGGGCAGAGAGAGAGAGGGAGACACAGATTCTGAAGCAGGCCCCAGGCTCCGAGCTGTCAGCGCAGAGCCCAGCGTGGGGCTCGATCTCATGAACCGTGAGATCATGACCCGAGCTGAAGTCCACGCTTAAGTGATGGAGCCTCCCAGGTGGCCATAAGTGACTGACTCTTGATCTCAGCTCAGGTCATGATCTCACGGTTTTGTGAGTTCGAGCCCCACATCGGGCTCTGTGCTGATGGCTCAGAGCCCACTTGGGATTCTCTCTCTGTCCCTCCCCTGCTCACGCTGTCTCTGTCTCTCTCAAAAATAAATCAATAAATTTCAAAACAAACACACACACACACACAACTGTGACAGGCACGGACTAGTGACGGAAGATGGGTAGGGCAAAAGGGCAGCTCATCATTTGCCCCGTGGTTGGGTAACAATGGCCAAAGCCCAGATTCCCTATGATGTCTTGGCACTAAGACCAACCGGGAGATATTGGGTGGGAGCAGAGGGATTAGATGAGGGTACAGGGGGGAGAGGATCAGGGAGTGCCCCTGAGATGACCCAGAATGTTCTGAGATCACATGTCTACCACTTAGGAAGATGGGCATTGGGATGGAAACGCAGTTCAGTTTTCAAAGGGGCAAGCAAGAAAGTTCTTTTTTGCCCACCCGATTTCGCAGCCAGACATTTTTGTGTCTGTGGCACTCACTGACGTAGGCATAGACGCTTATGCCTGGTTTTCTCATGAGAACCTAGAAGGCGTGCCTTCTGACACCCACGGATAGCACATCTTTCTGTAGATGGTTTTTATTTTTCTTTTTAGTTCCGCCTATCATGTTCTGCGTAATAATATAGTTTTTTCGGTCATATCATTAAGCACCTAAAAGTGCAATATTCGTTAGTCCGCGCTGTATTATTTTTCCAAGGCCGCCATAACGATTTACCACCAACGGGGTGGTTTCAGACAACAGAAAATTACTTTCTCGTAGTTCTGGAGACTGAAAGTCTGAAACAAGGTGTCTGCAGAGCCATACTCCCTCCGTAAGCCCTAGGGAAGGATCCTTCCTTGCCTCTTTCCGGCTTCTGGTGGTTGCACTAATTCTTGGAGCTTCTCGGCGCATAGATGCTTAGCTCCAGTTTCTGTCTCTATCATATCCCAAGGTCATCTCCCCTCAGTGTGTCCGTCTCTGTTTCTTCTTATCAGGAGGCCAGTGATCAGTCTGGGAGCCCACCTTAATCCAGCATGACTTCGTTTTAACGTAAATGTTCATTGCAGCCGTGAAGACCGTATTTTTAAACGAGATCACGTTCACAGGTATTAAGGACTAGGAATCGAACATACACCTTTTGGGAGGACACAATTCAAAGCACAACAAATGTGTCAATGCGGTTAGTTTAATAATAACAGCTAACACTGATGAGCTCCCACCCAGCGTTAAGCGCCTTTCAACCAGGCTTTCACTCAATCCTCACGTGGACCCCTGAGAGTAGGTTTTATAACCCCTATTTGACAGATGGAGAAGTTGAGGCCCAAAGACTAGGCAGCGTGCCCTGAGTTGTGCAGCTCAGAAGCACATCGCTGTATCTTGTTCATACCTGTAGGTGTCCCAGAAATGTCCTCAGGTGGTAGAACTCCCAGGAGATTTCTGCTCTGGAAGCTTCTGCTCCTTATCATTCTCATTTCCTGGAAAAGACCGAAAGTTGATTCTCTTACCTCCCCCATCGCCTCCATAATTCTTGCAGGCTTTCCAGGAAAGAAAGGGGAGAGATAGAGAAAAAGAGAGAGAAGGAGAAAGAAAGAGAGGCAGTAGAGAGAGGAAGAGAGAGAGAGAGAGAAACAGACCGATTTTGCAAATGTCACTTCTCTGCGGGTAGAGGACCATTTTATCCATCTGATCGTCTCTTCTCTTTAGCATTCTGCCCTTTAACTGTTGAAATAATATTAGCTGAGGCTGCAAAGAAACTGCTTATTTTTACTAACGAAACACTGGATGCTCAAGGTCACCTCTATGCTTTTTACAGCTTGACCTGTGACACAGGTGCAGTCTTGTAAAGGACTTAGAATAACTCACATCGCTACGTACGAATGTGACTTTTCGAGACCCATTGCACAGGACAAAATAACGTTTTTCAACACGGTTATCTAGTGAGTTTAAGAACGGCCCCTTCTTTGCTTGGATATGATTAGGTCTCTTTGTTCTCCTTTATAAACAGGGAGCAAGAGTACGACTAGGGAGAGTGACCAAGAAAGAGATCCTCCCAGTGAGCTTCTTACCTGATCAATTTCTCTGTTTGTAATGAAGGAACCATCTAACGTTTTTTCTTTCCAAATGATGAACTAGTTTTCCTAATACCTATTCTTTTCTCGCTGATGTGAATCCACACATTTATCTTGTATTTAAATTGATACATACTTGAATCTCTCTTGGGATGTCTTATTTTGGTCCATCGATCTGTCATTGTCATCAGAACCTCACGTTGTCGTCATAGTATTTATTACATGCTTTCACTCAAAGACTCCAAATGCTATCATTTCAAAACGTCTTGGTTATTCTCACATGGTTATTCTCCCCCAGATTTTAGGCTTATTAGGTCAGTCACCCTCAAAACATGCTGTGTACATTTTTATTGGACTTTCATTACTCTTATGGATTGTTGCGGGGGAGGGAATTCACATATTTATAATATAATACATTATCACCCCTTGGAATGCCTTATTATATTGCATGACGTGGGAAAATTTTTCATTGCCTTTGTACAATTCCTGCTTTTTTTTTTTTTTTTTTTTTTTGCTGTGGTTGTTCCTAAACCATTTAGATAAATGATTGCTCTGTGAATGAATCTTTCCCCCGTGATATCTTCATGATTTTTTCCCCCTGAATCTAAGCAGGCTATGAACTTTTCCATATATATTTAGGAACTGGCACCTTTACTGGCCACGCCTATTACTTTTAATGTTCCAGTAGACAATTACCTAATTTCTCATTGATAAGTTTTTTTTTTAATTTTTTTAATGTTTGTTTTAGGGAGAGAGGGAGAGGGCACGTGCACAAGCAGGGGAGGGGCTGAGAGAGAGGGGGACAGAAGGCTGACAGCAGAGAGCCCGATGTGGGGCTCAAACTCACAAACTGTGAGATCATGAACCCTTAACTGACTGAGCCACCCAGGCACCCCTAAATGGTTTGGATTTTGTGTAGGACCTTTTACAGACGCTTAGATACTTGAGGTTTGGGGGGTTTGTTTTGTTTATTTGGTTTTTTTTTTTGTGATCTAGTAACACTTTACAGTGCATCACTTTAATGCTTTATGCATTATTTTATGGTAATCACGTTAACGCACTTTAATGCACTCACATTCACTTCTTTGGTAATGTGGTATTGTTATTATGTTATTTTGTTATTGTATGTTTTCGGCTAAGGTTTTATTTGCTTACATCTACAGTCATTTAAAAGGCCACCTTTTGGGGCGCCTGGGTGGCGCAGTCGGTTAAGCGTCCGACTTCAGCCAGGTCACGATCTCGCGGTCCGTGAGTTCGAGCCCCGCGTCAGGCTCTGTGCTGACAGCTCAGAGCCTGGAGCCCGTTTCAGATTCTGTGTCTCCCTCTCTCTGACCCTCCCCTGTTCATGCTCTGTCTCTCTCTGTCTCAAAAATAAATAAACGTTAAAAAAAAAAATTTAAAAGGCCACCTTTTGCTGTGTTCAATTTTTGTCAGGTGTTTTAGTATGATTAAGCTGGCTTTCTAAAATGACATGAAAACTTTCTGTACTTTTGAGGGCTCTCCAAGAGTAAACATACCCGATGGGTTAACTATTTCTTGAGAGTAATATCAAAATTATCCACGCAGCAATTCAGATCTGGGGCCCTAATAGAGACAATGAAAAATTTTTTCACTGTTGTTATATTAAGAACTTCTAACCTTTTTTGGAATCAGTAATGATTCCTTAAACTCATTCGCAAGAAATGAGGTCCAGATGGCAAAGAGGACACCCATCTGTGTTTTTACCCACTCAAAGTGAATCAATTACCTTAAGGGTTGGGGGGGGGGGGGTAGAAAATAATGTAACAAGGAGACCAGAAATGTTGCAGAATGCAGGCAAGCAGAATAGAAAAACAGATTAGTTATATGGAGCCGAGTGCTGTCCAAAATACTGTAGGAGACACTGATTCAGAGATGAGAGTGGTCCCATGTGGTCCCAATGTCACGGTCGACACGTGGGCTCAAAAAGCGAAGGGCAACTCCTCAGGATGATGAAATGGGAAATGACGCTCAACCCTCTCCCTCCTCCCCTTCCACCCACAGCCACTTGCTGTGTGGCCCAGCAGTGGGAAACCCTCAGAGGCTCCGGTTCACAAAGGGCTCAGCCCACCTCACCTGGCGACAGCTCCTAACCCCCCATCAGCGGCCACACTACAGAGAAAAGCGGAGGTGGAAAAACAAGAGATTCTTAAAGCTTTGCCAGATACGAAACTGCCCTTCTTGTAGGTTACACCACAGCAAGTATCAGTAATGACATTTGGTTTAACCTGATTTGAACCAAGACAGATCGATACCTTGTTGCACTCAAAGGAGAAACAGGGGCGCCTGGGTGGCTCAGTCAGTTAAGCGTCCCACTCTTGATTTCTGCTCAGGTCACGATCTTCCGGTTTGGTCTTTGTGAGCCCCGCGCTGGGTTCTGTGCTGACGGTGTAGAGCCTGCTTGGGATTCTCTCTCTCCCTCTCTCTCTCTGCTCCTCCCCCACTCCTGCTCGCTCGTGCGTGCGTGCGCTCTCTCTCTCTCTCTCTCTCTCAAAAGAAATAAATAAAGGAAAGAAGAAACAGTATTGGAGGAAAAATGGTTAACACAGGAGACAACTCTAAAAATCCTTTTCGAAAAGCCAAATGAAGATTACCGGTAAGGATCAAGAGAATGTTGCATTCATAGAAAAAAAGCAACTCAATTTCTGCCTTAAATGGAAACGTCTTCACAGAAAATCTCTTTCCCAACACCTAAAGAGATGAGTAACAATGAAGAAACAACATACCTCTTCCGCATTTCAAAATTCATCAATTAAATTTTAAAAAAAGAAAGAAAGATAGAGGAATCCTGATTCAATCAAAGCAGGGCAGGGGGATAAGGCTTGATTCTGCCCTATGGCTGCCTTTCAACCCCCAGAGACCGTTCTAGTGAACGGACATAATCCTGAGAACTTTTACTAATATTCCCAAATCAGGAGGGAATAAAACTGTGGGGGCAGATTTATCTTTTTGACTCTTCTGATCAATGAGGAAATGCATGGAATGAATTACGGGGTGGCCTCATCCAATTAGCAGAGTAAAAACATCGGTGATAGAAAATGTTGTCGAGATGAGCAGAACAGAGAAAATCTAAAACAGCTATACGGAAAGTTTATTGGTGTTGACTTTTATGAAGGCAAGTTGCCACCATCTATCAAAATAGAAATGATAAATCCTTCCAGGAATTTATGCTAAATAAATACTTGCACTTGTGTCCAAAGCTGCATACACAGAGATGCTCAGTTTCCATGTTGTTTGTAATAACAAAATTGTTAACATCCTAAATGTCCATCAACGGAGAAGTGGTTAAGTAATTTAAAAGGCAAGCCTTCCTGAGGGGCACTCTGAGGCTGTAAAATTGGATGAGATAGACCCATATGTCAACACCAGATTTATCATCAACTCATTTGCTTAAGCGAAAAAGTACGTTTCGGAGCAGTATGGATAATATTAACTCACATGTGGATTTTTCCATATAACACAGAAGGCACAAATACATACATATGTAAAGGCACCAATGGGGGGGAAAGAATGAATCCCCAAGTCTTGAGTGGTTATTTTTAAAAACAACGCAAGCCAAGAAATGTGAAAAAGAGGCATTCTTTTTCTTGCTATCTTTAATTGCTTGATTTCTTTTTGTGATAATCTATTCATGCTTCGTTTGTATACTATTTGTGCAACAAACATAAGCATGCTAAAAGCGATTGTTTGTCAAGTCATTCAGATTGTGTACGTATTCAGAGATATTTTTGGGGGCGCCTGGGTGGCTCAGTCGGTTAAGCGGCCGACTTCGGCTCAGGTCACGATCTCGCGGTCCGTGAGTTTAAGCCCCGCGTCGGGCTCTGTGCTGACAGCTCGGAGCCTGGAGCCTGTTTCAGATTCTGTGTCTCCCTCTCTCTGACCCTCCCCTGTTCATGCTCTATCTCTCTCTGTCTCAAAAAATAAATAAACGTTAAAAAAAAAAATTAAAAAAAAAGATATTTTTTAAAAACAGGACATCTCTTTATAATTCTAATTCTTATGTAAGGCCCTTGTGCTGCACATACCTGATTCATTGATTTTTGCTCCTAACTTTATTATTTCCTTTCTTCTTTCCTCAGATGCGTGTTTGTCGTGGCGTTCTAGAATCCTGAGCAGGCAACGATCGTATTTTATTCATTTTCCTTCCTTCTTGCTCAGTGGTACAAGTTTTGGGGGTTATGACTTCTTATCTCAGTAGATCTTTGCCCACATCCCAAAGCATTTCTGTGTGCTATTTGCATCTGATGGGTTCCTGGCTATATGCTGGGCATTGTGTTAGGTGTCCTACCTAAGTCCTACCACGTGTCACATATGTGGTAGGAACTCTTGCTTTGTTTTAGGTGTGAAGGACCCAAAACGTGTCTCTGGGGAACTGGTACTCCCTTATCCTTAGCCCATGTGGTTTAGGAAGCATGGGTGCACCCTGACTTTGGGGGGGGGCAGGCACATGAGCTGGTATGAGTCATTCCGTGGCCAGAGTCATTGATTGAGGACTAAGCAAATGACCCAGACCCAATTAGAGCTTTTCTTGGGACTTTTGCTAAAACGCTCAGAAAATAATAAATGTTCTTTCCTGTGGGATCTTCAGCTACATAACGAAATGAAAACAGAGATATCTTTGCCCCATTGTGGATAGAGTTTGCCTCAGTTTGAACACAATCACGAGGTGCCTGTGGTGGTTTACGGAGAATAAGAGGCAAATTATTAGTGATAGCGTCTGAGCACCTATAGCCAAATATACCTGAAGCCAAAAGAACTCCTGGAATTTCCTGATTTAATAAGCTGATACATTCTCTTTTTGGATTTCAGCTAGGTGAGGTGATTTTTTTGTCTTTTTTTTTTTAATGTTTGTTTATTTTTGAGAGAGGGAGAGGGAGAGGCAGAGGCAGAGGGAGAGGGAGACAGATAATCCCAAGCAGGCTCCACACTGCCAGCGCAGAGCCCAACCCGGGACTCAAACTCACGAACCGTGAGATCGTGACCTGAGCTGAAATCGAGTCGGACACTTAGCCAGCTGAACCACCCAGGTGCCCCGAGGTGATTTTCTATCTCTTAAAATCAAAACAGTCCTTAGAGAGTTAAATCTGACAGATCCCATAACTATTAGTGGGTGGATCTGAAATATGACCACAGGTAATCTAATACCAGAGCCCACACTTAGAACCATAAATTCTGTTGCCTTTATTTGTTCATTTATTTATTTATCTAACCACTTATTCATTGAACACTTACGACATCGAAGAGGTATGGGTTAGATCATTTAGCGTCTCTCAAGACAGGGAAAAAGAGGATGGAGGTCATTCTAGTTGCGGTAGGAAAACCATTGAGGGAGTTTCAGTAAAAGTAATACAGTACTATTTTCATATCTAAAAGATTACTCTAGTGATGCATGGTGAGCAAGGTCTAAGGGGACAAGAGAAAGCACGAGAATACCGAAGAGGAGACGATCACAGTTTTCCAGTACAGAAATCATCTTCTGTGGAGTTGGGTGTTACTGGTGAAGGTACTAATAAGATATTGAAATGCACTTTAGAGGCAGAGGCTATGGGATCCGCTGTTGGATTAGATGTGGAGCATAAGGGAAAGAGAGGAATCAAGACTGGCTTCTAGGTCTTTGGCCCAAGCAACTCAGAGAATGATTATTACACTTACATAAATGGGGAAACACCGATTAGATAATGGCTTAGAAGCAGGAATCAAGAGTAGAGTTTTGGGCTCGCGAAGTTTGAGATGCTCATTGGACATCCACATGGAGATGTCAAACAGATACAAATCTGGAGCTCAATGGAGAAGTTGGAACCAAACATATAAATATGGAAGCCACCAGCTCGTTGAATGTACTTAAAACCACGGAAGTATGTTCAATCATGGCCCAAGGGAAGAACATAAATTAAAAAATGAAGAAACCCAAGCTCTGAGACGTTAGACGTTCCATATAGTGTGTCCCAATAAAGACTGGAAAAGGGGGGGAGGTGGTCAGAAAAGAAATGTGAGAAGAAACAACCAGTAGGGTTGGAGGAAAATGATAATGTGGAGGAAGAACTTGTTTTAAGAAGGATCATTGGGGTGGGGGGGCGGGCGGAGCTGGGTGGCTCAGTCAGTTAAGCAGCTGAGTCTTGATTTTGTCTCAGGTCATGATCTCATGGTTTGTGAATTCAAGCCTCACATCAGGCTCTGAGCTACAGTGCGGAGCATGCTTGGGAATCTCTCTCTCTCTCCCTACCCCTCCATTGCACTCTCTCTCTCTAAAAGTAAATAAATAAACTTTAAAACATTTAGAAAATAAAAGGAGGATAAATTGGGTCAACCGGTTCAAATTGGGCTGTTAATCAAACTTAATATGAGATTATAGAAATTTGGGGCATAATAAGACCAAAAAAGGGTCAATGAAACAAACTGTCACTGAATTGACACTATCCAATGCCAAATAGTATTTTCTCCCCCAGGGAACAAATTTAAAACTTAAATGTCTTCCATTTCTTTGTACATTTTCTTCTACTTATGGTCCTCTGCCTTGTAGTGAGTCTGCTGAAGTCAGAAGGCAGGAGACTTTTAAGGAAGAGTTCCACTTAAATTTCTTGGTATGGATAACAGTTGATCCAATAATCTCTTGAAGCAAAGCTACGTCTTTCTATTTGATCCAAAATCTACCTATGACCATGATTAAGTCCCTCTACATGAATCCCTTTGTCATCAACACTCAGTTATTAAAAACAGATCATTATTATTAAAGTACAGAGGATAAGAACAGATGTTTAAGACACATTTTGTGTTAAAAAGTCCCACTTCCAGAAGAATGCATATGTTATGAATTGTTGAGTTTTAGCCAAAAGGGCATGTCAGCATTGTGCTAGAGTGTGAGATACTCGGGACGATAAGCCTTGTAGAAATGTCAAAAAATTCTTTTAATACAAAAAAACATCTAAAATATATGAAAATCTGAGGGAGTCCTTTAGTCCTGTGTCTCCATATCAACAACAACAGTTGCTATTATTATTATTTGTTTTTATTTTGTTGATTTAGCGAACATTTATCATGTGCCTTCCATGTGTGTGGTCCCAAAGTTGGAGTAGTATTGAATAAGGAGGGCAATTCTGACCCTCACCCAAGAGGCGGTATGAAGAAAGATAGAAACAAAGACAAGAAATCAGTAAGTTCCAACACTGAATGAGGGCTATGAATACAAATAATATAGATGTGTGATTTGCAGAGGTTGGAGGGGAAAGGTCAATGGAAGAAGAGTCAAGAAAGGCCATCTCCTTCTACTGAGCATTTATTACGTCACACATTCAGTCAACCAGGTTGCGTAAATTATTTCCTACTTTGTGTCACCATCACCCCTCCAGGTATCACACCCAGTTTTCAGATGAGAATACCGAGGGTTAGCTATCTAGCATAACCTGTCCAAAGTCACCGACCTAGAAAATGGCGGATCTGGATACATACCTCAGGTTGTAGAACTCTCAACCTCAAGGCTACGAGATTACTGCCTTGTGTTGTTGTTAATATCTATTCACAATTACACTTAACTGTAACACATACTGGTACTACCTTACTGAACATGCAGTGGGTATTAGTTGTATGTGAGATTCTCTACCTGTAGCAAGGCTCAACCTTACAGCCCTCCTACAGGATCTTAGAAACGCTAGACCAGGCTCAGAAAGTAGAACCGAGGTAGGTTGGAATGCATTCCAGATCTTTCTGCCTGTTCTCTTTCCCCTCTACTGCACTTGCAGTGGTCTGAGGGCCAAAGGTGTGCCCCAGAAGTCTCGTTAGCAAATGGCCTTTATCTGTTTGGCTACTGCACGCGACTTCACAGGGCAGCAAACGTGTGCCACCAGCCCACGGCTCCTGCTGCATAACTAGCCTTGCCAGGTGTACGTCTCGCGTACTTGGATCAAGTAGTAGTTATAACTGAAGTGCAATGTCATTCCTCAAACAATTGTAAGCTGCTGAAGTAGAACTTCATTCAATTTACATCACCAAACTGACACAATGAAGGATTGCCAACAGAAGGACAATAGGTACAAAGTATAGCTTCCTGTGCACTTGAATCATGGTTGAGCCGTATCTAATACTCAGTCACCAACTGTAGACACTCTTAATTCAGTAAAGTTATCATTTTTTAAAAGTGCTTGGGACAGGAGCATCTGGGTGGCTCTGTCGGTTAAGCTTCCGACTCTCGATTTTCGCTCCGGTCATGATCTCATGGTTCATGAGATCAAGCCCTGCATCAAGCTCTAGGCTGACAGCTTGGAGCCTGCTTGGGACTCTCCCTCTCCCTCTCTTCCTTCCCCTCTCCCCCCAGTCTTCTCTTTCTCCCAAAACAAATAAACAAACATTTTTTTTGTTATTCCTTGGAACTTGTGTGCAGGTGAATTTCTCATCATATGCCCATGGTAGAAATAAACTTGGAGCTATCAGATTGAATCCAACACCCCCATTTTACAGATGAGAAACTGAGGGATTATAGGAAAGAGTAACTAACATTTCTATAGGGCTGTTCTAGAGTCTTCACACATAGCAACTATTTTGATCTTCATTAACAACGCTGTGAAATAATGATTGTTCCCATGTTGAGATGGGATAACTGAGGTATTTGAGGTGGTTAAGTGATGTGGAAGTGGTCAGGATTTGAACCCCACGGTCTGGCTCGGGGGTCCATGCCCCTAAACACTGCATGACATTGCACTGCCCTCTACACACCTGCAAAGTGGAAGTAACCATTCACGTTGGAAGGAATGCAACTCACTGAGCTCTTCACCCCTTCTTTCCTCTTTTTTCTCCTTCCTGCCAATGACCCTACACTGACTTGTGTATGCCCCTCTTCTAAAAGAGGAAGGGAAAAAATGGGAGAAATTACAATACAGCCAAACTGGACAATCTCTTTACTTTCTTTCCCCCCCGAAGTATTTTTGGAACGTAGACACCTTTTTGTTCTTTGAGATGACATTTTCGATATTTCCTTGGAGGGGAAAAGTATTTATTTATTTATTTATTTATTGGGCACCAGTGAGGAAGGGGCAGAGAGAGAGAAAGAGAGAGAGGCAGAGGGAGAGAAGTGGGGCTCACCCAATGTGGGACTCGAACTCATGAACCATGAGTTCATGACTGGAGTGGAAGGCAGATGCTTCACGATTCAGGCGCCCAAAAGATATTTCTTTTAAATCAATGCCCTGAACCCCTAAAAGACGAGTGAGAGCACATTCTTATAATGAGGAAAATAAACCGTTTTATTGGGGAACCCTATCAAAGCTCTGAAGTTCTAAAATATCTGTCTAGAGGCAAGGAAAGAACGAAAATTCTTGATGCGTCCGTGTGTTAAGAGCTGAGTGCGTCATTGTGAGCAGTAAATGAGCTCATACCTGTAAAGAGCTTCATAAAGCACCTGACTCATAGAAAGTGCTCAATAAATGCTACATCTTGTAATTACCATCATCTCACCGCACTTAACTCTTTAGACACAGCAATGGCAAAACCCGGTAGCCAAACTTATGGCATGTGTGTTTTATATCTTGTTTCAGAGCTATCGTAGCAACAGGAATGAAAGGCTTTAAAGCGTGCAAGTCCCTTGGAGGAAATAATGGTTTTTCGTTGGAGAAAACTGGAAGACTGTGAGCTCCATGGCAGTGAAAATGAATCTGTCTTGCTAACCGCAAGCACATGGCGGGTGTTTGGTAAGTTTCGCTGCCTGATGTACTAATTTGCAATGTAGTTAGGGACCGAAGACAGCCACTTGAAAAGCTCGTTTACCATAAAAGGAAGAGGGTGCCTGGCTGGGTCAGTTGGTCGACCGTGCGACTCTTGCTCTAGGTGTTGTGAGTTCGAGCCCCGTGCTGGGTGTAGAGGTTACTGAAAAAAATACAGAACAACTAAAGGAAGAAAATACATGCCCATTGAAGAAATAGAATTTGGACAACGAGGTGTCAAAATGGAATTTTCAGTGTTCATGAATCTAATGAAAACGTATACTGGAACTGACATTGTACGATACAAATGACTTATAATTAAGTGAAGGCTATGTGATAAAAATAATGCAGGATTCGAAATTCAGAGAAGAAGGAACTTTCTGATGGTTGGAAGAAGCAGAAGGCTGAATAGATTTTTTTTTTTAATGCTTGGGGTTTGGATAGGTGGAAGGAAAAAGAGAGGACTTCCAAGCAAGGGAAATGACATAAGTAATGGCCTCCAGGTAGGAATAAATATGGGTAGAGATCATTGACAAATAGGGTCCAGGAAGAAATGACAACTTTTTTTTTTTTTAATTTTTTTTTCAACGTTTATTTATTTTTGGGACAGAGAGAGACAGAGCATGAACGGGAGAGGGGCAGAGAGAGAGGGAGACACAGAATCAGAAACAGGCTCCAGGCTCTGAGCCATCAGCCCAGAGCCCGATGCGGGGCTCGAACCCACGGACCGTGAGATCGTGACCTGGCTGAAGTCGGATGCTTAACCGACTGCGCCACCCAGGCGCCCCGAAATGACAACTTTTTTAATGGGTGTGGCACAGGGTATCTTGGCTGAGTTGAGTATATCAATGGGTAAAGTTTGTGGACACATTTTTTTTCAAGTATTTATTTATTTATTTATTTAGAGACAGAGAGAGAGAGAGAGAGAGAGAAAGCAGGGGAGGTGCAGAGAGAAAGGGAATCCCAAGCAGGCTCCATGTTGTCAGCATGGAGCCTGACATGGGGCTCAATCCCACAAATCGTGAGATCATGACCTGAGAGTTGGACTGAGAGTGGGATGCTTAACCGACTAAGTCACCCAGATGACCCTGTGGACACCCTTTTCTGAGATCTTCTTTGAATTCAGGATGGAGAGGGAGCCTCCTTATCGATGTATGGATGCTTGGGGTTCCCCCAAACAGGTGCCTGATTATATCCTCTCATTTGGATGAGCCCAACAGCCCTCTGAGAAGTAACATGCACCTGTTCCAGAGGTAGGGCTAGATTTTGGAGATTTGGAAGGGGTGTGTGTGTGTGTGTGTGTGTGTGTGTCTAGTTTACAGATATGGACAATAGGGAGGGATGCATAGGCCCAATTGGGGACAGAGCAGTCATGAGGTGGTGACTCCAATGTCAGCATCATATTGTGATCCAATTGCCCCCTTTTCAGGGTCTCTCCAGGTGGTGAAACTAAAAACAGCCCTTTCACCAGGATCCCAAGTTGCTCTCCTAGGGACATTTCTTCCCAGATGTGATTAAAAAAAATGTCTAAAATTCATTAGAAGCCTTAAAAACAAAATTTACTCTCAAGAAGATTGAATTACAAAATTGAGAGTAAAGAAGCTATTTCGTGGGGCGCCTGGGTGGCTCAGTTAAGCATCTGACTCCTGATTTCTACTCAGGTCATGATCTCACGGTTCGTGAGTTCGAGCCCCACATCGGGTTCAGCGCTGACAGTCCAGAGCCTGCCTTGGATTCTCTCTCTCCCTCTCTCTGCCTCTTCCCTGCTCATGCTCTCTGTCTCAAAATAAAAAATTAACTTAAAAAAAAAAAAAGAAGCTAGGCCAGGGTGGCAAGAAGAAAAAAAAAAAAGGTAATTTAAAAAATGAGAAAGAAGGTAAGAATGCAAACTGGCACAGCCTCTCTGGAAAATAGAACTACCCTACGACCCAGCAATAAGGCTACTAGGAATTTATCCAAAGGATACAGGAGTGCTGATTCATAGGGGCACATGTACCCCAATGTTTATAGCAGCGCTTTCAAAAATATCCAAATCAGGGGCGCCTGGGTGGCGCAGTCGGTTAAGCGTCCGACTTCAGCCAGGTCACGATCTCGCGGTCCGTGAGTTCGAGTCCCGCGTCGGGTTCTGGGCTGATGGCTCAGAGCCTGGAGCCTGTTTCCGATTCTGGGTCTCCCTCTCTCTCTGCCCCTCCCCCGTTCATGCTCTGTCTCTCTCTGTCCCAAAAATAAATAAACGTTGAAAAAAAAATTTAAAAAAAATATCCAAATCATGGAAACAGCCCAAATGTCCATCAACTGATGAAGGGATAAAGAAGATGTGGTTTATATCTACAATGGAATACTACTTGGCAATGAGAAAGAATGAAACCCTGCCATTCGCAACGACGTGGATAGAACTGGAGGGTATTATGCTAAGCGAAATAAGTCGGTCAGAGAAAGACAGATATCATACGTTTTCACTCATATGTGGAACTTGGGAAACTTAACAGGACCGCGGGGGAAGGGGAGGGGAAAGATAGTTACAAACAGAGAGGGAGAAAACTATAAGAGACTCTTGAAGGTGGAAAACAAACCGAGGGTTGATGGGGGAGTGGGGAGGTGGGAATTGGGTGATGGGCATGGAGGAGGGCACTTGTTGGGATGAGCACTGGGTGTCGTATGTAAGTGATGAATCACGGGAATCTGCCCCCCAAACCAAGATCTGCTGTGTTAGCTAACTTGACAATAAATTTTCAAGAATGAAAATAAAAAAATAAAAATAAAAAATAAAATAAAATATGAGAAAGAAGACGATAGACACGGAGAAAAAAACAAGTTCAGGATTTATTACATAAACCTTTAGCGTTCTTGAGGTCTTCTCTAGAACAGACACAACCAGAACAGAATCAACTTAAAACACCTGAGGCCTTTCGTGAGCTGAACGAAGCAAAGCAAACAAAAGCAAATCTTCAGATTCCAAGGCCAGACGTAATCACCAAACGTCCCTGTGTCTCTCCTCTTCAACGTGGAGACAAGTAGCCAAGAATTTCAGGCCACAGCCCTACAGTCAACGGAGGCATCCCATGGTATCCAAGGTCAAAGGCAATCCCCCAGAGCATCTGCGCTGCAAAGACTTCATGAGAGAAGTGGGCAACCTGGGTTGTATGTTAGACCCCTGCTCGTGCCAGAGGCTTTCACAAATGCAGTACAAGAGTGTGGGCGGTAGGCCACAGAATCTTCTGTTGATCAGACTCCCCTGGGACACTGGTGAGCCAGTAGAACCCCAGCTCGCCCACATCTACGGAGCCATAACCTCTATCAGAGGACCCTGGAGGGTCTTTAACAAGTACTCCGGGTTCCTTTTATCCCCAGGGCATGTTTGGACCACCTGATTTAAGGGACTTCTAGAAAGGTGCCAGGGTGCCAGGGTGGAAGGAGGTCCGGCCACTTAGCATGCAAGGGGGTACTGACACAGCGGATCTGTTCCAGTGAGTAATGCAGGCCAGTGGTGCACAGAGGACATTGGGGTGAGCGCTGTAAACAATTCCGAGTTGGCATGTTCTGCAGACGTCAACCTGTGTCTGTGGCATGCATTAAACGGGCCACAAATCCTGGGCGGGAGGGACAGTCTGCCATCAGCAAATGTATCATAAGTCTTTCTCCCTGAGAATTTTTCTGATGACAGTGTAGGAAACAAATCTAGACATTCCACTGAATCAATGTTGTCATTAACAGATTTACAATTTAATCAATAATACGGGCACTCTGGTCAAACAAAGCGCACAGGAATAACGGTATTAAATGCCCGACAGCTTAAGAAGTTATTTATCTGTGCCTCTCTCTCTAAATCTATATCTATTTTTTTCCATCGGTAGAGGAAAGGAAATACGCCTCGAAGTATCGATATATTCCTTGGAACAGCTACCAGCTTCCACTTTAAACTTACCTCCGTCCTCCGATGGCACTCTGAATATAAAATAATTGAAGAGTGCCAATAATTCGTCAAGCAAATCTTTGGGGACTGCAACGAAGTCTCCATGCCCCCAGAAGATAAAGCTTTTGGGCAGGGCTCACTGGGGAGAACCTTCGAGATCTTTCTGCCTTTGTACGCCGTAAACGTTGTCCGCTTTGCAAGTTGGAGGTACCTACTATTTTAGTAGGAATTTGCACTTCCTGTCTGATATTGATCTGGCCCCCAGGTTCATGTAAACTGCAGAGGCTGCCCCCCCCCCCCAGGAGAGAACGTCATTAAAGAAAACTTCTCTGTCCTTCTGGAATTCACCCCATTCCCCTCCTTTCTCTCTCCCCTTTCACCTTCACCCCTCTCCCAGCCCAATTCGGCCCTTCCCTTTAAAAAAAGTGGCATTAGTTCTTTACAAGTGAGCAGGAACAGAACGAAATGTTTCACATCTGCTCTCCGAGTTCACGGATTACCATGAGAATGAGTAGCCAGTGTTTCAATGATGCACAGTCCAGTGGATGAGAATGGGGCTCAAGCCCGGTATCAGAGAGCTCTCTGGCTCCTGCCAGATGTCCTAGGCCCAGGACACAAAAGCAGTGAACCCAGGGCTTTAACAAATCACCTTTCTCTGGGGCTAATCACTCAAGAAAAGGTTTTGTCTCGGGTTTGGAGAGGGTCAGGTTGGTATTTCTCCAGTGAGCTGTAGCCTTGCCCAGCCCCTCCAGCCTTCACCCTCAAGCCTTTCTAAAGAGACCTCTTATTTCTTCCTCCTCCCTCCCCCCCCCCCCCCCCCCCCGCAAAATGCAGGGCTCTGAGGGCAAAAGCTTCATGCCGGAGTCTCCCACAAGGGCGGCAGGGGACTCATTAATCAATGGTGGCCATGTTGCTGGTCTACCTCTCGCTCTCTGTCTCTGAACAATAAAGACTTTAGCAAGAATAAAATGGCTCAGTGGGCATGTACAAGGTCAGGCTTAGTGGCAAGATGGTTCCGGTGTAATCACAGTTGGAGGAATCCTGTATTTTTCTGCAGGGAAGTTCTGTAAACCAGAGAGCGGCCATTCTCAGAGGATGATGCCCAGACCAGCAGCATCAGCATCGTATGACAACTTGCTACCCTGACCTCCTGAATCAGAGCTGCGGCGTGGGCTCAGTCATCTGCGCCTTTAAAACACCTTCCAAGGCGTTCTGGTGTTCTCCTCATTCCAAAGAAAAGGAAATGGAGGCAAATGGCTTTTGGGTTTTACGTTCATCTTACAACCAGATCCTTGTTTATTCTCATCTCAGCAAGAGAGGGTGGCCAGCCACCCGGGATCCGGGATCGTGGCGTTTTTCCAGGATGGAAAATCCCATGGATTTTGTATGAAAAATGTCTCCTTTGACAAATAAATGTTGTCTGCCTTTAGAGAAAAAGCTCAGAGGCTTCTTCGCAGACACAGGAGGAGAAGGCACAATCTTTTGTCACCTTTCTCTAACCTCAGTGGAAAATCGCTAGACCAGTTAAGTCTTTCCATCTCACTAACATTCTCCATGTTTCAGCTAGGGCTCTGTACTTTTTTTTTGGTCCAGATTTATCTCCTGTGCTGCTCTAGTAGGAAGTTATATATATGGATCTCAAGGTCAAAGGAGAGATGGGAGACAGAGATAAAGTTCAGGGGAGTTCCTGAATCTGAGATAGGATGTGGGAAGTGATGAGTTGCCTTGGAAAGCCAGGGATCTGTTAGTTAATGGGATGTAGGACACAGGTGGAGGGGAGGTTAGTCTCACTTGGGGCTGGAGGGGGTGCTTACGGCAAAGGCATGCAAAGGTCACAGCATCGCCAGTGCTGAGCAACTTGACCTACAAGTCTTCCATCCCAGGAAGTGATGGGATTAGGCATCTGTACAGGGTGAGAGAGGGAGTATTTGGTCCCCAAGGAGGAAAAGTCTGGTAAGGACTATGAGGAACGTGCTAATTTGCATAGATAGCAATGCATCAGGAAATTCCTGATCAGATTTGGAAATGTTCTGTTAAAAAATTACAGGAACAGAAGGGAAAAATCAGGGTTCAATGAAAGGAGCCTAGGTTTAGAGCTACACAAAGTCAGGTTCAAGTCTTGCCCTTTTACTTACTGCATGATCTTGGGTAATCTACTCAAGAAGCCTCCTTTCACAAGAAATCGGGACTAATAACATTTATTGCAAAAAGACTGAGGAGTAAATAAGGTAATGTGTGCAACATGCATCACAGAGTACCTGGTACAAGTTGGTGCTTTATAAATGTTCAGCAGCAATGTGAAAAGAGTAGCAAGGGTTTTGGATTTTCGCTTCAATAGAAACTCAGGTTCCATTTCTAGCCCTGACCCTTTTGCGTATATGACTTTAATCGTTTAAGCTCCATCTGTGAAATTAATTGGACTGTATTTATCCCTTTGAGAATGGTTTCAGAAGTACATGAGATCCCATGGAGGTCAGTCCCCCTTCCCCTAACCGTGTTAACCACACCGTTCTCTGAATTCCCCCATCCCTGGGCTTGAACTTCCCCACCCTCCGCCATGAGTGATCATCCTAGGCCTGCCAGCTTCCCCATTTCTCTCTAAATTCCCTTTGCGTGTCTGTGTATCTCCAGCAAGGCATCTGGCAATGAATTCTGAGATGGACTGAGCTTTTAGAGAATGGACATCTGGTAATTAACAGGACCAATTTAGCCTGAGCCCTGGATCTGGGAAAGGCAGGTCAGTGAATACCCAGAACTTCACTGACTTCTCTGACTGCCAATGGCAGGCACGACAGGTGGCGAGGGGGCAGGACTTGGACTTAGGACTGGGCTTTCTTCCCGCAGGAGAGGGTTCTTCCTACTGGTGGTGCTTCTCTTCCCGCGACCCATGGCTCGGAATTTTTGGGAGCCGTGTAGGATGGCTCTGGTTTCATTTTTGTTTCTGGGCTTCTGAGGTTCTTCAGGCGGCAGTGGGACGAATCCTGGAGCTGGAGGCAGCCACTGGGTCGGCCCCCAACAGCCACCCCACCGCGCCAGAGGGCGCTCACCGCGCCCACGCCTGTCATCCCAGGCGGTCCCGCCCACAGCCTTGTGAAGCAGGCACATGGTTGGACACCAGGGTGTGGGATCATGCCAAGATGCGACCTCGAAAGGCCACATGAGCCGCTTAGTGACGCAGCCTGGGACTCGCAATCTCTCTGCCTCCAGGCTGCCCTATTGCACTGCCTTATCTGAGGATCTCCACTCCGCCTTCACTTACCTCCTTTGCAAAATGCGGGAGTTGGGTGCTGGGAGCTCCAGAAGGTCAAATCAGGCCATCTCCGGTCCCGGGGCCATTCAGTTCTGAGACGTGGCTACAGATGTAGTCAAGAGCAGGCACTGGGGACCAGTCTATCAGCCTTGGAATCCTGGCCCTTAGCCATGGGCACAGGGGAAGTTACTCAGTCTTAGTTGACTCATTAGTGAAATAGAGATAATGACACACGCAGTTGCAAGCCACCCAGAGATGTGTGGCATCTGGGAAGAGTTAATACAGGTAAGCCTAGGTACCAAGTCCAGCACTAGAGTCGGCCATCAACCCTGCAAGGTGAAGACGGCCCAGCTCACACTGATCTCGGTTGGAGGCTGGAAAGCCAGCATGTCTGGATTTACGCCCCAAGGCAGGGCTGTGCCCCCTGTATTTGCTCGATTCCCCGCTTCTCGTTTGGCTCGCTAGCTGTGGTGGGAGTTGAAACACCACAACGGCAACGATAATTAACATTTACTGAGGGTTTACGAGGCACCAGGTCCCGTTTAATCGTTTCCATCAAGGAGCGGCTGGGTGGCTCGGTTGGTTAAGCATCTGACTCTTGAGTTTGGCTCAGGCCATGATCTCATGGCTCGTGAGTTCGAGCCCCGCATCAGGTTCTGTGCTGACAGCATGGAGCCTGCATGGGATTCTCTGCCTCTCTCTCTCTCTCTCTCTCTCTCAAATAAGTAAATAAACTTAAAGCCTCTTCATCAAAATGCTCACAGCCTCCCAAGCGTGAGAATAACCCGGAGGCAGCGAGATGCTGACTCAGTGGCCCTGGGCAGCTAGGAAATGGCCAAGCCTGACGTGAGACCAGGAAGGCAGAACCAGCAAAGGTTTGCTGAGCCAAGTGTTTTAGAAGGTGCTGATGGAAAGTGAGGCCCGTTGACCCGGGGTTGCTTTCTTGTCAGCAAACTCTGCTGCTCCCAGAGGGCCACCTGCGGCCGCTTTTTTCCTGATAGAAGAAAAAAGGAGAGGGTGGGCTTAAGGGCTGATCTCTTAGCAGTATTTGCTTAACGGCCACTTCCCCCTGTGTTTACAAATCATAAACGGAAAGTGAGGTTTTTGCAAGCCGGGCAGCCGATCTGTGGAACAGCCGCTGGCCATGCCTCCCGGTGAGGACGATTCCAGATTTGCACGAAGCACCTCTGGCTCACTTATTCTGTTTTCAGTGCCGAGCAGATCAGGCAGCATCACTGAGGGAGACAACACCAGGCTCCCACCTCGGGTGTTGTTGTTGGTTTTTTTTTTTTTTTTTTTTTTTTTTTTTTTTTGTCACCGCGTCGCAAGCAGATGGCAGCACGGGTCCTGCGGTGGCCAGGACGCATCGGGCAAAGTAGCAAGTACCAGCTTACCCGGGGCTCCCCCTCACGCCGTAAATCAGGGCAGAAAGCAGCCTGAGGCCCCAGCAAACTGAACAAGGACCAGTCCCATCACTGATCTAATTGCCCGCAAGCACAGGGCCAAGAGGAAGTGAAACAAAGGGTTGGCCCCTTGCAGAAGGGAGCCAGGAAGCTGCTCAGCCCCGGCTGACTTCCACAGGCTGCTGGGCTCTAAATCTTGAGTCAGGATTCAAGTGCTATTTAGCGTTGGGTGGATTGGGACTTGAAGCAGAATTAATTGCCTCCGAATTGTATCTTTCCTCCCAGCCATCCATTAGTTTGCTCTGGCAGAGGAAGAATGACACTTCATGAAATACGGCCGCAAAATCCAGCCTCGTTCCTTGAATCCCTGGAATGAGCTCAAAAAAAAGGAAAAACTCTCCAACAATGTGTTTCCCCCTCCAGGGCGAGAGTGCATGTAAAACCATTAGGTCACTTTTGTTTTCTCTTAAAAGAAACCGATATTTGTTTGTTTTCTAATAATCGTCAAATTTCAGAACCTTCCAAATAAAGGGCTGTAAAGGCATGAGTATTGTTGTACATTGTGGTGAAAGAGTGAGATCTTCACTTTGGTTGGAGTTGTTTTACCCAAGGTGGACCGTCTTCTTGGCGAAGCTTACTGAGCAGAGAGGAGGAAGGGGGGACAAGTGAGGTTGAGATGGCACTATGACACAGCCCCCCTTGAAGAGTCTTCTCAATCCCTCCGGGAAATCGGTGGTAAAGGTCAAAGCTAAATCCTGATTCAAATAGAGGCTGAGTGTGACATTCACGGAGCCACGGGCTCCTTTAGAGTGAAGGTTATGCCAACGTCCTCTTAAATCCCCCTGAAGGTATTTAGGGCTCAGAAAAAGTAGCAGGAAGATGCCCACCAGGTATTGAATACCTGTATTCCACGGACTAGAGGCTGAAACTGACTAGCAACTGACTAGAGGCGGAAATGCTCCAGGATCTGTGATGCCCAAATGCAATTGAAAGGGAGCTAAAAGGATCTAACCGGTGGTATGTATGTGCATGTGTGTGTGTGTGCATGTGTGCATATATACATGCATATGCATATATGCATATATATGCATATATGCGTGTGCATGTACGTATGTGTATATACACATATACATACATACAGTAAAACCTTGGATCGCAAGTAACTTGCCCTGCGAGTGTTCCACAAGACGAGCAAACATGGCTAATAAATTTTAACTTGACAAACGAGCCATGTCTTGCAATCCTAGTATGTGATGCTGAATGTCATGTGATCACAACTGAGCCAATGGTTCTTCTCTCTCTCTTTCTCTCCCTGGGATTGTGGGTGATCATCTCCCATGCTCCATCTCAGGCCGGGGTGTTTGGCAGAAATCAGTGATTTTTCGGAATGTTGGAAGGTGCCCACAACAGGCATTAGTGCATTTTTTGTCACTTCGAAGCACCTAGGGACAGTCCTTGGCTTCTCCATCCAAGAGCGAGCCTAGGAATGCTGTGCTCCATTCTAGGTCGGGCCGCCTGCAGATAGAGACCCTTTCCTCTGCTGCCTTATGGCCAATTACACTAAATACAGTATAAGACAAGAGTTTATTAATACCGTACTGTAGTCAACTTCCGTTAGTGATAGTGAAAGTCGTCCTACGCAGTAACCCTCCTCTCTCTCGTCTCCCTCACACCAGCCAGGAAGGTTTTGAAAGTAAGTGCAGTTGAATTTGTTTATTTTCCTTTATATTATGTATTTTCTTTATTATTTCATATTATATATATATTATATTCATATTATATTACATATTATATTCATAGTGTAAGCATTTTTATACGAACACTTGGGTTATGGAACAAATCATCTGAGTTTCCATCAGTTCTTCTGGGGAAATGCGCTTTGATAGACAAGTGCTTTGGATTACAAGCATGTTTCCGGAACGAATTATGCTCGCAAACCAAGGTTTGGCTGTACGTATATATGTATGCATACACGCACATACACACACACATATATAATTTTAAAGTTTGTTTTAAGTTTCAGGGCATATTGTGTTTGTAAGCAGAAACTAATATGACCTAAGTCATGTCATTGTTTAAGTAAGGGCCCCCCAATCAATTGCCCACAGAGAACAGGCAGCCATGTAAATGAATGAAAGCCCTAGAAGGGAGAAGGAAACGATAAGATGTTGCCAAACTGAAACGCAAACCCAAGATTGTTGTTTATCCTGATTCCTCAAGAGAGCTAGAGGCTCTGGTGGTTTTGGTTTTTGTTGTTTTCCTTTTTCTTCAATTGAAACTTTAAAAGAAATATACATACGACCCCATCTCCAGGCCTCATCCAGCCCACAGGCTGCCAAGTTGAAACCTCTGGTCTAAATAAGTGCTTTTGCCGGAAGGAAAGACAAAGCAAGTGAGGCAATAATCAGTGGTATTCATGGATCTCAGTTACCTGTGCCTGAAGGAAGGGGGAGCAGAGGAAACCAGTGTGAGCTAACACAGAACGCCTGCAAGGAACCAGAGGCCCTTTCCAAATTTACACTGATCAGGCTCAAGCCTGGAGGTCAAGGCAATGTCATCCTGGGTTAATATTTTTTTTATGCCTCTCAGTTTCTTCAGCACCTGCCCCGACTCTGCCCCCCCCCCCCAAGTTTACGATGTTTTCGTTTCTCGCCGATTGGCTCTTGGTAACTGGGCAGAGAGAAATAATAAGAACCGTGAAAGTCTTTTGCTTACAGGTTGAGCCAACACTGAAGTAATCTAAGAGTGGAGACTCATGTGGATTCTTCAAAAGTAGCCCTCGGGGTTTTCCAGGAGGCTTTGAGATAGAGGAAGGGTCTGTGAACAGGAAGGCGGGAGTCCTGGGATCAAATCATGGCCCTGCCACTGACTACGTATGTCACCAGGTGAGTGACATCTGCTTCCTCTGCGGTGATGTACAAACTTTGGTTGGGCTGTGATGTCTAAGGGTTCTCAAAGTTCTGGCCATCTGCAATATTTACTCTGACTGTCTTTTCCTTCTTTGGATGGAAGGCAGAGGCCGAACTTGAGCAGTAAATGCAAAGATTTTTGTGTCCTTCACCTGGGCCAGTCTCTCTGCATTTTGTGTTAGAGAAACATCAGCAGTGGTTTTTAACCTGCGTGTGAAGATCCTTGAGGCACACTTTAAAAAATTACTGTGGACTGGATCTGGATCCTTTCCAAACCAATTAAATCAGAACTTATAGGAATGGGGTGGGGGGGGGGCTTCCTGGGTGACTCAGTTGGTTAAGCAACCGACTCTTGATTTCAGCTCAGGTCATGATCTCAGGGTAGGTCAGATCGAGCCCCACGTTGGGCTCCGTGCCGATAGCGTGGAGACTGCTTGGGATTCTCTCTCTCCCTCTCTGTGCCCCTCCCCCATTCATGCTTGATCCCTCTCTCTCCCTCCCTCTCTCTTTCTTTCTCTCAAAATAAATAAACATTTAAAAAGAGAACCTATAGGAAAGGGGTGGAGTTCAAGCATTAATTTCTGATGGGGTAAAATTGATGTTGGAATATTATGTGTGTGTATCTTTTATGCACAGTAAAACCTTGGATGGTGAGGAACTTGTTCTGCAAGGGTTTTGCAAGACGAGCAAATATTTCTAGTAAATTTTAACTTGATGAGCGAGCGATGTCCTACAATGCGAGTAGTACGAGACGCTGAACATCACGTGATCACAACTGAGCCAATGGTTCTTGAAATTCCCCTTGCTATATGAGGGCTTCAGATGGCAAGCATGTTTCCGGAACGAATTACGCTCACACACCAAGGTTTTACTGTATATTATGGATAGAATATGCAAATATAAAATATAGAGAGTATAAAATATGTATAAATTATAAAATGTATATATAAAACACACACACGCATGCATACGCTCCTCAGGTGATTCTAAATAACAGCCAACATTGAAAACCAATGCCTCAGAGGAATCTAGAGTGCTTACGAGTCAGTATTCTGGTGCAATAGACAGTTGTGTCATAGAAACATGGTTCAATAGAAAGATCAGGAAACGCGGGACTTCCCTACTTGCCCTGCCGCAGCCTAAAGAGATTCCCCCGGGCAGGAGGCGGAGGGAAATAGTAGGGCAGCTCCAGCGAGACCCCAGTAGAAAGTAGCATAAGGTTGTACCATGAGGGCGAGCCGGGCTCCAATACGGACCCTGATGACCGACACTTCCTGACATTTATACTCTAGTGTGACTCAGGGATGCTCCATGGTCCAATCAGGTAGGTGACAGCGACAGCGTGTGACTTCCGAGACTAGTGGTAACCGGCACTGACGCTTGTGCCTTGACTCTCTTGCACGCTCTCTGTGGGGAACCAATGCCCCAGCCTTGAAGATGCTCAAGCAGTACTTTGGAGGGGCTCACACGGAGAGGAGCCAAGGCTCATTCTTCCATTGCGCCCCATTGACTGCGTTGTCTGCCTTCTGGGGGGGGGGCGGGTCTGATGTGCCCTTTTGCACACCCAGAGATGTAGGCACAAAGCACTGCTGGGTAGACCAGGACTCCGACGTACAGCCATCCCAGTGCAGATACCACAGTGAAGTGTCCAAAAGAAGAATGGCACAGATCAGCCTAATGCCTTCTATCATTTCTTACTACCCGTTTGGTGTGATTTATGCTCTGGAGAGCTCTGCCGATGACACTCCGGAGATCTGGTCCAGATAAGTGATGCAGAAACCGCTAAATGAAAAGATTTCCACCCCCACCCCCCTCCCCAAAGTGCCCGGAATTCTAAGATCAACCTATGGAACCTGATCCTTTAGTTCTACAAATTATTCCTTATTCTTTTTTTAAAAAGGGGTTTTCTATTTTCTGCACGTGAAAAGACTAGCTTCTTATGCTCTGTTCAGAACTAAAAAGGATGTAAGTAGAAATAGATATATGTTAACAATACAGCACGGTATACTTGGGCAGAACAGCCCTACGAAGGAGGTAGTTTTCTGAATCATTAGATCGATTACAGACTAGCCTTAAACTGGAAATTCTTATTTATTGAAATGCCATCTGTCTTAGTCGGCGTGGGCTGCCACCACAAAACACCATAGACAGAGGACTTAACATGAATTCATTTTCTCACAGTTCTGGAGCCTGGAAGTACAAGATCAAGGTGCCGGCATGATTCAGTTTTTGTTCAGAGCTCTCTTCTCGGCTTGAAGAATGCCGTCTTCACGCCGTGTCCTCATACAGCCTTCCCTGAGTGCGTGAGAAGGTGGGAGAGAGTTCTGGTCTCTTTTCTTCTTACAAAGACACTCACCCTATCAGACCGGGGCCCTACCCTTATGACCTTATTTAATCTGAATTAGTTTCCCCTATCTCTAAAAACAGTCCCATCGGCAGTTGTAGCTTCGACACTTGAGTTTGGGCAAGTGGAAACAATTCAGTCCATAGCACCTTCTCGTAACAAATGATCTGGGCGTGAGAAGCTTTTAAAGTACCAGTATGCCGGCATTCCATGAAAACATCTCCATGATTGATGTTTGCATGATTCTATTTTCAAAAATATGAACAATGAGATTTTTTTTTCTGAAGCCTATATTGCATGAATGAAGTAATTCCCACCCTACCTCCATCAACTTAATAATGTCATTTTTAAACCAAATTGAACATGACATAAAAAATGACACTGAGATACGTAGAAAGGAATGCATTTGGAGTTATTCAAAAGGTGTTTTCGTGTGTAGCTGCCTCATGTTAGGGAACTGGCTATTCAGAGTATTATTCTAAACTGACCGTAAATAAACTTACGAATTCACAAGGCATACTTTATTCAAAACGCAGCACAAGATAGAAATTTATGGAACCTATGACTTCTGCTGGTCTTTGGCAAAATACACTAAAACTCTGAATTTTTTTAGGCAAAGGAAATTTTAAGTAGCCAGCCTCAGAGAAGAAAAGACCGTGTTTCCTTCGGTAATATGGAAGGGAACACAGCAAAGATAATTGAGAACAGGTGACAGTCGGGATTGTACTGCAGGCTTTATTTTCACAGGCATTGACCTACACCGCGATGATGATCACCCTGTCTCTTTAGTTCTTTAAAATTTTACCTTTTAACCAGAAGGACGCAAGGAGATGCGATGTCTGAGAACCGGGTATAGCATTTAATCCATTAACAATTTTTTTTGTGTGAAAACATGCATGACATAAAATTTACCATTTGAACAATATTTTAAGTTTATTTATTTTTGTGGCTCAAACCCACAAACCATGAGATCATGACCTGAGACGAAATCAAAGGTCAGACGCTTAACTGATGAGCCACCCAGGCACCCCTACCATTTAAGCAATTTTTAAGTCCACAATTCAATGGCGTGAAGCACATTTCCATTGTTGTTCAACCATCATCACCACCCATCTCTAGAACGTTCTCATCATTCCAACAGAAACAGCCCAAACAGAACAACATGAAACACCAACTCCCCCTTTGCACCTCCCCCAGACTCTGGTCATCTCTGTTCTGCTCTCTGTCTATGAAATTGATTATTGTAGGTATCTCCCATCAAGGAAATCATGGAGTATTTCTCTTTCCTGTGCCTGGATTCTTTCCTATAGCATAATGTTTTCAAGGTTCACCCATGTTGTAGCATATGTCAGAATTTTCTTCTTTTTTTTTAAGGCTGGATAATATTTTACTGCGTGTATACGCCCCATTTTGTTTACCCATTCATCTGTCAATGGACATTTGGGTTGTTTCCATCTTTTGACTATTTTGAATAATAATGCCATGAACACTAATGTACAGATATTTAATCAACATTTAAATTCTTGTTAATCTCCTATATTAAACAGAAAACCGTAGGATTGAGGCGTCGGGGTGGTTCAGTCGGCTGAGCGTTTGAATCTTGGTTTTGGCTCAAGTCATGATCTCACAGTTTCGTCCGTTCGAGCCCCACATTGGCCTCTGCTCTGACAGCGTGGAGCCTGCTTGGGATTCTCCCTCTCTCTCTGCCCTTCCCCTGCTCGCACACTCTCTTTCTCAAGATTAAAAAAATAACAACAACAAAAATAAAACCATAGGACTACATTTGGGATTAGGCTTTCCTAGTGATATTAGGACATAGAGATTTCTAAGTCACCTCAGTGTTAGCAAATGTTGCTCAGATTCAGAATATTCACCACTTCTAAGATGTCAGACTACGGGGCGCCTGGGTGGCTCAGTCGGTTAAGCGTCCGACTTCGGCTCAGGTCATGATCTCGCGGTCCGTGGGTTCAAGCCCTGCGTCGGGCTCTGTGCTGACAGCTCAGAGCCTGGAGCCTGTTTCAGATTCTGTGTCTCCCTCTTTCTCTGACGCTCCCTTGTTCATGCTCTCTCTCTGTCTCAAAAATAAATAAATGTTAAAAAAAAAAAGATGTCAGACTATTAGGAAACACTAGGAGAAGAAAGAAATGCTGTCTAGGTTTCAATATCTACGATGCACCAAGGCGATAATGTCTTTTAAGAGCAAAACATCTATTGAATTGTCATATCATATACCTGAAACTAATATAGCTCTGTATGTTAATTATACCGGAATTAAGAAAAAAAACAAACAACAGCAGGGAAGAAAACCACTGAATTATAAACGTGTCCATCTGCAACCAAAACAGAGGGACAGGTATTAAGAGAAACGTGCAAAATGTATCATAAGAGCACGTGGAAGGGTGCCTACCCCAGACGTGGGCTGGGAGACGGGAAGGAGATGGGGAGGTGGGCGCGGGAAGAAGGAGATCATCGGGGAAGGATGTCAGAGAGAAGACGGTACCTGCATTGGGTGTAAGAGCCCTGTAAAAGTGGGACGGGAGATGAGTCACTCCAGGCAGAGAGGAGACATGAATAAAGGAGATGTGATAAAACTGTGGCATCCGGGGCCAGGCAACACTAAAATGTAACCCGAAACTATCTTCAGAAGTGGTTCCTATTTGTGTCATGGGAGACTGAAGAGAAAAGAATGCCATGGCGGCTTTCTGGCTTTCCCCAACGCCATAACTGAAACCAGCTTTTCCTAAATGGGTTTCGGTGGTAAAGGGTCTTGTGGTTCAAATAACCTTGAAGGCTACATGCAGAAGTCAGTGGGTCCTGAAGGTTCTAAAAGCATTCCACCTCACAGTATATGTGTGTGTGTATTTCATTTTATATATATCTTCATATATATCAATATCTTAATATAGATATTAATATGGGTCCACAATATAGATATTCATATAGATCTATAATAAGATAAATATCTTAATATAGATAAATATATCTCTTAAATATCATGCATATATTATTAAACACAATATATACATCCGTTATGCATATATTATACATATATGCATATATAATATATACATATATTATGGATATATAATTACATCTATTATGCATAGATTATTATACATTTATATATTTATCTATATATATAGATAATAGATATATAAAAATACGTATATATGTATATGTAATATGTATATATATAATATGTATATATAATAATATGTGTATATGATAATAGATATATAATAATATGTATATAATAATATATGTATATTATTATACATATTATATACATATTATATACATATTATATACATATTATACATATAATATATGTATATTATTATACATATATAGATAGATAAATATATAAATGTATATAAAAGCTTGGTGCCACCAAGCACTTAATGGGTGGCTCAGTCGATTGGGTGTCCGACTTCAGTCACGATCTTGCGGCTCATGAGTTTGAGCCCCACGTCGGGATCTGTGCTGACAGCTCAGAGCCCGGAGGCTGCTTCAGGTTCTGTGTCTCCCTCTCTCTCTGCCCCTCCCCCACTCGTGTTCTGTCTCTCTAAAATAAATAGACATTAAAAAATTTTTTTAAATAAAGCAGATAGAGATTTATATCTATATCCATCTATTTATCTATATCTGTCTATGTAACCATGTTTATATGGTTAAACCTACAAACTTCTTTGCACAGGGGAGGCTTTCTTTTTCTTCTACTCCCTCTTAACGTTGTGTTTCCCATCCCACAACATTTCCCCCTTAAGACTAGTTTAAAAGAGACTGGGACTGAGGTTGCATCAGTGAACAAAACAAACAACTCCCTGCCCTCAGGGAACGTACATTCTAGTCGAGGATAGACCAAAAAAAAAAAAAAAAAGTGAAATATGTATTCTATTAGACATTGACAAAGGTGAAAGAGAAAAAGCCAAGTAGGAAAGGAGATTAGAGGGGCCAAGCATGGTTCATTTTAGAAGGATTGGCAAGGAAGGTAATTTTTGAGTGAAGGCCTTCAAGAAGGCATCTGGAGAAGCACTTTCCAGGTAGAAGGAACCATAAGTGCAAAGGCCCTGAGGCAAAAGCCCACCTAGTTTATTCCAGAGTCGCCAACAGGTCCACGGCTGGGGAGGAGTGAGGAGGCCACAGAGTAGAGGGAGGCGTGTTCAGAGTGGGAGCAGGGCAGGTCGTGTAAGGCCTTCCTGCTTCTTTTCATTTCCCTTAAACATAAATGTTTCTTTATCCCGCAATCACGAGTATTAATTCCCTCAAAGGCACATTTCTTTACCCAAATGTGTTTGCATTTTAGTGGCTTTCTTTTCATCATAAACAAGTGTTCTGTGTTTTCTTGGATTCTGTCCTTATCTATTTGACATCCGTTAACCACGGAGCCAAACGACCGAGTTATTTACATACGTGCCGCCATCCAGCTTTCGGAGGTGTGCAAAACTTGTTACAGATTCTCTTACCACAAACCCCAACACTTGTGTTTTGCCTCCTGCCCAGTAGGGGGCGTGCCACCGACAACTTCTCAACACTGTCGTAATAAAGGCTCTGGCCTGGGCTCTTTCCTTACACCTCCTTTCTGCCTTCTGGACAAAACTGGTGCTTCCCCGTGTGGCCCTACAGTCCCCATGGCACGCCCCCTCCTCTTGGGAAATATAAGTACATTCTTCTTTAAATGGCATTAGCCTCTCCGTGTTGTCACTCAGTCACCTCCACCAATTAAAGTCCCATGGGTACAGCTGAGACAAGTTCATGACAAGCTACTACCCACTGGTGATGGGTAGAGTTGACACGCTTTTGCTCTGGAATGCGGTTTTGCTTGTATTTATGAAAGTGCATAATAAAGTCAAAGCGCTTTAGTCAAAGATGTCAGGTGCCATTTTATTATTAGTTGGGAGCCAGAAACCTCGAATGAAACCCTCAAAAAGCTGGTTTAGAGCTTGTGGTTCAGATTCAGTGCTTCAAAGACATCTCTTAGCCCCTTGAGTTTTATATTTACAGATATTAACATCTTACCACCCTCTGGCAATCCATATGGAACAGGAATTCAAAGCAAACACAAATAAAATGAGAAATGCATGCAAAGCAGAGAGAAAAGCCGAGTGAAATGGTGGGTTGGATGTCTCCAGGATGCAGAAAACTTCCAAAGAGAGGACTGCACATTATCTTGAACATTTTGTTTATGTCTCTCTGAGACAGAGAGAGACAGAGCGTGAGCAGGGGGAGGGACGGAGAGAGAGGGGGACACAGAATCTGAAGCAGGCTCCAGGCTCCGAGCTGTCAGGACAGAGCCTGACGCGGGGCTCGAACTCACGGACCGTGAGATCGTGACCCGAGCCGAAGCCGGACGCTCAACCGACTGAGCCACCCAGGCGCCCCTTGAACATTTTAACACTTTGGGACCTAGATTGTGGTAAAGGTAACCCCCAAAATGTCCCGCAGTTTGACAATTCGTGTTAGTACTCCCTTCTGTCTAGGAGGATGAACACAAGAGTTTCCACATTATGCAGTGACTAGTTAGCTAGTGAACCTAAGTCTCAGTAACTTCACTTCCGGAAGTATGGACTAAGGTAATATTCAGAGATCTGCACAAACTTTCGTGTGCAGTAAACTGATTGCACGGTCATTTATGACAACTTCAAAAAAAAAAAAAAAACCCCAGAAAAAGTACAGAAATCTCTACATTGAAATAGTTGAAGAATAGAATAATACGAAACAATGCTCAAAATACAATGTGAAGTGATAAAAGCAAGAAATAAAGCATGTATCTGTAATAGGAACCCAATATGAATTTAAAATACACAGCATTTATAGATAGGGAGAAAGCATTCAGGAAGCACAGAAGAAAACAGAGCAAGATGTTAATATTATTGATTCCTGGGGCACCTGGCTGGCTCAGTTGTTATGCGTCTGACTCCCGATTTTGGCTCGGGTCAGGATCTCACAGGTCGTGGGATCGAGCCCCATGTCGGGCTCTGTGCTGACAGTGCAGTACCTGCTTGGGAGTCTCTCTCTCTCTCTTCTCTCTCTGCCCCTCCCTGACTTGTGCTTTCTCTCTCTCTCAAAATAAATAAATAAATAAATAAATAAATAAATAAATAAATATTTAAAAATAGTAGTGATTACCGGGCAGAAGGTTTATGAACAGAGTTCAGAGCAATTGCAGCCACTAGAAAGTAAGGCGGAAATCCCGGAAATGATAATTCCACAGCGAGGAAGTCCCAGATTCTATGTATAAACTCTAATCTTTGGCTGAGCCCTAAGCCACTTACCTGCAGGAGAAGTCTCCAAGAAATCCAGCTAAAGCTAAAAGAACTGAATTGGCATTGAAACTTGGGCCCACCATGGGGGGGAGAGAGTTCAGGGTTTAAATGTAGCCAAATTAGTGGCCTGATAATAAAGTTTGAAAAAGCAAAACTCTTTCGAGCAATACGACAGAATTTGGAGTCCCCACAACATCAGTCACGATGTCCAGGGCACAATCCAAAATTACGGAACGCACGATTAAAGGAGGAAACGCAACCCATTCTCTGAAGAAAAGACAGCCAGCAGAGACTGACAATGAGATACGGGACACAACAGCAGACGTCTGGGTTAACGGGCGGTAATTGTAAAGCCACCGTTTGAACCGTGCTTGAGGACATCAGAATGTGCAGTTTACTCACCTGCAAACCGCGAGGATTTCAGCTCGAGCCAGATGCCCCCCTGCAGCGCCAGGATTCTCTCTCCACAGCCCTGCTGCCTAAGTGGTGGAGAGTAGGGTCTGTACATCTCCCACGGAGAATACACTCTATTCTTTTTTTTAAATTTTTTTATTACATTTCTTTATTTTTGAGAGGCAGAGAGAGCGCGAGTGGGGGAGGGGCAGAGAGAGAGGGAGACGCAGAATCCGAAGCAGGCTCCGGGCTCCGAGCTGTCAGCACAGAGCCCGACGCGGGGCTCGAACCCATGAACTGTGAGATTATGACCTGAGTCAAAGTCGGACACTCAATCGACGGAGCCACCCAGGCGCCCCGAGAATACGCCCTAGTCCATGCCACTTTTGCTTTGCTCTGAGAAGACTGTTGTTAATTCTGACAATTCCTCTGGAATCTCAGGTCCTGTGAGAAGCAACAGTCATTTCCTTCTGAGGGATGGAGACCACGGATGACAACATCCCCCCGTCTCAGGACCATCTGGCTGCTGATAACACAATACTAATATATCCACACTCAATTAAACTAGGCTTCCCTTGGGAAGACAAAGATCCCAAAGAGACAATGTCAGAAGAACTGATACAGTCCCAATTCTGACACTACAGAGAGCAGCTTTCTGGGAGAAGCTAAGGGAGAAGACACACAGTTCCATACTCATGATGTGACCGTCCCTCTGACAGTGTAACAAGAAATCCTTGGAACTGTGACTTAGGAAGGTAAGGGGTAGCAGAAAAATCTGAGGGAGATTTCTCGAATCCTGTCAACTCTTGGGCATAAATGTGACAGAGAACATCTAAGAGGGAAGCAAGAATGGCCCTTCCTTGGATCCACAGGGGCCATGACGTGGCGAGTAGAAAACCTTGGATGTTGCATTGTCTGAATGGTGTACATAAGGATGTGGGACCCAGGCCTGATGCAGTTACCAAGGTGGGGACAAGTGGTAGGGCCCTCAGAGTGGCTTACTCTCTTTATCTTATAAATCAGAGCAAGTCACTTTGATCTTTCCCACGGGAATCACAGGTCCTGTAAACGACTGAATTTTAATATTGACCCCAGGAGCTAGTTGAGTTGTATTTTTAATACAACGTATGTATAAACAATATTGACACTGTATGTAATATCGAATTTACTCTTTAATTACTATTAATCTTAATAGTATTAAATATTATTAAATATTATACTTAATTAGTATTAATTGAATATATTTATTTATTTCTAATGTTTATTTATTATTTTTGGGAGACAGAGAAGACAGAGCGCAAGTTGGGGTGTGGCAGAGAGAGGGAGGCACAGAATCCGAAACAGGCTCCAGGCTCCGAGCTGTCAGCACACAGCCCGACGTGGGGCTCGAACCCATGAAACGTGAGATCATGACCTGAGCCAAAGTCGGACACTTAACCGACGGAGCCACCCAGGTGCCCCTAATTACATATACTTAATTAATATTGGCATTAATTAAATATTAGTGCTTAAACTTAATTTAATTTTAAGTCAATTAAATTAAGTGGACTACTTAATTTGATTTAATAGTTGACTTAATATTAATATATTTTCAAGTATATATATTAATATATTTTCAAGTGTATATGTTAATATATTTTCAAGTATAATGTGAACTGTTGGAGTAGTATTTTTAACTCTCTATATCCCAAAGCCGTTCAAAGTTAAAATCTTCTCTGAGTATTAGATGAAAAGAATAGAGGAAAATCTCCAGGTCTTCTCTGGGTTTCATCTGCCACCTCCCACTCACTCAACACCTATGCCATTCTCTTTGTTACTTTTTAATTTTTTTATTTTTCCAAAGTGTATTTATGTATTTTGAGAGAGAGAGCAGGAGGGGCAGAGAGAGAGAGAGAAAGAGAGACAATGCCAAGCAGGGCTCCACACCGTCAGCCCAGAGCCCTGTGTGGGGCTCAGACTCACGAACTGTGATATCACGACCTGAGCCGAAACCAAGAGACGGATGCCTAACTGACTGAACTACCCAGGCACCCCAACACCTATGCCATTTTAGATTCAGTGAATCTAACTGAAATTTGGGCTTCTGTATCCTAAAGATAAAATCCCTTGACACTGTTTGGAGAAGGTGCTGGACAGCTCCTAAAGCAAGGCTCCCTGTAAAGGAGGTCTCTCTTGGGAAGACGGTGGGTAGAGAGAAAGCCTAGGAGACTGGATGGGGGCCGGGCATGCAACTTGCATCTGGAGAATCTCCCGGAGGCTCCCGGGGAGAAAGGATTGGATAAGCTTAGAACATGGGTCATTTCTAAGGGAACCGTGTAGATTGGGATCATAAGCTTTAGGATACAGGTTAGCTTGGGCCACGCCTTCATTACGAGGCTGACCGGGATTTGAACTAATGAGAGAATGTGTGAAACCAGCTCCGCTGCTATAGAAAGAGTTGGTTTAGTGAACGTGACCTGAAGGGCAGAGCCATGTGAAACAGGCCTCACAACTACTTCGGTCATCACACGCCTTCATTCTGACTTGGCATTGACAATGGTTGCATAACATCTTGATCTTCCAGGAAGGTCTAGGAACAAAAGATTCCATCACCTCCCCCAAAGTGACAGCATTTCTCTATTTGTGAAGCGCGATCGTTTCCCAGGGTTAAATTTTACTGACAAAAGGTAGTCCTAGTGGAAAGATTCCAAATGGAGATAAAGGGTGCATTTAATATTGCAAGACCAGTATCTCTGTATGGAGGTGTTCTCGGGATTTGCCTTCCTGGAGCTCCCTCCTCATCCTATGGTCATAAACCTGTCGATTATTCATGCTGACGTCTGTCCCTTACCTTGCTTCTGCTTCCAAAGGGCTCCCATCTCACAGGGTGGAGAAAGTTAAAGATCATTGTTACCATCGCAATAAGATTTTTTGAGTGCACAAACATGGAAAAAGCAGAAAACTGTGTTTTCAGAACACCCAGAATATTGACCGTCATTATGGGATTTTCTAGAGGAAAAATTTCATTTCCTTAAGAATTGATGTCTATCGGGATGCCTGGGTGGCTCAGTCGGTTAAGCGTCCAACTCTTTTTTTTTTTTAATTTTTTTTTAATGTTTATTTATTGTTGAGACAGAGAGAGACACAGCATGAGCAGGGAAGGGGCAGAGAGAGAGGGAGACACAGAATGTGAAGCAGGCTCCAGGCTCTGAGCTGTCAGCACAGAGCCCGATGCGGAGCTCAAACCCACGGACCGTGAGATCATGACCTGGGCCGAAGTCGGATGCTTAACCGACTGAGCCACTCAGGCGCCCCAAGCGTCCAACTCTTGATTTCAGCTCAGGTCATGATCTCAAGGTTTTGTGAGCTTGAACCCTCCATCGGGCTCTGTGATGACAGCACAGAGTCTGCTTGAGATTCTCTCTCTCTTTCTCAAAATAAATAAACTTAAAAAAAAAAAAAGAAAAAGAAAGAATCGATGCCTATCACTGAAACCCTAACGTGTTTCTTTGTTTTTCTCCCACTGAATGGTTCCACTCCCCTGGCAAGATGTCTTCCAATAATTTCTCCATGAAGATAAATTTATGATAGGCATCGTTCAGAATTTTCTTGGGGTGCCTGGGTGGCTCAGTCAGTTAAGCGACTGACTCTTGGCATCGGCTCAGGTCATGATCTCACAGTTTGTGAGTCGGAGCCTCATATCGGGCTTTGTGCTGACAGTGCGGAGACTGCTTGGGATTCTCTCCCTCTCTTTCTGTCTGCCCCTCTCGTGTGCTTTTTCTCTCTCAAAATAAATAAATCAACTTTAAAGAAAAAAGACCTTTCTTGAATTTGTTTATGGATGTTCGATATGAAAGTTTTCTTGGAAAATGGCAAGAAAGAAAGAAAGAAAGAAAGAAAGAAAGAAAGAAAGAAAGAAAGAAAGAAAGAAAGGAAAGGAAAGGGAAGGGAAGGGAAGGGAAGGGAAGGGAAGGAAAGAAAAGAAAAAAAAGAAAAGAAAAGAAAAGAAAAGAAAAGAGAAGAAAATCCCAGTCAATTGGAAGTGTGTCCAACTTCAGTGTGTCCAACTTCACTGCTACACATGATGGGTGATTTTGAGCCAGTCACTTTACGTCCTGGGGACTCAGTTTAAACATTTGTAAAAATGAGAATGTTGAACTAAAGTAAGTCTTGAGATTTCCCAGCTCCAGCATTCAATGCTTCTATGTTTTCAGTATTTGCTGATGTTTTAAATAACATTACTTCATTCCCAGAGGCCCCCTGATCTGCCATACCTCTCTCCAGATTCCTCCGCAGATAAATAGTTCCAGGTGGAATTAGTTTAGATTTATTATTATTATTTTAATAACTACCATATATCCAGTGCTTACTATGTGCAGAATATATATTATCTGACATAATCCACATGTAACCTAAGTACTAGGCTTACCTTCCTCCGTATTTTGGGAAAGGGGGGTGGTTGTTTTAAAACTGCTTCTTGTTCCTCCTGGCATCTCGGGGACGCATTCTGCTCTCACTTGCTCCCAGATACCTCTTGGACCACACTCACTGTGCTGCCAGCCAGTATCCCAGACTAAGACTTCGCTTCTCTTTGAGGAAATGCTGCTGCTTCTGGGCTGGAATCAAGAGATTGGGGAACGTGGGGTGACACGTGTTTTCCGCCTTGTAGTTAATTCCTTCAATCACAGATTGTGCCGATCTCTGCGTTTCTACCAGGTATGATGACAGACTTGGGGATGTTGTTTCCGCACAGCAGAGGAAGCAGTAACTTCAAACTGGATGTTTTCAAATGTGATGGTGCTTAGAGTCCCAAATGAAAAGACAATAAATAAACAGAAAGAAGGATGGCTAGATGGATGGATGAAGGAGCCCAGCACACTCTCGTTCTCTGTCTCTGGGGCCTTCCTACCTTCCCTCTGAGAGAGGCGCATTCTTTTATTCTTATTTCAAATCTCTACTTGTCTTTCAGAAAACCGCACCTGCAATCCACAAGGGTTGATCTCGGCTTAGATTTCATTGCCTTCCTCCTCCAGGTCAAACCACAGACCACCTTAACCTACAGCGATATTTTCCAAAAAAAATCCGAGTTACTAAGTTGAGAATAACATCACAGTTTCTTTCAAAAGAGCAGTTGGGTTACGGGTCTCCAAAACAGAGTAGACAAGTTCAAGGTAAGTCGTGACCCTTCAAATACAGTCCGACTCAAATTCTCTCTTGTGTGAGGTCTAGATATGCCTTCCTGAATCTTATGATTTACTTCACTGTAAGACCAAAGATTTATACACATCTCCCAACACAAGCAAACACTGTTTTTTATAGGACAGATGGCCTAAATGGAAAATATGCAACACTTTTTCCCTAAGCGCAGCATAATCAACAGATTCCTTGGCCCGTGAGAGAAGTGGGGTTTTACGTTGTTATCGGTCGTTTCTCCTTGGCCCTTCTTCCAATCATACCCAGAAGAGAGGGGTGTGTACCAAGTGGTGCTTATTTTTCATTTTGCCAAACCACAAAGTCACCTATATCAAGTGCTTGTCTGTGATCGTGCGTTTTCGTTACTTTGAATCAAGTCAAATTGATGGACGAAATATCCTCTCCGGTTTTCTCTATAAGCACAAAGGTGGCAGTAAGGGAATCTGTCATTTCCCCGAATCCAGAGCAGATCCCAAAGAACTGGAGGGAAGGGTTGGCCCAGGTGGCTCGTTACATTACATGTACAGTAAGTATTTGGCATAGCCATTACTATTCTACTGTTAGGGAACTAAGGCTCCAACAGTCCACACAACATACCCACATCATACATATCATGAATAAAATTGCTGAGGTCAGATGTTGAAGTCATTTGCTGTGAAATAAAGACTTCATCTTGCTTCGGGGTGTCTTAACTTCAGGACTGGAGAGAATTTTTTTTTTTTTTAATCGTTCCCTTTCTCTGGTGTCTCATTTTCTGGAAGATGCTCATTCCCTTCCCTGATAATCTCATTTCCTGCTGTTCCCTCCTGTTCTAACCAGTCCTTGGTTAATCCGTGTTTGTCTCTTTCAGAATAAATTAAAAAACAAAAAAAAAAAAAACAACCCACAACCTCACATTCTGTCAAAAGAATACTAATACGGAGCCATCACAAGGAAGATTCTTTTGAGAAAAAGACATTCTATGTCCCCCAGGTTAGACCTGTCCTTTCTGCTAGGAAATCACTTGGTTTACTTCAGTATTTCAATGACTACTTCAGTAGTCAATGGACTAAAAGCAGGGAATTTCTTGTTTATTTATTTATTTATTTATTGGCTTTTGTTTTTTTTACACAGAGTAAAATGTTTTGACTTTAAGAGTACAGTTTAGTGAATTTTGCAAATGTTCATACCCATCTAGCACCATCGAAATCAAGAGAGGGAACACGTCCACTACCCACGAAAGATCTCTCATGGCACTTCCCCATCAGTATCCCTCTCTGAGAGGAAAATATTGTTCTGATTTCTATAACCAGGGATTAATTTTCCTGTTCTTGGACTTCATATAAATGTGTCTGGCTTCTCTCACTCACATAGTATTTTTGCGATTCGTCCATGGTTTTGCTTTTGGCTTACTGCAATAATATAAAAATATTCTAATATATTTTGAAAAGGTTTATGCTATTAGCCCCTACATTTAGGCATATGGTTCATCTTGAATTGATTTTGTATATGGTATAAAAAAAAGGAGTGAAGGTTCATTTTTTTTCTCATAAAGATATCTAGCTGTTCCAGCACTACTTATTAAAAAGACTTTTTCTCCCATTGAATTTTTTAAAAATTTAAAAATAAACCAATGAACTTCATGGTGTGCATCTATTCCTCCAATTTCTGTTCTGTACAATTGACCCATTTGTCTATCCTTATGCCAATCACTAATTGCCTTACAGACTGTAGTTTTATAATGTGTATTGAAATTAGGCAGTGTGAATCCCCCAAATTTATTCCTCCTTCAGAATGCTTTGGCTATTCTAGGTACTTTGCATTTCTATACACATTTTAGAATTAGCTTGTAAATTTCTACAAAAGGTCTCCTGAGAGTTTACTTGATAGTATTTGAATCTATGGCTCAAGATGGGGAGAAATGCAATCATTACAGTATTGAATCTTGGAATCCATGAACATGGTACACTTTTAAATTTACTGAAATCTTCTTTCTGTATTTTTAGATGTCTTGCACACCCTTTATTAAATTTATTCTTATGCACTTGGATTTTCTACTCTTATAAACGGTATTGTTTGTTTAATTTTATTTTCCTGTTATTTGTTGCTTGTGAATAGAAACACTTCCACATTTCCTTCTTGCTTTTTTATAAATTTCCTTGGATTTCTTTATATTCACAGTCATATCATGTGTAAATAAATATGGTTTTACTTCTTTTTATATAACTTTTATTTGTTTTTGTTTATTGTGCCTTCTATTTTTTTTTCTTGCCTTATTCCCATGCAATGTTAGGCAGGCTTGGTGAGAGCAGAGATAGTTGCCTTGTTCTTGATATTAGGGGAAAGGTGTCCAATATTTCATACTAAGTTCAATGTACATAACACTTTATCAAGTTGAGAAAGGACCCTTCTGTTTCTAGCTTTCTGAGAGGTTTGTTTTTTAACTTGGATGGGTGTTGACCTTTATCAAATGCATTTTTTTTTTTTTTTTTAGTTTTTTTATTTTTGAGACAGAGAGAGACAGAGCATGAACGGGGAAGGGTCAGAGAGAGAGGGAGACACAGAATCGGAAGCAGGCTCCAGGTTCCGAGCCATCAGCCCAGAGCCCGATGCGGGGCTTGAACTCACGGACCGTGAGATTATGACCTGAGCTGAAGTCAGACGCTCTACCGACTGAGCCACCCAGGCGCCCCAAATGCATTTTCTTTTTTTTTTTTTTTTTAATTTTTTTTTTCAACGTTTATTTATTTTTGGGACAGAGAGAGACAGAGCATGAACGGGCGAGGGGCAGAGAGAGAGGGAGGGAGACACAGAATCGGAAACAGGCTCCAGGCTCTGAGCCATCAGCCCAGAGCCCGACGCGGGGCTCGAACTCCCGGACCGTGAGATCGTGACCTGGCTGAAGTCGGACGCTTAACCGACTGCGCCACCCAGGCGCCCCGCAAATGCATTTTCTATATCATATTGAGATGATCACATAATTTATCTCTTTTATTCTATTGACATAGTGAAGCATATTGATTGATTTTGTTAAGTAGGCTTCATGCCCAGTGTGGAGCCCAAAGTGGGGCTTTAACTCACAGCCATGAGATGAAGAATGAGCTGAGATCAAGAGTCAGTGCATAACCAACTGAGCCACAGGCACCCCTGCTGATAGATTTTTGAATGTTGACCTAGCCTTGCATTCCAGAGATAACACACCTTTGTCATGATATGTTATCCTATTTTAGTATTCTATTTTGTTCCTTTTAATAGCTTTTTGTTATGTGAGTTCTTTCTTAAGTAGTTGTTTATGGAATACAATATATTTCCTTAAGTTATCAGAATCTATCTTAAAAATATTTTATTGCTTCACAATTTCAGATATTTACAATAGTATGTTTTTCATTGCTACCTTCCTCTTTGTGGTCTTGTTACCATATACTATAATTTTATATATTCTATGCAACCCATGGTCTTTTGTATTATTTTCACTTTAAATAGACAATTGTCTTTAAGAAGATTTAATAATTTATGTGTACAGAAAAAAAGAAATCATTTTTAATAGACTTTTTAATTTTCTCTTACTGCTTTTTAGTTCTCCTTGTATAACTGGATTTCTATATGTTGTCATTACTTTTAAGTCAACAGAAATTCTTTTAGCTTTTCTTATAAGACAGTTTTGCTGGAGATTAATTATTTCAGCTTTTGTGTATTTGAAAGTATCTTTATGCTCCCATTTATTTTTGAAACTGTTTTTGGCAGATAGCACTTTAAAGTTGTTATTCTATTGTATTCTGGCTTTTATTGTCTTTGATAAAATTCTTATCATTGTTCCCCTGTACATGGGATTTTTTTTCACTCTGGTTACCTTTAAATTAATCTTTTTATCTTTGTTTATATACAGTGTGACTATAATATGCACGGGGTGAACTTCATCTTGCGTTGGAGTTCTCTAAGATTTTTGGATCTGTAGTCTTATTGTCTTATTTATATATTGCTAGATTCTACTTGCTAAATCCCATCTGGATGTAATGTTCTTTGTAGAAAAGATTTTGATTTGGTTAAATTTATTTAAAAGACACAGGAATATTAAGATTTTCTACTTGTTCTTGTATTCATTTCAAAAGAAGGATTTGTTCGTTTCCTCCCAGTTATCAATATTTTTGGCATAATGTTAGTAATAATCTCTTACAATCTTTAATACCTTTAGCATCTTTGAAATTTCTCATTTTTCATTCTTGATATTAGCAAGTTGTCATTTTCTTCTTTTTTTATTTTTTAAAAAAAATTTCTAATGCTTATTTATTTTTGAGAGAGAGAGAGAGAGAGAGAGGGCAGGGGAGCAGAGAGAGAGGAGACACAGAATCCGAAGCAGGCTCCAGGCTCCAAGCTGTCAGCACCGAGCCTGATGCGGGGCTCGAACTCATGAACCATGAGATCATGACCTGAGTCGAAGTCAGATGCTTAACCAACTGAGCCACTCAGGTGCCCCCCTTTTTTAAAAATTCTTGATCAATCTTTCTAAGGTCTTGTGTATTTAATCTTTTTAAAGAACAAATTTTTAGCTTTGTCAATTTTTTATTGTTTATCTCTCTTTTTCATTTGTTTTGGCTCCATTTTAAAATGTCTACTTTCTTTAATTTGTTCTTATTCTTTCACTTAATTGAGTTAGTAACTTAGATCATTGATTCGTTTTTTTCTTTCATTCATTATATGTGGCTTTAAACTTGCGAGTTTACTAAGTACTGCTTATCTACATTACACAAATTTTGATATTTTGTGCTTTCTTCATCATTTAGTTAAAAATATTTTCTAATTTCTCTTTTGATTTCTTCTTTGATCTATGAGTTATATATCCTTGTGTTGTTTAGTTTACGGTTATAATTTTGTTTAGTTTACAGTTATAATTTTAATTTTGTTGTGTTCTAAGAATGTACTCGGTAGGATTTCAATACTTTAAAATGTGTTGGGGGTGGTGCGCCTGGGTGGCTCAGTTGGTTGAGTGTCTGACTTCGGCTCAGGTCATGATCTCGCAGCCCCGCATCGGACTCTGTGCTGACAGCTCCGAGCCTGGAGCCTGCTTTGGATTCTGTGTCTCCCTCTCTCAACCCCTTCACCGCTCATGCTCTGTCTCTCAAAGATGAATAAACGTTAAAAAAAAATAATAAAAAATAAATAAATAAAATGTGTTGAGACTTAACTTGTTGTATGTCCTCAGTCAATTGGAAAGACACTATGTACTGTAAATACAGGGAATAGCAGTTCATAAGTACCTTTAAGGCCAAGGTCATTAGTAGTGCTGTTTGACTATTCTATATCCTTAGTGCTACGATTTTATTACTGAGAGAAAAATGCCAAAACCTCCTATTATGACTACAGGTTTACCTGTTAATCTTTTGTGTTATACCAGAATATACCAAAATATACCAAAATATATTGGGGATCCATATATTTTGAAAGTATATTAGCCAGAGCATATACATTTATGTTTGTTATGTCCCTGTGAATTATCCCTTTTATCATTATAAAATACCTCCATTATATCTTGCATTGCCCTTTGTTTTTGATGTTAATGCAACTACAGTAGTGTTCTAGTGATCAGTGTTATTGGAATCACACTGAGTCTGTAGATCAAGCTGGAAAGAATTGACAACGATATTGACTATTTCAGTTAATGAACATAGACTATCTCTCCATTTATATAGACCTTTGACTTCTTTTATCAGTGTTTTGTAGTTCTTAGCATACAGATCCAAAACTTATTTTGTTAGATTTATACCCACATATTGCACTGGGGAACGTTTATTTATTATTATTTTTTGTCAGTTGTACTTTATTTTTACCTTCTAATTACAATGGCTTCTTGCTAGAATATAGGAAAGCAATAGACTTTTATGGAGTTGAGCCTTATTATTTTCAGATTCCATATTTGCAAATCTGTCTACTCACTGAAGCTAACTGGTAATCCCCAAATCAATACTGTCAGTGCTTTGACAACCATTCATGGATATGTAGAAAGCAGCAAAAAATTTGAGTCACCTAATACGCACATTCCCAGCTGAGGTGAAACAAGGTGACCCTCAGCCTTCCTACTGAAGCTCCTGTATTATGAATAAGTGCTCTTTTTGCGATCTATTTACTGCTACTTTTTCTTTTGCATTTCTGTGCTTTTTTGTGGGTGATTTCCCTGTTTAAAACGACACCTAAGTGTAGAGCGATGTGCTGTCTAGTGTTCATAGTGTATTAGATGAGATTCGTTTAGGCATGAGTTATATTGTTGGTGGCTTCAATTTCAGTGTCGAACAATAACATGGTACATCTAGAGAAATAGAAGAGGACACTCACCGATTCTGTATTTGAGGTGGTAGAGGAAAGTACTCAAGTATCAACTCTAGTATGTGATGAAACTATGGAAAAGATAGAATGTCAGCTAAATTTCTGGATTCATGAGACGATGACTGATTAAAAAAAATGTAGTGGAACTGCACTTTTATGAGGTTAACAGCCAAGGAAATTTATGACCACATTGCTTAAAGTCAGGAAAATGGCAAACCCTCATTGGTAAGTTTTTAATTGTAAAGAAATGTTAGATGTAATTAAATATTTGCAACTTTACTCTTTTTAATTAAAAAAATTTTTAATGTTTATTTATTTTTGAGAGACAGAGAGAGACAGAGTGTGAGCAGGGAGGGGGAGGCAGAGAGAGAAGGAGACACAGAATCTGAAGCAGGCTCCGGGCTCTGAGCTGTCAGCACAGAGCCCATGCGGGGCTTGAACTCACGGACTGCGAGATAATGACCTGAGCCGAAATCGTATGCTTCACCGACTGAGCCCCAATATTTGTAAGTTTATATATATGAAGTTAGGTGTCTTTAAATAGAAACACATACAAAACAAGGTTATCTATTGATCAGTTGACAAAAATGCGACCAGAGGCTTGTAGGAATCTAACTCTGCATTTTCCCCTCAGTATTTGCCCATTCAGTTCATTATGACTTTATAGAAGACCACTACCGTGAACAATAAGAACCAACTGTATACGAACCTTGTATTCTACAACTGTGCTATAATCACTTATTCATTCCATGAATTTTATTTGTAGATTTGGGGGATTTTCAATGTCGACAACCATGTTAATTGTGAATAAAGGCAGTTTCCTTCCTTTCCAATTTGTATAGCTCTTTTCCTTTTTCTTGTCTTACCGCACTAAGAATTCCAGTACAGTCTTGAATACAAGTAGTGAGAGAGGACCTCTTTGCCTTATTCCCAATTTTACCAGGAAAGCATGATGTCAACTGTTGGGTTTTACAGATTCAAATCTGTCGGGTTTTACAGATTTTTTTTAATAAAATCGAGGAAGTTTTCCTTTATGCTTAGTTTGTAGAGGCTTGTTATCATAAATAGGTATGAGATCTTATCAAATACGTCTCGTATGTCAATTAATGTAATCACACTTTTCTTTCATCGCCCGTCAGTATGATGGATTATATTAATACGAATATTGAACCAGCCTTGCATATTTGGAATCAATCCTACTTAGTCTTGGTGTACAATTTCATACATTTTGTTTTACACATAATTGGATTTGATTTGCAAATATTTTCTTGAGAATTTTTGCATCTATGGTCAAGAGAGAAATTGATCTATAGTTTTCCTTTTAATGTGTGTTTTCAGTTTTGGAAGTTTGTATTGACATATGTCCAAGCTCACCTAGCTTTCCCTTGGCTGGGTTGAGTTGTTGATCAGGTTATGAGAGGCATTATCCCATTGTTAATGTGTTATTGATTTCCTATCATTCCTTGATTTTTTTTCTTAGAGTTTCCATCTCCCTGCTTATATTACCCATTTTTTCTTTCACATCGTCTGCTTTTTCCATTAAATCCTTTATGTATTAATTATAGTTATTTAAATTGCCTATCTGATAATTCCAACATCTATGTCATTTCTGAGTTTTGTTTGAATCATCATTGTGTCTTCCTAGGCAGTTTTTTTTTTTTTTTTGCTTATTTTTTGGTGGGCCTTGTAGTTTACTGTTGCTAACCAGACATGTTGTGTTGGGTAATAGCAATGGAGGTAGTTAGGAATTTACTGTGAGGATTTATGGTAACTTGGTTAGGAGTCAAGCTGGATTTACTATTTGTTGTAACTATAGGTGAAAGAGTTTTCAAATTCCTCTAGTGTTATTTTGCCTTTCCTCTTGACCTTGGGCTTTTCTAAGTATTCATCTTCAGGGAAAGCACTTTCAGTCGTAATTCAGGTATTACACTGGCACCCTGTCGTAATGTGTGGAGGAGAAAGGGTGTTCTGTAATACGATTGAATTTATGTATTTTAGTGGGCCTCTGTCTTGGGTCCCATGTCTTCTCCAGTGCTATAGCATCCCCCCCACTTTATGTTCACTGCTATCTTCCCTATGATATTTCCAACCTATTAACTTGAAGCATGGACCCCTGTTGACTTTGTTTTCCATTTTTTTTTTGTTTTCCATAGGTGAGATGGGTTAGAGAGAGAATGCTTTGCCTCCAACTGGGGTATGGCTCCAACAAGCCTTTTCCCTTGGAAAAGGCATTTGGTATAGAGATGCCTCTGAGGGTGTTTCCTGTGATTACTCTTTCCCTCTCCTTATCCAAACCATGAAGAGCACCTGGGTGGCTCAGTCAGTTAAGCGTCTGGCTCTTGGTTTCAGCTCAGCTCATGATCTCATGATTTGTGAGTTTGAGCCCTGCATCAGGCTCTGCACTCAGTGTGTGCAGAGCCTGCTCAGGATTCTCTCTCTTCCTCTCTCTGCCCCTCCCTGGCTCATGCTGTCTCTGTCTCTCTCAAAATAAATAAATAAACTAAACACACACACACACACACACACACACACACACACACACGAAAGGATCTTTCTTAGATCTTCGCTGTGAGAACCTGGTGGGATATTCCTTCAGTAAAAGCCCAGGAATGTGTGGGGCCACCTCTCAGACTGTGGTCCCTAGGAGTTTCTCTCAGGCTAGTCCACAATTTGCCTGCACCTGAGCTGGTTAATAGCTGTCACAGCTTCTGCTCCAGGTATGCAGAGCTCAGCTGCGTCTTTCTACATGAGACTCTGACTCTAGATTTTTGGGTAACAGTTTGGCCCGGCAGCCTCAGTTCTTTGACAGATCCAAGAAGAATCACTGATTTTTAATTTGTCCCGTCCTTTCTTGTCTTAAGAACGGAAGTGATGATTCTCAAACTCTTTACATGTCAGAGCTGAAGCCAGAAGGTCTCATGTGTTTTTTTCCCAGTGGTAGAATTCCAATTTGACTTCCGTTAGAGTTTTCATTTCTCCGAAGAAATTCCACAAGCGTTATTTCATTCCATCCGTATTTTCCTGTTGTTTCTTTGCATGTTTATAATAGCTACCGTAAGTCCTTATGTGCTCATTCTAATAACCATCTATCACGTCTTCTATTAACCTTTCCCCCCTTTTTATTATGGATCACATTTCCCTAATTCTTTGCAGATCTAGGGATTGATTTTTGCTTAATCGAGATTGAGCGTAATGTGTTATAGAGACTCTGGATTGCGTTATTTTCCTGTAAAAGTTTTCGTTTATTTGCTTGTGTTTTTTTTTTTTTCTGATAGGAGGTTACAAAACCAACATTTCAACTTGATTTGGAAGAATTTTAAGGTTTTTGTTAATACAGGTCTCTTTTAATTTTCTCCTATTCTTGGAGCAGGGGTCAACAAACTTTTTCTGTAAACAGAAAGATAGTAAATATTTTATGCGTTGTGGGCCAAATGGTCCCTTTGCGGCTACTCAACTCTGCAATTGTAGTGTGAAAGCAACCATAAGTAATAAACACGTGAGTGAGCATGTCAAGATTTGGGCTTCACCTATACAGATTTGGCCCATGGGCCATAGTTTGCTGACAGCATAGTCATTAGTTTTTGGATACACGATCACTATTTTTACTAAGAAGCCCACTCTATTTACAATTTTCTCTTCCTGACAAGTCCTCGACTCCAAACTCTCCAGCACCAGACAGTTCCCAAAATTTCTATCAAGTTATTTATTTAGCTTTCCAAATGCAGTTCTGTCATGGGTTCTTTGGCATTACTGTCCTGAACGGAATAGTTTAGGAAACGGTGAGGAGAATTTTTAGACAAATGTTAGGGGTCCCTCACCCATCTTCAGGGATTTCCCACCCCCCTCCATTTCTGGGAGCTATGACAATCCTGAAGCTGATGTGTTTGTTTTTCTTTTCCAGACCGATAAGACCATCTCTTCTCCTGGTATTCTGCTTTTCTGTGTGCAGATGAGAAGAGGGAGGGGTCTTCAGGGAAAGAGCTCACTTGATTTTCTTCTTCAGTTTCACATTTCTTCTCCCGTTCAGTTTCCGCCATCTTTGAGTTGTTATGCAACTCTTTCCAAGAGCTAATGCTTATATTTTGTATCATTGTTATTGGCAAGAAGGAGGGGGGGGGGGTCTCAGAAAGTGGCTCTTAGAGCAGGTAGAAAGTTTTATGCCAGTGAGATCTCATAGGTTGGCATGAGCTATCTGATAGATGGATTCAGAAACCTGATGACATCAGGCAGATCCATTAATATTAATCAATCACACAACTGACATACAAAACCAGAAAGCCATTTTATCAGTTTCCCAAGATAAATAAATAGGACTTGGGCCAGAGTCCTCATGGTGACATGGTCAGCAACTTCTTTTTCCTGTAGGCAGATCTACACAGGAAGTCAAATTACAACCAGGGTTTTGTTTGTTGAGCATGAAATCAGAAAAAGAGAAGTTGGTTGGATGCTTAATGGAATCAAGCTAATATAGCCTCAGGTGGACACCTCCACAACGTAGAAAACTTGGCAATGGAACCGGTCTCCCCCAACTTCATTGACTGAGTCTTTCCTTTTTTTCTAACAGCACATGTTTATCTCTGTGTCTCTCTTTCTTCCTGGACGCCCATGGCTGTCCGACACCCCTATCCAATGGCAGTATTCTTTAGTAAGAATGCTAATAATGTTAACATGACTTCATATTGTACTGGCCTCAACACTATCCTCTTTCTTGTGACTTCTCATCTCTCTACTTGAATCCTATGTTAATTCATTCAAAGTTTAATCCTAAGAGATATATCCTGTTTCCTTAAAGTTAACATTTTGGAGAAGGTCCTCCAACATTTCCCAGGCGGAGACGATAGTATTTACCACTTTGGGTTTGAAGATTAAATGGGGCAACATATGTCATGCTTCTGGCACTTACTTGATAAGCATTAAAAAAAAAATCCTTTCATTTCCTTCCTCTTACTTAATGAAAACAGGTGTTGAAGAAAACCCATCCATTTTCTCTTGCATGTTCCCCATATGATAATAGTTTTCTTAAGTTCTTGCTGGCCAGGAAACCAAGGGTCCTGAAAGCATTTTTCAGTCACAGCCTGGAGAGAGATTAAAAGACAAAACGAAACAAAAACTTTAAGGCTTTTAATTACTGACTCTCACTCAGGAGACGCCAGTAAATCAGAACCTTACTCCCCTAAGTAAAGATCAGTATTAAAACATCAAATGTTCTGACTTCTGTCAATCGTTAGGAGATTGAAAGAACCAGCCCAGAATCTCATTACGTATCTTGGTGCACGCTTGGTGAATTTAGACACTGGGCAGTTGGGTGCCCGGGTGGCTCAGTCGGATACATGTCTGACTGTGGCTCAGGCTCAGCCATTCGACACCCATTGAGATTTACCCATAATGGTTAAATGTCAGCTGTGTGGAGAACACTAGGGTCATCATTTTAAACATCTTCATGGTTCCATTAACCTGGTTCTCCTTTCCAGATGAGGAAACTGGTACAGAGAGTGGACTCTACATGTGTTTGAACAAATGTGGGTGACAGGGGGTGCACCTGGGTGGTTCAGTCGGTTAGGCGTCAGACTTTGGCTCAGGTCATGAGTTTGAGCCTCACATGACAGCACAGAGCCTGCTTGGGATTCTCTCTCTCCCTCTCTCTCTGCCCCTCCCCTGCTCGTGCTCTCTCTCTCTCTCTCTCAAAATCAATAAACATTAAAAATAAAATGTAAAGAAGTGATGTTTATAGCGAAGATTTGGGGATCTGCAGCAGATTTGGAGTCACATGGGAAGAGGAAAGTTTTTGGTGATGCCCAGAAAAAACAAAGGCCATATCCACATTTCTACCAGCAGAGATACAGTTCAAGTTGAGTTTGGGTCGTTTCCAAGCCCGTACAATTACTATTTATACCAAAAAAAGCCCCCCAAAACCAAAAAAAAAAAAAAACAAAAAATGCTTTTTTAGAAAAGCATTGTGGCGAATGGAAAAAGCGTGGAAGGAAGAGCCAGGAAACATTGAACAAGTTCAAGTCGTAGACCTTTACTGGGCCTCAGTTTCCTCATCCGCCAAAGATGGGCATTAGCCCAGCTGATGAGTTCAGTCGAAGAGTTCGGGATTCCACGCCTTGATCGCATCCATTATTCTCTCCTGGCCCGCGTGCCCAGCTGCGTTCTAGTGGAACAGATTGACATCAGCAATCAGAGTCAAATTCCCATTTAAAACACACATCTTGTTATTTTCGTACCAATTACAAGGTTATGGATCATGCTTAAAGGTGTTTAATATGCTGTAATGTTTAGACACGCTTGGCTCCAACATTTATGGGGGCTGTTTGTAGCAACAAGCAGCATGCTCTCACTCCCGAAGTATGCGAGCCTGCTGTAAAAACAGTGTAGATGGACTGGAAAGAGAGAAACTCAAACCAGCTACGGAGAAGGGCAACAAGTATTTTTGGCGGCTCCGTGGTTTTACCTGCTGACTAATCTCCCAGCAGCCAGGACCTGCTTTTATGGGGGCGGATTTTGCTGTTGCTTTTTACTTTGCTGCCATCGCTGGTGTGGAGCATTTGTAAAAAATGGCATGAGGGTTTTTCTAGTCTCGTTTGGCCATGCGTTGTCCGGGAGTCGGGGGTGTGCACTGCTTTTGAAGAAATGAGACCACAATTCTACGAGAGTGTTCTTGTTTACCTCTTCTCATCCTATCAAGGTAACGGGTGACGTCTCAGGTGATGGGAAAGTGTCCAAAGACTCTGGGTGATGCAGTGGTAACGGTGAGGGAGTGGTGGCCTGATGTCCAGACATTGTTATTGTGTTCGAAGCCAGACAGCTTGTATTTTGTATTCCTGAGGCCAGCCCCGTATGCCTCCATGTAAAAGCCTCTATTCAAATATTCCATTTTTTTTAATTTTTTTTTTTAACATTTATTTATTTTTGAGACAGAGAGAGACAGAGCATGAACGGGGGAGGGGCAGAGAGAGAGAGAGACACAGAATCTGAAACAGGCTCCGGGCTCTGAGCCATCAGCCCAGAGCCCAACGCGGGGCTCGAACTCACAGACCGCGAGATCGTGACCTGAGCCGAAGTCGGCCGCTCAACCGACTGAGCCACCCAGGCGCCCCTCCATTTTTTTTTAAGTTTAATTATTTATCTTGAACGAGACAGAGACAGTGCGAGTGGGGGGAGGGCAGAGAGAGAGGTGAGAGAGAGAATCCCAAGGAGGCTCCACGCTGCCGGTACAGGGCGCGACGCGGGGCTCGAACCCACGAAACTGCGAGATCATGACCTGAGCGAAAACCAAGAGTCCGAGGCTTAACTGACTGAGCCACCCAGCACCCCTCAGATGTTCTCTTAAATACTGAGAGGGAAGGGGAATGTATAGTGTATTTAAGAACCAGACTCCTGGCCGAAACCAAGTTTTGTCACTTAAGTTGGGGGAAGGGGTTTGCACAGAACCCCTACAACAGTCAGTTTGTGGGCATTGAGTGTGTCAGAAGAGCCCCGTGCACGCTCCTTTAAGCTCCCTCTTAAAAAAAAATAAAATAAAAAAGAAGGAAAGAACGAAAAGAAAACCCTTCAATGCCTCTGTTGCAGGTTTTTGAACTGAAGACGCTGTGTTGACAGACAAGCACCTGGACTTAGGGGTCTAGTTCAACAAACTTAAATGTAAAAAATACCTCCCAAACCCCCAAACGCTGAAACATATGAAGTATCAAAAAATTGACAGGGCTATTGAAGGTGAAGAAGATTGGAGGAAGAAGAAGAAGTCAGCCTTCACATCCAGGGTTCAGTTTAGTTCAGTTATATTTTGCGAGCACCCTTGCAAGGATCGTGCTAGGCGCTGGGGGTGCAAAGCCAAATGAGATAGAATTCCGCCCTTAAAAAGTTTCCCTCTGAAGCAAGCATCCGCAAACTGCTGCCCGAAGGGCCAAATGGCCTGTTTCTGGGCTGCCAGTGAACCAAAAATAGGTTTTACATTTTTAAAAGGTGGTGAAAAAAAAAAGAAAAACCCAACAACTAAGAATAATCAAATACAAAAGGTAAATGGAAAAGACCGTGCAAAACCGTATGTAGTCTGCAACGTCTAAAATATTTACGTCTGGCCCTTTTACAGGAAAAGCTTGCCCACCTCTGTTCCATGGGGAAGTGAGATCGCTGCGCGTGAATTACAATCAAAGTGACAAGGGCCGGGATGGGGTAAACGTGTGGTTTATCAGGTTAGAGAAGCATCCAACCCTGAGGTGAGGAATCCGTGGAGACTTCTTGGAGGCAGCGGGATCTACAGCATGGGGAGAAATGAAAGATGGTGTGCCCGAAGAGGGAATATTCTAGGCAGAAGGGACAGCATGGTCTAGGTATGGAGCGGAGTTTTGTGTGATGGAGACCAGGTTGGAAAATGAGGAGTCAGAAGAGATGAGGCTAAGTACCGAGGTAGGAAGTGGGGTTTCGTCTCCTTTCCTAAGTAGGGGGCTGTATCTACTGTAAGTCGGCTCAGTTCTTTGAGGGCTCCACCCCATCTCATGGCCCGGGAGCGATCAAGGCACATCTCTTGCCATGACTTCAAGGGAACGCATGGAAAACAGCATAAAGATGACCTAGGAAAGTGGGTCTGTAGATTAAGGCATTGAGTGTCCTTCAGTCTGGAACAGGCACTGGAAGTTTGGAGAACTTTCCCTCTGTTGTTATCGGACCACCACCCAGGCTCCAAGGCTGCCAGAGCCCTGAGTCGTCACAGATTTCGTTTCCCCCTACCTCCCAAACTTTGAACCTCAACCAGCCTCTCTTCCCTCAGCCCCTCCCTGGGAACTCAGAAACCTCTCCTTTTTAACCCCTCAAAATACAAAGATCTGTTAAAAAACCTCTTTTCTGGACAGAGGAGCTCCCCCATTACATTGTCCATCATCAACCCAAAGAGGCTTTGGCTTACAGGTTCCACTGGAAATACTAAAAGGTGAATACATTTGGAAGATTTGTAGCAAATCCCCATTCCGTGGTGACCCATTTTGGTGTCCAAAAAGTACAGCTTTATTTTCTGTAATCCCACTGGACATGTGACTCCCAGCCCCATCTGCCAATTTATGGTGGAAATTTTTTTTTTAATTTTTTTTTAACGTTTTATTTATTTTTGAGACAGAGAGAGACAGAGCATGAACGGGGGAGGGGCAGAGAGAGAGGGAGACACAGAATCGGAAGCAGGCTCCAGGCTCTGAGCCATCAGCCCAGAGCCCGACGCGGGGCTCGGAACTCCCGGACCGCGAGATCGTGACCTGGCTGAAGTCGGACGCTTAACCGACTGAGCCACCCAGGCGCCCCTATGGTGGAAATTTTGAAGGAAACGAATGCACTTTTGGAACTGCATGGGGTCAGCCTATGAATTCACCTTGATCCGTTCGGTATTTCACGTGCTCTGTTGAGAATCCTCTCCCTCCGCTTTTCCTGGGGGCCGTGATCTACATTCTGAGGATTTTCATGGCATGAGAAAAGAGACGGGCTCACGGCCACCGGCATTCACCTGTGGGCCTTGGTGGAGATGTACCAACTGTCATTAGTCTTTGGTTGTCACTACCCGCTCTTGTACCTCGCCCCTCCCCCCCCAATGCCACCCTGAAGGTCACTTTCTTCCTGACCACAAAGGCCTGCTCTCAGACAGTTCTGAGCCACCCTTAGGAACACAAAATGTTGAACGTTCTCTAAGGTCTTATAGGAATGTCTCAGGCCCACTCTGCTTAGAGACATCTGATGACCACTGCTTGCCTGTTGCTTTTGTAAGTGAGCTAAAATTTACACAACGTAAATTCAACCGTAACCATTTAGAAGTGTACATTTCAGTGGCCTTTAGTGCATTAACGAGGTTGTGCAACCCTCACGTTTGTCTAGTGCCAAGACATTGGCACCCCCGCAAAGGGAACCCCGCACCCTTTAAGCAATCATTTCCCACTCCACCCTTCCCCCAGCTCCCCATCTTCATTCTGTCTCCATGAACTGACCAGCTTTGCGTGCTTCATGTAAAGGAAACCACGCGTGTGATGTTTTGTGTATGTCGTTGACTCTGCATAAGGGTTTAGGTTCACACGTTGTAGCATGTCTCAGTAATTTATTCCTTTTCATGAATGAGTGATATCTGATCGTATGGATATGCCATAGTTTGTTTGACTGGCATTCGGGCTGTTTCCACTTTGGGGCTATTGTGAATTACGTTGCTATAAACACACACGTACACGTATCGGTCTGAGCACCAGTTTCCAATGCTGGTGGGGGTGCATCAGGAGAGGAGTTGCTCGGTCATATGGTAATTCTGTGCTTAAATTTTTGAAGAGTGGCTCCACTGCTCTGCACAGAAGCTACACGATTTTATATTCCGCTGCTGCTTTTGCAACCTTCAAGATACCGTGATGGAGAAGACGTCTCTTCTAATCTGCTGCCTCCTTGAGCGGGATCAGGAATTGAGACCCAAGCACCTTCTGTTTTGTGAATCCCACACATCCATCAGTCCCTTGCTTTCAGCACCCAGAAGCTCAGTAAGGGACAGGAGGGGCCCAGTACACACCACGGGGGCACACCAGCGTTTGCACGCTAGTCCTATTCTTGGCAGTTCTGGGATCATTAGGTCATTGTGCCTTCTTTCCGGCTCTATTCTTTATGATATAAACTTCATGCTACATGTATCCCAGTTGGAGCTTCATTCTTTTGGCACTCAAAAACTTGCCTCCAAAAAAAAAACCCTCAAATTGTGTAAGGAAAAGCTTTCGCTTTCAAGACTTGATCTCGCCTAGCAGGGTCAAGAGTATCTTGTGATTTCAGGGGCGCCTGTGGGGCTCAGTCGGTTAAGCGTCTGACTTGCGCTTAGGTCAGGATCTCATGGTTCGTGGGTTTGAGCCCCGTGTTGGGCTCTGTGCTGACAGCTTGGAGCCTGGAGCCTGCTTTGATTCTGTCTCCTTCTCTCTCTGCCCCTCGCCTACCTGTCACTCTGTCTCTCTATCAGAAATAAAGAAACATTAAAAATTAAAAAAAAAAGAGTAGTTGTAGATTTTTACTGCCAGGATTGGATTAGAATCAATCCTTCTTCTGTGGACAGCTAGAAAAGCTGGACAAAATTAAAGAGGAAATTCTTCTTGAAATCAACAGAGAGATGATAAGGGAGTGGATAATTATTGAGCCAGGATTAGAGAGTATGGTGAACTTGGAATTGGGAGCCACTTTTCACCTGCAGTTGTTTGTTGATTCCCCAGGAAGCAGCTGAGAGGCTGAGTTGCTGAGCAGTGACTTTGATAGCCTCGTGGGCTAAGAGAACAGGAACTGGCACTCCAGGCCTAAGGCAGAGTGCATTACAGAATGAAGCCCTTCATTTGGTTTGGATGCCATTGGCTTTATCCATAGAGAAGGCACGAGCCAGAAATAAACAAGGTCTCCCGAGGACCTCGCCACAACTTCAAGGCATCTCAGTTCTTGAAATGAGACGGTAGTAATTTGGGATTGGTAGCACTGCCTGTCAGCTGGAAGACACAGCTCTTCAGAAGACAACATCTTCCTAAGCCTCATGTGATTTCTACAAACTATTTTGCAAATACAATATCCAGTGTGCACATGCACGCACACTCATACAGGCACACAAGGAAAGCAAGATGGTATTTTATTTTCTACTAAGAGTATATTTATTATATATTGTATAGTATATAATATTATATATTGTGAGTATATTTACAATATACTTATTGTAAATATATATAGTATTATATTATAATATCTAATATCACATTATATTGTATATATACAATTGTATATAAATTATATATATAGTATGTGCATTGTATACATATTATTATAGTATATTTTATATATTATATTATATATATTTTATACATATATAATGCACATACTATATATATAACGTATATATATGTATGTAAGCTAGATAAAATGTAAACCAGATCTTCCCATGCTTACACATACACATACACACCAACCAACCAATCAAACAAACAAACCAAAAAACCTTGAATTTTGACTGTGGTTGCATCTAATTATTAAATTAATTTGGGGGAGAATTGACATATTTGACATATTTGACATATTTATAATATTATGTTTTCCAATCCATGAACATAGTATAGCCTCCATTTATTTCAGTAATGTTATATATAGCATTATCAAGAAGAAACATAATGTGGACCACAAATGCCACTCACATATTAATCTTAATTTCTTAGGAGCCATATTTTAAAAAAAAGGAAAAAAACCAGGTAAAATTAATTTTAATACTATTTTTGTTTAACCTGATATGTCCAAAGTAAAGGTTCAACATGCAACTAACATTTAAAATTATTAAAGAGACAGTTTATATTATGTTTTGCATACTAAATCTTCAAAATTCTGTGTGTATTTTGCATTTATAGCACGCCTAAGTTTGAACTAGGCACACTTTGATATTCAATGATGGCTAGTGATACTGCATTGGGCAATGTGGTTCTATAGCTTTCAGTGTAGGGAAAATTATATATATTTGGTAGATTTGACTTCATGATGTTTGACTTTTTTGGACACAATTGTAAATTATATCTGATTTTTCATTTCATTTTTTTTACTTGTTTGTTAATGATGCATAAAAATGTAGTAGATTTTTGTATGTTGGCCTTGTATCTAGTCACTAGCTAAATGCACTTGTTACTTCCAATGGTTTGGAGATGATTTCTTCTATAATAAGCACTTTAATAGGACAATTAATCTTTCTTTTTCTTTAAACATGTTTCCCGTGTATATGACATAGACTAAAGATGCCCTTTTTCGGTGGGATAAGTAGCTATGTTCTCAGGGATTTTAGTGTGAAATGGCTCAGAATTGTTTCTTGAAAAGCATTATTTCTTTCTGGATTGGGTTGTACCCTTAAAAATGTGGGAAACGTTAACTCTATGTTTTCCAATTGGCTGGTCATGGATTTTGTTTTCTCCTCCATGTGAAATCTTTTTTCCTCTCATTTCACCCTCATTTTGAAATTTGAAGGCAAAGTTTCATTGAACAATTTCGGGAAGCCATACAAATATAATAATATTGGCCACGAACATTAATTTCACAAGCCCACAGTCTTTCACCAAGGCACACACTTTTGAACAGCTTTTTCAACCATAGTGCTGAAGTGAGATAAGCAAGCACAAGTCTTGCCTTGGAAAACCATATCCTTTGCAACTCATGATAAAAATTGTTGTCTTATTAATTTCAGTATCATTGGGCAGAGAGGCACTGTGCCTAAGTGCATGAAGATAATTAAGGATTACTACTCTGGACAAACTTAAAAAAACACACAATATTATAAAATATTTTTAAACACGTTACATAATTTTAGAAGGTCTTTGACAGGCCATATTAAACTTCAGGTGACCTTTTATTGATGATTCACATCACTCTTATGAATTACAGTAATTGTTCCATGTTGTAAATCAGGTTTGCTCTCGGGGGAAATTGGAATATATAAACCTGTTTATTCTTTTGTTAAATTAATCCAGACTGCCGTGATGTTTAAAGTTTAGCTTCCAGATTGCTTTTCTTCAATCCTATTTCCTCCCTTGTTTTAAACTGTTCGAATCACATCTTACTTCCGTTAGCTCTCCATCCCCGTACCTTCAGCAGTACTCTATGAGTCAAGAAAGAACATGAAGGTGGGAAAATCAATAGAAGAGATAAAGTAGAGATCTAGGAACAGTGCTTTTGTAAATTCTAGTATAGCTACAATGCAATTAAGTAATGGGTCCGTGTGGGATGGACGCAGTAGAACTTGACTTCCTCAGCACGACGCTTAGAAGCAAAAGTTACTGCAATTTCCGTTTCCTCCCATTACTTTGGGCGCATCATTTCACGTGTCTGTTGCACCGACTGTTTGCTCAACGGGTAGCACTTGGAAAGCTTTACAGATGTTTGCCCTAGTATTTCCGTCTCTAGCTCTTACCCACTTTCAAGGAAATATAGCATTATGGCCTTGTTCTGGGAGAAGAAATGGAAGAAAAGTAAGCAGAGAAATAGGAAATCTTCTCTCAGTGAAAGGGCTTCAAAGCACACGTGTCGTTCAAGGGATAGAAAGGATTTGTTACAAAGACAAAATATTTGGTAGAAAAACTCATGGTCTTTCCTGTTTCTGTGGTTCTTTTTCCCCTCCCTTTCGGATTAGGAAATCAAGCCCTGGACTGGGGAGAGGCACGAGGGAAGGGCACTGGGAGGTAAAGAGCCAGGAACAAGTGTGCCTCCTGACGTCTGGTGATAGACACCCGAGAGGGGGCTGCATCTGAGACGGTGCCATTGTGTCAAGATGGCAAACCTTAACTCATGTAATCTTCATAAAATCCCAGAAAACGGACGTTGTTTTTGTTACTTCTCTTTTATAGAGAAGAAAACAGCATGCGGAAATTAAATAACTGACCAAAATCCGTGCAGTGGTGGAGACAGGATTTGACCCCACATCTACCTGCAAGCAGAGACTATACTCCAAAGCAAGGTGCCTTAGACGTTTGACTTTTGATCCTAAACCCCCTGTATAGGAATGAGTTATTGAACTTTGTCGCTTCCTCGGTACCTAAGGCAAAAATATGAATCATCTGCACAATCGAAGACGCTCGCGTTAAGTATCTTTCTTGAAAGAGAACAAAACTCATCCCATGCGTTCAGATGACGATTGTGTAGAACAGTGCGATAACCTTGGCTTTACGGTTTAATTATTGCTCTCTGTGCTAATAAATTCCTACCCTGTAACATCGTAAGTGGGATCGTTCAGGCCATACAGTTGTAAACAGCTACCAAAGCCTTTTAATTACATAACACCATTCACTGCCTGCTGTCTCACAACAGAAACGCACGTGAGTTGATCAGAAATAGAAACGACTGTGAGTCACGGGTTAAGTGAACACAACAGTGGCTTGAAGGAGACAGGAATGTCCTCTTGCAAAGAAGAGCCCAGAGGCACATAACTCAGGAATGGCAGGGCAGCTCTGTGTCACAAAGTCCTCGGAGACCCACGTTGCTTTCCGCTCACTGCTCAGCCAGCCATTCCTGGGGCACTGCTCCATCTCATGGTGCGAAACAACACGCGTATTCCAGGCCGCAGGTAGACGGAGAAAAGGGGGCAGAGGGACTAACCAACTGCCCCTTAAAGAAGGCTCTCCAATATGGCCGTGCGGCCCTTGGTGTCTCATCCCCTTGGCCACAAATTGGCCCCAGGAACGCATCAAGGTGTAAGCTAAGCTGGGAAAGATACTCTCCGGGCAGCTGGGAATTCTGCGGTGATGGGAAGGAAGGAGAGAAAGGAAGAAAGGGAGGAAAGAAACCGAGTCTCAGGTGCCACATACTACTCTGTGTGCATACATTCCACCACAAAACCTGAGCCCCAAGCCCAGGAGTGTGTTCCCCTAAAGCAGTTAAGGAATTCCAACCTCAGTCTCCAAAACAGAATGCACAGAGCTGCTAAGTCCACAGCTGATCTCAGTGCCTGGATCTGTCTTAGCATTTACTTAATCGTATATTAGGGAACAAGGAATGAGGACTAGACTGTGTTGCCAAAGAACGTATGTGTATACACACACATTCACATGCACATACACACATGTTTATATCATATGTTCATACAATATCTATACATTATATATAACATATATATATAACTTAAAAAAATTTTTTTTAAACATTTATTTTTGAGAAGAGAGAGACAGAGCATGAGCGGGGGAGGAGAGAGAAAGAGGGAGACACAGAATCCGAAACAGGCTCCAGGCTCCGAGCTGTCAGCACAGAGCCCGCCAAGGGGGTTGGAACCCAGGGGCCACGAGATCATGACCTGAGCGGAAGTCGGACGCTTAATTGACTGAGCCACCCAGGCGTCCCTATATATAACTTTATATATAATATATAAATGCCTGCATCTACATATTATATAACTATGTAGATATTTATATATTGAATTTTTGACATTGGTAAGTATATAACACAATATGGAAGTACCTAAAACATAAGTGAATGGTTCGATGAATTATTAGAAAGTCAGCACCCATGTACCCATCCCCCAGGTGAAGCAATAGAACAGTGCCAGCCCCTAGGAGCTCCTACATGCCTTCTACCCCATTAAACCCCTGTCCTCCTTAAAGAGAGCCACACATCTGACACTTAGGATGATCCATACAGTATTATGTTTTGAGATAGAAGACCTGAACGCTAATCCTATTTATGCCTCTAATTTGTGTGATTTTCAGCAGACCACTGAATCTCCCATGTATGTATAGATGTATTGGAAATTCTCATTTTGTATCATAAATATTGAATATGTTTGCACGTCTGTGTGTGTGTATGTGTGTGTGTGTGTGATGAAAATCTCCAACGACATGGCATTTGAGATTATTTCTAGCTTTTTAAAAAAAATTTGTATTTATTTTTGAGAGAGAGACAGAGCATGAATGAGGAAGGAGCAGAGAGAGAGAGAGGAGACAGAATTTGAAGCAGGCTGCAGGCTCTGAGCTGTCTGCACGGAGCCCGATGCGGGGCTCAAACTCACAAATCGAGAGATCGTGCCAAAGTTGGATGCTTAACCGACTGAGCCACCCAGGTGCCTGACATTATTTCTGGTTTTTTAAAGTTTGCCTTCTGTATATGGATCAATAATTACATGCTTTTTGTTCGTTTTGTTTTTTAATCCTTATATACTCTTCCTGATAACTTTTGGTTTCTTAAAACACACACACACACACACACACACACACACACACACACACACCAAAAACCTAACCATTTAAGGTGATGACTAAAATTGCTGTATTCTTATCAGAAATAAGGCTCAGTTCGTTTCTGCATAAAGTAAGCAACCTCACTTAATAATGGCACTCTTAAGTGACGAATTTTTTACACTCAGTGCTTCAGAAAAAGATCCTCGGACTTCTCAGTTTTTTGTGTGTTGTGGTGTCTTTGTTGTTTTTTAGGAGAACTTGGAATTTCCAACAACTTTCTTCAGAGAAGCTTTCTGATTTTAAAAACCAGAGTGTAAGAGCAGTGAGGGAAGAGAGAGAGGGGAAAGTTTTCAGGAAGAGGGGAGAAGGGAGAGCAGGAGGGATGGAGGCCAAGAAAGAGAGATGGAAACCAACAGAGCAAACACAGAGGAGAACGAGAGAGGGGTGGGAAGGGTTTAATGTGCTCCGAACCGAATCCATTAATGTTAACACTCACACACCTCAGCGCTCACCTCCCACAGTGGGGAGCTGGGTAAATGGCCCCTTTTATCATCGTCCTGTGAATTGCTAATTGATTACCAGGGTGATTGCACCCACGTTCCATCCAAAGAGCAGTGTCCTGTAGGGGACGTGAAGGGAGGACGGTGGCTCTGGAATGGCCCCTTATGTGAACATCTCACCACCGTGACCGTGAACCTAGTGTGTAAAGGTGTAAATGTTCATGTGTCGCATTGTCATTTGTCAATGGCTCTTTCCTGAGGAAATGACAGTCTGTTCCAGGCCCGGTGGGAGAAACTAGCCGTGATGGGTTCGTCATGGCCCCATGTCGGGTCCCCCCGTGCACCTTCCTATAAACTTTTCAAGGACCACCTGCCAATGTATTTGCTCAGGGTCCTAATTTCCGCTAAAGGCGCGACACCGTGGTTTGGGGGGAATGAACGCTGTATCGTCTCTGGAATTTTGAAACGTCATGAAAAATGGAATGGCTGAGAATTGTAAAATTGAACATTTGGAGTGGATCTTAGGGGCCCGTTAAAGCTGTGTCTGTCTCCTTGAGCGGCCCATTCTGTAACATCGTCATCAGATGGCCAGCCAGCCTTCCAGCTATCTCCTGGGCACGCAGCCTGTTGCTGTGATGGCCGACCATCCGTGACTCTGTTTCCCCTTCTTCATGATGATCCTTTGTTTCCTCGCCTTAAGTTTTTTGTGCCAAATTTAAACAGAATCCGTCATTTTACCAACAGTTGTTTTCAGACTGCTATAGTGCCTTGCCAGATCCCTTGGATTTCCGAAGTATCTTCAAGTGTGATAAATTCAAGTCAGGGGATTATCCACGTAGAATGTGAACAATGGAGGATAACATGGCCCCATCATTTCCTATGACAAGACACTTCTGTTTCTCCTCACGCAATATCTTTTTTTTTCCTACTTTCAGCCCCCTGGCAACCGCTGATCTAATTACTATTCACATCCTCATATAGAGTCACCTTTTCTGAAATATCGTCTGCATGAAATCGTATGGTGTTTACTGTCTTGAGTTGATTTCTTGCACTTAGCATAGCGAAGCTGAGATTCTTCCAATCTACCAGCATTTCGTTCTTTTTTTATTTCTCAGTAGTATTCCATTGTATGGATATACCACAGTGCATTCACCTATTCATCGGTTGATAGGTATTTGCTTGTTTTCAGTTTGGGACAATTATTTTTTTTAATTTTTTAACGTTTATTTATTTTTGAGAGAGAGAGAGAGAGACCAAGAGCAGGGGAGGGGCAGAGAGCGAGGGAGACGCAGAATCCGAAGCAGGTTCCAGGCTCCGAGCTGTCAGCCCAGAGCCCGACGTGGGGCTGGAACTCACAAGGAGTGAGATCATGACCTGAGCCGAAATCAGACGCCCAACCGACTGAGCCACCCAGGTGCCCCATAAACAAATATGATTTCTAAAAGTGCACTATGTATGTCGTGCTTGGTGTCTTCCACGCGTGCATTTCATTTAATATAACAGTCCCTTAAAACAAATATTTTGCCCACATTTTGCAGAAAGAGCAATGGACAGTTAGAGACAAGAAGTAACTTTCCCCAAACCGCTCAACTTTCCAGGGGTGTAAATAGAATCCATACCTACGTCTTTCTGACGACGACGTGAGCTTTTGATGACAAACCGACCGCAAGATCCTGGGAGGCTGGGATTCACGAGACGTAAACTGGGCAGTTCACTGCTCGTGGCTGGGTTTGCACCTGTGTCTGAGGCTTATCTCACTGGTTATCTGATCCGGTCCGGCCTTCGCCGGGGCAGCTGGGTGACTTGGCCCTGCTTCACGCCTGTCTTCTTCCAGCAAGCTAGGTGGGGCATGTTCTCAGGGCAATGGTAGGGGCAGGAGAGAACAAGCCCCAGCGCGTGAACTCCTTCTAGAACTCTGCGTGTGTTGATCTCCCCATTCCCCCTTGGGCAAAACAAGCCACATAGCAGAGTTCAGGGTCAAGGGACAAGGCCAGTCACCCACAGTGCCTGTCCCACCCTGCCGCAAATGTGGGACAGCATGGTCAACGCTGCGCGGTGCTGGGATAATCTCCCACCTGCCACTGTCCAGGTTCGCCCACCACTCATTTCTTGCTTGGCTATTATCGCAAGGGCTTCCTCAAGATCTCCCTTCCTCCTTTGTACACCACATCCTAGGGGATTATTAAGTGCCCCTCCTTCCTTAATATCCACCAGTGCCCCCCTCTGCAGCCCCATCTGCAGGGTAAAGAATGGCACGATCTATTTATCGTCTAATTCCCCAGCCCGTATCCCACAAAGTCTACCCCGGAAGCATACGAAGTTAAGTTTTTAAACCCCGAATCAGAGCTGCGTGCTGCTGAATTTCACGTGCCCTCCCCTCTTTGTGTGAATTCTCTCACCTCGTCTGACTGTGAGGGGTCCAGGGGGTTCATCGTGATGACCGCGTGATGCACCACGGTCACTGGCATACAGCAAGTCCTCAAAGAATATGCGTTAGATGTTTACGTGGATGCTTCAAGGAGCGCTTTCTCAAGAGCAAGGTTTCTGACGCTCACTCTTCGTCTGTTCGTTCCCTCCCATTCGCTCACCTCTGGTAGGATAGGTACTACTTGCTCAGACGCATCCTTCCCGGAAACGATCCACTGTGCTGCTTTGCGGCAGCAGATATGCAGCCGAAGACGGTGTAAGCGAGCACTCTTGGCTTCTTCCTCTCTCCAGCCTGTGCCGGGGTGGGGGGGCAGGATTCACAGGGCATCTCCTTCAGGGTCGTTGAGGCTGGAAACCCGTGAGACCGGTGGAGTCCGTAGCTTCCTCGGCGAAACTCCGGACTGGCGCTGACCCAGAACAATCCAAATCCCAGGGGCTTGGGCTGAAACAGTCCACGACGGGAACGTAATATTCCAAACGGCTTTCAGTTAGTTCTGGTCTCCATTCGTCTTTCTTTTGTGCAGGTAGGGCAAGGGTGAGCGGAAAACGGGACAGGTGGAGAGCGGAATCTGATTGAATTACCGGCCAGGCCTTCAGAAAGCCCCAGGAAAGAAACTCCCAACTCAGCTTGGCATCTCTCTAGAACCGTCCTTTGAAGATTGCTGATGGGGATGCGGGCGCCTTGGAAAGCGTGAGGCTGCGCTCAGATAATTCACGTGACAGCTTCTGTATAAGAACCTACTGTTCTTGGCAAAGGTGTAAAGCACCCGCTGAGATCCAGAGGAAGGTACGAGTCTCTCCCCAACCTCCCCTCTGCCCGTCAGCGTTATTTACACCCCTGCTTCCCATGTCATTGAACAGCTATGCCACGGTCTTCTGTCCTGTGAAGGTTTGGGCCCCCAGTTTCCCTGCAATATTTATTCCTCTCCTTGCTTTCACATTGAACTTCTTAATTTTGGCTCACCTTCTTATCTTGGTCCCTGAGAACTCGTTACTATTCCTCCTATTCCATTTGATAGTTACGAGCACACTCTGTACGTCCCTTAGTGGCTGAGACCGTTCTCCTTACTGCTTGAAATATGCAGGTATCGCTTACAAGAGAATATTTATTATTTCAATATGATTCGAGCATCAAAACAGGTCAGTCTGTTTCCTCTGTCGTCTGGAGTCTTGGAACGTGGATTCTTATCAAGCCACTGCCCCTGGCGTGGCACTTAAAATGCAGCCCATGTCTCAATTGTAATATTGTCCTTTCTGGACACACACAGCACCCACACATTCCCAGACATCCTGCTACAACTGCATTTTTTCAGCAAGGACCGGGCGTCTTTGTATCACCAGGTCTGTCTCCGTGAGGGGAACATAGTAGACACACGATAAATGTTTCTAAAACATCAATCCAAACGTCTCCACTTCCTCACATCCTGAAGAAAGACAGGATCACAGTATCGGCGATTAATCCAAATAACTGGGCTGATTCTTGGACACCCCCTCCTTTGGAATCACAACCTCCAGCCGTCTATAAAATAGTATCTTCCATGTTTTAATGGGCGTTTCCAGGGGATGTGTCACAGGACCCCCCAAAGAAGTTCTGTTTCCACTGCCCCGATGGGCCCTGTTTCCCACCAGAATAGTACGGATAGTCTACCAGCTGTCACCTGACATTTCCCTGCCCGCTTTCTATGTTCTACCAGGCTCCGCAGGCCCTCCCTACATGTCCCACACCCACCAAGGGACAATGGCACTCTACTGCCCTCAAGATCCCAATGCTATGTGTGGTCGCGATAGGCTCTGTTTGAGACATCACAAAGTACTGTACCCTACTACAGTTAGCAAAACGGCTCCTTTTCAGCCACAGACTGTGTGACAGGAGCCCAGAACAAGTTTGAGATGGCATCCATTACATTGTCCTCACAAATACCATCGTGTCCATCAGTTTTCTGAAACATGCCCAGATAGGTCTGAATCCCCGAATGAGCGCGCCTTGTGGCTCCAACTTCCACCCGTATTATTTTTCTCATTCCTTATTACACAAGTAGCACGGGTTCGCGGCACACAAAAATGAAAGAAGAAAAGACAGATGCCTTGGAATCCCACCACCTAGACTTAACATTTTGGCATCCGTTCTTTCGGACTTCCTTGCTATTCATTTGAAATAAACTCGAGGAAAATGATATTGACCACAATTCCTCTTGTATTTGTTTCAAGATATACTTTGAGGATGAGACCCCAACAGGAGGCTTGGTAGCAAAAGTGGTGTTTATAATGCTTGGGGAAATGATGGGGTGTAGAGTTAGAACTTCCTTGAAGAAAACACTGGGAAGAAGACTGGGGGAAGGTGGGGCTGGGACCATTCGGATATGGCAGAGAAGTAACTGGAAGGAACTGAAAGTTTGGGTGGAGGTTGTTGAGCCACAGCTGTCCACAGGGGACTGTGCTCTTGATTAGCATGACCTTAGAGAAACACAGAGAGATGTAGAATCCAATAGCATGTCATGGAAATAGATATAAGAATTTTGATCGCATCACACAGAATGACCCTGAAAATAACTCAAAATAAAAATCAAGTAAGAGATAAAGTAGTTAGATTATCCCCTCATGGGAAAGCGACATATGTTTGTGAAGTCTGGTGGGAGGAGGGGGAGGTGACAAGGGAAGGGGGCACCTTAAAATCAAAAAGAAGATGGGGCACCCGGGTGGCTCCATGGGTTAAGCTCCTGGCTCTTAATTTTGGCTCAGGTCGTGATCTCACGATTGGTGAGTTTGAGCTCCAGATGGGGCTCTGCACTAAAAGCACAGAGAGCTCTCAACAAACAAACAAACAAATAAATAAGAAAGAAAAAACACTTTAAAATCAAAAGGAAGAATTGGGGACTCCCAGGTAGCTTGGTTGGAAGAGCCACATGACTCTTAATCTTGGGGTTGTGAGTTTGAGCCCCACAATGGGTGCAGAGATTACTTAAAAAAAATAAAATTTTAAAATAAACAAATCAAAAGGAAGAATTAGATACTGGTGTGTTTTAGCCCAAGGACATGGGCTGCGAGATACCCCACCACTTGCAGGGAATGAACTTTCACAAAGGCTAAACAGTGACGAGTGTTTGGGGAACCTCCAAATTTCACATTCTGGCATAAACTCTCTGACCTGTAGACAGTTTCAGCCTATTAGGATGGTAACCCCAACTACTGTCATATTATTTCCTTAATGGGTATGGCTTAATAGACTGGAGAGACAGATGAAAGGGATACATCAGTCCTATGATATGTATTCGATTGTTGTTTAGCAAGAATCTGTACACATGTGATATTTAAAATATTTCTGATGATTAGGAGAGACTGGCACATTGACTAATGTGACAGAATATTCTCGCAATCCCAATTGAAACTGAACACACAAGTAATTGATTTTAGACATACAAGATTTGGTTGAGAGGTATAAAAGAATGTCACTGAGCTTGTGTACAATTTTGGAATATTTAAGAAAAATTAAGATTTTCTGTAGGTACATTTGATTTATTGGATTTCCTGCACTGGGAAAGTTTCACCTGTAAGAGGCACATATTCAATTGGAAAGTCAAATATATTTAACTTATAAAGGCAGTTTAAAGTATTTAATGGAATTTAATGAACCACATCCATTGAATTGTTAATCAAAGGCCTCTTTCAAGATGCTTGTTAAAATTTACTAGATTTTACAAACAGGATAAGAAGATTTATAAGTTGCATTCAAACCCTCAATAAAAAAAAACCTGATATTTAAATCTGTCATTGAAAGTTATTCAAGAGATTTTATTGGGTGTCCTCACTACATATTCTAAATGCTGGGAGTGAGCACTCAAGAAATGGGTATTCTAGTAGGATGAGAGACATAAATAAATACATGGTGAAATATTTAGCTTGGGAGAAGATGAGAAACTCAATGGGGAAAAATAAGCCAGGGCAGGGGAGATAGGGTTTGCCCAGTGGCCAATTTGGGGTGTGGGTGGGGCTTGCAGCTTTTATAGAAAGGGGTCAGGGGCACCTGGGTGGCTCAGTGGGTTAAGCGTCCAACTTTGGCTCAGGTCACGATCTCACGGTTCCTGAGATCAAGTCCCACATCGGGTCCTGCACTGACAGTGTCGGGGGGGGGGGCTGCTTTGGATCCTCTGTCTCCCTCTCTTGCTGCCCCTCTCCCACTCACACACGCGCTCTCTTTGTCTTTCTCTCAAAAATAAATAGACATAAGAAAACGAAAGGGGCCAGAGAGAGCCTCGCTGATTGGGTGACTTTTGAGGGGAAAACTCTAAGAACGGAGGAAGGACATCATGGCGACATTCAAGGGAAGCGCTTTTCCAGGCAAAGCACCCCACCAAATGGAGTTGCAACGGTCAGGGACTCCTCTCCGAAGAGGACCTATGTGGCAGGTAATCACACTGATTACATCTTGAAGGCCGGTGCCCTTGCGCCCAGAAGGGGACAGAGCCAGACCAGAACCCCACCCACTGCCTCTCAGTTACTGGTCTTGTCCTGATTCCCTACGCACACAGTTCTCCAAGAACCTAAGACCTTCGTTCCGTTCCGTCTAACTTCCTCCAGTAGCTCTTCCTGAAAACTCTGCTACTTACATCCTTTGCCCCTTTTAAGAGCAGGTTCTACATGCCTGTTACTTTATTATTCTCACATGTGTAAACCTGCCTTCCCAGATGAGTCACAAGCGACCCAGGTCACGTGTCACTATCATGCAAGACTCGGTAGAGTTAGCCCTTCAGGAGCGTTTCCATGGGCGGGGGGGATGTCACCGGATGCTTCTGAAAACTGGTTCATCAACCGCTGCTTTAAAGGCCGGGTTGCTTTGTTGTGTAAATCAATTCCAAACGGAGCCTTTCTTCAAGAACGTTGCTTGGGAAGCATTCACTGAAGTTTCCCCACTCTTGGTCTTGCTCTGGGCTGTCTTTCTGATCATGGCAAAGTGTTCCTGCAAAGCCCCGGGAGTCTGTCTCCCTCTTTTGGTAGCCAGACGTGTGAGGACAGGTCCAAAGCTTATTTGTTGCTAGTAAATACTATTTCCTGGACCACACAACAACAACAACAACAACAACAACATTTGTTCCTGGTACTGCTTGGGAAAAGCTCCTTTATCATGTATTGGTCTCAAACTCCCCAAACCCTCATCAGTTACCAAGCTTGCTCAGTTGCCCTGACTCCATTTTTTTTTCTTTTAATTAGGGCTGTCACAGAATGAACCAAATGGTTTTCCAAAGAGGGTAACAGGAGGGACAGGAGAGGAAGGAGGACGTGTGGCCGCCTGCAGAAAGTGGAACGAACACCAGTGCTCTGGCCAGTATCTCAGCTTGGGGCACGGACTATAAAAATCCCTTAACGGCAGCGGGAAGTGAGTTGAGAATGACTAACCTTTGCCATGTGTCACTAATGAGGACGGTTACAGCAGATTCCATCCCCATTAAGTTATATTAGAGTGGCATTCCATGGTCATTAACTAAATGTGCTAACTGCTAAATATTGTTTTTCCAAGGTTGAGTTTGAAGGCACGGCAGCAAAGGTGGCTTCTCTAGGGGGTAATCAAGGGGCATCTCACGATATAAAGTTGCCTGCCGTTCGATCCGTGGATGTCTGTCCAGTAAACTGAGATTAGGAAATGCCTTCTAGATGAAACATATATCAAAAAGGAGCCACTCTCATCCCCCTTGGTTTTGCTTTGACCAGCTCTCTCTGAGTGTACTCTTGAATTACACTAGCAAGCTTTGCCTGATAAGTTAGCTGGGTACCTTTTGAGTTGACTAGATCAGAGTAGCAAATAATTAGTGACGCATTATATCTGCGTATGTATTGTATACTAGACTGTTGGGAGGGTGAGTGTCCCCTCCGACAGACTAAGCACTTCTAAATTGTTCTTTCTAATATTAACTTAATATCACTTTTTTTTTTTAAGATAGGGAGAAGCTGAGACCCTAGGAAGTCGGATGTCTATTCATCTGATTACCTGTCTTTTCTGCCTTTTCCAGTTCCCATCCAACTCTAAATGACCTTTCTGGAGCATACGGTTGGACCAGATGTGGGGCTTGCGGAGGATTTATGCAGAGGAAAAGTGTCTTCCCTGCTGCCCATGTGTAAGGGGGGGAGGGGAACGTGCTGTATATGAATATAGGGATGTGGCACAGGACAGTGACCCCACTGGACTTGATAAGCATTGAGAGATGGGTAGAGGGAAATAATTGAAACCTCAAGGTATTTGCTGGAAAGAGCTTTATCTGAGAAGCTCCGTTTACCTTAGAGTGGGGTGAATGGTGGCCCCCCCCCCAAAGATACATCCATGACCAAATCCCTGGAATCTGTGAATGTTATCTCATTTGGAAAAGGGATCTTTGCAGCTGCGAGTAAGTCAAGGATCCTGGGATATAATTGTGCAAGATTACGTGGGTGATCCTAAGTAAAGGACAAAGACAGGAAGAGACAGAAGAGAAGACACAGAGACACAGAGGGCATGACAATGTGAAGGCGGAAGAAGAAATTCCAACGGCGTGGCCACAAGCAAGAAAGCCAAGGAATACTGACCGTCCCCCCGAAGCTGGAAGGATTCTCCCCTACAACCTCCAGGCGACCTGTGACCCTGCCAACACCTTGATTTGGGACTTGTGGCCTCCAAAACTGTGAAGAATACGTTTCTGTTTTATGAAGCCACCCAATTTGTGGAGGTCTGTTATGGCAGTCCTTGGAAAGTAATACATACCCAATGGAGAAGAGCAACCCAAGAGACGTGGGGCCACCAAGAAACTGTGAGGAACTGAAAGCTCACACGGTTCCCCTCTAATTTTGCAGACCTCTGCAGCAGAGGACACCAGGGAGCAGAAAGGGTTACCCTGGGGCCCTGGAAAGAACCCACAAGTGCCAGCTGGTCAAGGACCAGCCCAACGGGGAAGAAACTGACACGCCCACTTTCTGGTCTCCCAAACTCCACTTCAGGATCCTCGGTGAACTGTGCCCCAAGGGGACACAGAGCGAAGAATGAGGTCTTCGAGTGGATTCTCTGGAAACAGACCTTAAAACGGAGCATTGCCCGGGCAACGTTTACCGGAGAGAGCTCTTGGGAAACATACCTGTAAGGAAAGGGAGCCGAGAGAGGGCAGAGGGCAAATCTGGTCCTCACCGAAGCCTTAGCAAATCCTATGAAAGCTGAAGCTGAAACGGCCCCTCAGAGTTGTCCCAAATGAAGGCAGGAGCCCAGATCTTCCTTTGCGACAGTGACTTCTCATTATTGGCCACCATTTCCCCCTGGGAGTGGCCATGATTTGGATCAAAGCAGTTCCTTTGCTCTTGCAGGCGTGTCCCGGTGAGGGGTGTTGCCGGGAGCAGAAATGCACGCGCTGCAAAGGGAAATCTGAAAACAGTCCACCCCTGGCAATACTGAATTCTTTTCCAGACCTAGAAGTTGGGGATGGGGGGCGGTCGCAGTGCGGAGAAGAAGTGAAATTATTCCAAAGCTTCCTGTTTGGGGGCTAAATCGATCCAGAAACAGCAGGGGAAGTCAGAACCCAGGAGGAGTAAAGAGTTGGTCGTTTGTTTTTATACAGTCGGGACTGTGCTGGATATGGGAAGGTTAACCATCGGTGGGAAGGAAATGTGGAGCACGCTTCCGGTTGAACAAGGAGAAGAAGGTTGGAGTGAATACCGATTTGCTCAAACAGAAAAAATAAAGTGGGGGGGGGCAGGCAGAAAGAAAACAAGGAATGAAAATAACCGGGGGACGTAAAATAAGATAAAATAGCATAATATTGGACATGCTAGCTGTTAAAAGTAGAAAAGCGAATTTCCACTATAAAAGAGGCGGGGATTGTTAAAATGGGTTAGGCAGGATCACACGCATTGCAGTTGTACGAAGTTTATGAGAAACACACGGTGTGGGATAGCTTTTTTTTGTTTGCCTTTACGAATTCAAGGCATTAATAGTCTACTGGGTTGCCCAATCAAGCCCTGTCTCCACCTTGCGGTCTTGTCTGAGTGACTGACCTATAGAGACTTCCATCTACAGGACTCCTTTATCTCAGAGTTTCCGGTTAGTTTCTGTCACTGGGAGCAGTAGGGAGAGATCACGGGGAGGCAGAGAAATGGGGTCCTTTCTTCCGAGGTCAGCCTGGACTAGCTATGTGAAAATCTCTCCGCTCCTCAAGAGAATTGGCTACCCCATTATCTCTTCTTCCAGTTTCTAGTCATCTCTCTCTCCCTCATCCGTCTAGGTCTAGGATTGTGAGAGCTCAGCCTCTGCTAGCTCCAGGCAACAACACCATCCTTCTGATTCCCTTACACCCACACCTCATAGTGTGTCATTTGTGTTTCTCTATGGGATTACCTTAGTTTGAATGCCTCATGTTTTCTGCTGGGACTTGGCTAATCACTGGTTCCAGAAATGGCCCAAGAAAGAGGCCCTCAAGATGAGATTCTGAAACTGGGTTGGTCATAAATTCAAGGGGTGCAGGGATAACCGGAAACTAGAAGAGGAGTAAGTGGGGGGATTCAATAATTCACATGATCACTGGTGGCTAGAACGGGAGAAAATCTGGGAAAGAGAAGGAGACTCATTGAGAGAACATAAACCTGTGGCAAAGAAGAAGAGTAAAGATTATGGAGACAACAGGCATCTTCTTAGACCTTAGGGAGCATACGCAGAGAAAAAGAGAACTAGAAAATTGTGGACACACAATTGAGAACATTCGTGGAAAACCAAGAGGCTCCCCAGCAGGACTGTGGTCCTAGGAATGATGTGGCAGAGAGCTAAACCCAGAGTATGAGTGGAGGGTGATGGAGAAGCAGCTCAGCTCAATGCTTTAAACACCACAACACCTTGACTATGGCGAGGATATTAATGGGCGAAAATGGGACCCTAAGACCTATCATGAGACAAGCACGGACAGACATGGACAAAATTAAACACAACGCATCCAAATTCTTTGAACCTCCACTGCGAGAAGAGACAGCCTCACTCTCTTCCCTACGTGAGTTAAGTAGCCTGTGCCTGCATAAAAGCCTTTCAGTGACTGCATCTGGGACTGGTGCCCCACAAGATGATGCCTCCTCTCTGAAGACCCACCCCTAGGGTGATTAAAGTGTCCCAGTTTGCCTGGGACTTTCTTGGTTTTAGCACTTTATGTCCTGTGTCTAAGGAACTCCCTCAATCCCGGGACAACTGGGACAACTGGTCACCCTACCACACCCAACACTGTCAACTGCTTCTAGATGCATAAGATGCTTTGGTACGCAACACAGCCCAAATGCCGAGGTACAGGGTTTGCTCCAGGAGAAGACAGTTTATAACCGAAGGCAGTGACAAAATCTTGCTAACGTGTGTCTTCCGAGGCCTGGAGAATGTGTGTGGGGGTGGATGCCCATGGTGTTGGACCAATGGGGAAGGAATCTGGATTTCGATTTGATGGAACACTCCAACCTAAGCGTTCTCACCCAGATTTGGGGACTTTGCAGGTTAGCTCAAACACCTTGCCAAGGCATTAATAGTCTACTGGGTTGCCTAATCAAACCCTGAACCTGACCAAGATTTTAAAATTGCGTTCCTGGCATACAGTAGGGAGGAGTCTAGAGGTTTAGCAAGATGGGGATGATGTGAGAAGCTATTTTGTACAACGTGCTGGGCCACCCACCATGCCCCTAGGAGGGCCCATGGAAGTATTAGTTATTTCAAGCTTCCTTTGTCTAATTTGTATTGTCTAACTATTTACAGAGAGAATATGTTTTCAAACCAGAGAAAAAAGTTTCACGAAGTTAATTTTTGCACAGAGTAGATGTGAGAGAAGAAGACGGGACGGGAAGTGTCAAATATCTCAAATATTATTGGGTGAGTTTTCAGACGACGTGGTTTTTATAGATAGGGATTCAGAGATTCCCTGAGAGGGAATGCAGGCCAAGTCTGTGGAGGCAATCCCTAAGGCTTATAGAAGGGCCTCCATGGGAATTATCCAATCCTAGGAGAAGGGGGGTTATTTACACAATGGATACTTTTTGGCAGCCTAAGATCTCACTGATATTTTTCACTGTTTGGCTGGTAGGGTGAGAGGACAGACACACGAGAGAAAGATCTGGAATCCTATCTTAGAAAAACAAAAAGAAAAGGGAACGTTGAAAGAGAGGTCCTCAGAATCAGTCAACAGTGTAGTCCCGCATGTGGTCGAGAATGACAAGGACAGATTTGAGAAACCGGTAACACTGTGAAAAACTTGATTGAACCACTGAAAAGGAAACACCAGCCACATTTCTCGGTTGAAGGGTTTTCCTGATCTTTTTGGAAGGTGCCAACGTTTCAGAAGACTAGTTTGAGGGACCTCCTAGCAGAAGCCATATTGGTCCACACAGGGGTACGGACAACACAGATGTTTAATACATCAACAGTTTCAGTTCCAGAATTTATTGAGGGGGATCGTCCTGCTGGAACAAATCACAGGTTGAAGCCAAAGCCCCCCTCGGAAGCTGTTTTTACAAGCCTAAAAAATTCCAGTGCAAAGATGTGGAGCGCAGAGTTCATGGGCCTTGAGCCGTTGCTGGGGATATAGTAAGAAAGAACAGGAGACCACATTGTCTTCGATGAATGCTTCTATTTCCCCACCACAAATCGTGAGGAATTCTTTCCAACAAGAAAGAATAGGAGTTCTGTCACTAGAGCCTAAATTCAGTTCAATACTCAGGTGCCCAGAAAAATACTCAGAGAGAGATAGAAATCACAAGGTTCACAATGGATGTGGCGGGCCCTGAGGGGGGATGGGGAGGAAGCCCAAATAGTATCCCGTGAGTCAAAAACTTGCACGGTGGCACACTGTGGAAGACAGAAATATCTGTCCAAAACGTAGTCTGGAAGGTACCAGAATTGCTTGATGGGACTTTTCTCAGAAACTGTTCTAAGTTCCCATGTTTTGGCCTGGGTACAACGAGCCTAAAAATCTGCCTGGCATCCCAGGGCCTGAGGTCACAATGATGTTTTTCTTTTCTCTCACATTTTTTTCTGTCTATACTTTCCTTTCCAATATGTCATTAAGTCTCTGTTGGAACCAGGTACCGGGATCTGGAAACATAATTTTATTGCGAGTAATCGCTGGAGAGCGAGGGCGATTCTTGTTTATTTCCCAACACTTCCTGGGGGCCCAGATTCTGTGATCGCTTACGAGCCCTGACGACCCTCACCCACTACAAAAACGTAGGACACATCCAGTCTTTGGAGGATGTTGCTTTTGAGTGCTTTATATTTCACTCAACATGGCGGAAGCTGGTCAATGCGACCAATGCTTTCTAGCATTACTTTTCTAAGTAATCTTGACTTAATCCAGTAATCTTGGACCTACTTAATCTAAAGTAATCTTGACTTTAAACGGCAGCCACCTGAGAATGCGCAGAATATGAAATTTCAGAGGACGGAAACTTCCGTTGATTTCCGTGAGATTTCGTTTGAAACTTTCGTTTCTCCTTCCAGAGTAGATAATGGGAAGGTGGTCATATTCAAAATGTGAGTATGTGTGTGTGTGTGTGTGTGTGTGTGTGTGTGTGTGTGTGTGATTTCTGCTATTAAATTGGTTGGCTATTTTGGTGTTCCTTGGTACCCATTTATAACTTTCTCAGCTGATCCAGGTAAACTGTATTAGACAAGGTGGCCAAACCAAATGTGTTCACTGAGCATGAACTAATCGCCTTCGTGGTACTGTTTGTTCTCATTCAGTGCCATTTAGCTCCACCTTCAAGTTTAGCTCACTTAAAAAAAAAATTTTTTTTAACGTTTATTCATTTTTGAGAGACAGAGCGCCAGTGGGGGAGGGGCAGAGAGAGGGAGACACAGAATCCGAGGCAGGCTCCAGGCTCCGAGCTGTCAGCACAGAGCCCGACGCGGGGCTCGAACCCACGAACCGTGTGATTGCGACCCGAGCCGAAGTTGGGCACTCAACCGACTGAGCCACCCAGGGGCCCCCAAGGTTAGCTCACTTTTGATTCATCTGCTGTGTTGTCCCCTACCATACTGCGTCCCCTTTAAGGCAGGAATAATGGTTGTGCCTTTTTTGTGACCCGAAAAATCAGCAGAGCGCCATCCCCTCGACGGTGAGGTGAACTCGCCCAATAAGCGAGAGGAAGCCCCAGGAGTGCTTAGGACAACGCAGGGCACAGTGTGAGCCCTTCTCCGGTGCAGACCGGACTTGTCTGTTGATGGTGGTGATGCGTATGAGTAGCATTGATGGTGACCGTGGTGACAGGCACAGCTGGGAAAATAGCACTCAGTTGCAAAGGCAGTCAAGGGAATAGTCAGCTGGAGACACAGACGCGTTGTGGTGCCCGTGGTGGAATGGGATTCCCAGTCCGACCAGGAACCGTACCTCCCACCCGACATGCCTTCTCTTTTCCATCATTTATCACACGCAGAGGCATGGACTTTGGACTCACCTGCCCTTACCTGCCATGCTTAATGCACTTGGATGTGGGGCGAGGCCCTGCGCGGTGCTCTATCCCTAGGCAAATAGAGGCCTGGGGCAGGGAGGAGGGAATTTTGGCAAAATTTCACTTAAATATGTGCAGAGTGCTTTATAATATTTTTCTTGGCTCTGCTGCTCAGTAGTTACCTTTAAATTTACTTTATGTGAAACCAGAGAAACCTCACCCTGAATAACCATTTCAGGTAGAGTTCAAGCTCACACACTTTGGATTACCTGGTCGGCCTGCCCACTGACCCGTGCCAAAACCATTGGTCAGATCGCCTGTACTTCTGACCCCTTGAAATCTTTTTCCCCCCTGAGCACACACCTAATACGTATACTACACACACACACACACACACACACACACCCGCGCGCGCGCGGTGTATATCCCCCAAATATACGGTGATTCTCCACTTTCTCGATGAGAGCAGAATATAATATTGGTCAATGAAAATGTTGCCAAAAATGAACAGAAAAAGGAAAATCTTCGTGCGTGTGCAAATGATTTAGGTACGTGGGATACTTAAAAGTGCATACTGTATAGAAAATAATTCTTTAGTACAGAAATCTTGCTTTTTTTGCATGCACATTGGATGAAGGATGGTCTTCAACTTTTTCCCAGGCAGCTCTGAGATCACCATGTTCCTCCTCGTGAAGCCACCTTCCCGGAGTTTTCATTGTTTCCCAGAAAATAGCAGCTCTGCCTCTTTTCTGAGACAAAGGACTCTTTGAAGCTGTGTCTAACCATGACTCTGAAATCCCAGGCCACAGATTTCCATCTTCGTGAGATAAAGACAGTTTCCTGTGGCTTTTTGGTTGTTCTCATTCACTCTCGAGGGGCTAATGTATGATAGCTATCACATATTCGCGTACTGTTGTCTTTTTAAAATGATATTTAAGTGGTTTGACTAAAAAAAAAAATCTGGGGCACCTGGGTGGCTCAGTCGGTTAAGCGGCCAACTTCGGTTCGGGTCGTGATCTCACGGTGCGTGGGTTCGAGCCCCACGCCGGGCTCTGTGCTGACAGCCTGGAGCCTGGAACCTGCTTCGGATTCTATGTCTCTTTCTCTCTCTGCCCCTCCCCCGCTCGCACTCTGTCTCTTCAAAAACTGAGTAAATGTTTTAAAAAATTAAAAAAATAAATCTGATACCCCCCCCCAGGAATAATCACTGTATGTGCCTAGATTTCCTTGCCTTTAAACAAAAACAGATTCCATCAGGTGCCCCCTATAAAACTCCAAAATTGACATGAATTGCAACTGTTTTAGGATAATGTGTCTTTCCCAAATGGCGTGTGGTGTTCAGATTCAAGTGGTTGGGAAAGCAGACACCGTGTTGGAGAGTTTGTAAGGATTCAAAACTATCACGGCACTATCTTTTCTAACTGATCATTTGAGGGGCCAAAGAGACGCTGAGCTTTGTATACATACACACGTAGAGGTAGATTTCGTTTCTTATATACAACCTGAGTCATATCTATTGCAAGGGAATTAACTTCCATTTAGTCCGGGCTGGTGGCTTCAAAGACAGAAACTCCGCCTAACAAAACATAAAGAAACTTAGTGGCTCACGTAAATAGAGAACAGGAACAAAATGGGTTCAGGAGTGACTGAATCTGAGAATGAAATGAACATGATTCGCTCTTGATTTACTTCTCATCTTCGAGTAATCTGTTGATCAACTTATCCCTCTAGTCTCTACTTGTCTATGTGTTGGGATCATTTTTTTTTCTCTTCCTCTGTAGAGTGCTTCTCCACATGGAAAAAACAGAGACCAGGCAGCTACAGCCTTGCACCATTTAAAAATTTTGTAACGTTTTTATTTATTTTTGAGAGACCGAGAGAGACAGGGCACGAGCAGGGGAGGGGCAGAGAGCGAGGGAGACACAGAATCCAAAGCAGGCTCCAGGCTCTGAGCTGTCAGCACAGAGCCGGATGTGGGGCTCGAACTCACAAACCATGAGATCATGGCTTTAGCCCGAAATCAGACACTTAACCGCTGAGCCATCCAGGCGTCCCCAGCCTTATACCATTTTAAATGAGCAAGTTTGTTTCTACCCACTTGGGACATACGAAATCCCCAGGAGAAGAGTCTGGGGTTCCTTGTCCATATTCTAGACTCTCCACAGTGTCTCAGCTGGTGAGCTGTATTAATTGACCCAGAATAGACCTGGCATCTGCCCCTGAGAGCAAGGCTGTGTGCCCACCAGCTCTCCCAGAAGAAGAAGGTTGCTTCCAGGAAAAGAATGCATAAGGGAAATCTGGGCGTGCCCCAAAATCACAGAAGTCCATGGGGACATGCTAGCTTCATTTAAAAGTTGGGAACTTGGGTGGCTCAGTCATTGAGCGTCCAACTTTGGCTCAGGTCACGATCTCACCGTTTGTGAGTTCAAGCCCCGAGTCAGGCTCTGTGCTGACAGCTCAGAGCCTGGAGCCTGCTTTGGATTCTGTCTCCCTCATTCTCTGCCCCCCCCCCAACTCATGTGGGCTCTCTCTCTCTCTCTCTCAAAAATAAGAAAAATTTTTTAGAAATTTAATAAATAAGTGAAGTAATCAGAAGAAAATTTCCTTTAACTAAAATATTCAAAAATTGCGTTATTTTTAAAAATAATTAATAAACGACTCAACACACAATTCTTTTTTTTAATTTTTTTTAAATGTTTTATTTATTTTTGAGACAGAGAGAGCATGAGCAGGGGAGGGGCAGAGAGAGAGGGAGGCACAGAATCGGAAGCAGGCTCCAGGCTCTGAGCTGTCAGCACAGAGCCCGACACGGGGCTCGAACTCACGAACTGTGAGATCATGACCTGAGCCGAAGTCGGATGCTCAACCAACTGAGCCATCCAGGCGCCCCTCAACACACAATTCTTGAGTGTGTTATACCTGCATTGACTCAATGTCTAAACTACCGTCGGGAACCAATTTCTGCTTTAGAAACATGACTAACTCGATACTATTACATGTCTGTGTCTGAACTTATGTGGGAAAACCAAGTAATACGTACATTCACTTTGCTCCCAATCATTTCTACTATCTTCATGCCTCAATTTTCTCCAAAACTTTTCCACCTCATTATTCTTTTTAAAACATTGTTTTTTACAGCCTTGTTTATTTATCTTTGAGAGAGAGAGAGAGAGACAACAGGAGAGGGGCAGAGACAGAGAGAGGGAGACAGAGAATCGTAAGCACAGAGTCGGATGTGGGGCCGAACTCCCCAACCTTGAGATCATGACCTGAGCCAAAACCAAGAGTCAGACGCTTAACTGACTGAACCACCCAGGCCACCGTCTCATTATTCATTAGCACCTGTAAGAGAAGTAAAGTCTACACGATCTTGGAAGTCAGAGCAGGAACGAAGTCCTAATCCATATTTCACCCTACCGGTAAGCAAAGCGTTGGTTCTGCCTAAGGCTACGAACAGTGATGCTTCACAGTGAAATGAAATTCTGTGCCCCTCTTCTTTGCAAAAGGCTTCCAGCAGCCTCTCTCATCTACCGTAACTGCTTTTCCCAGCTGCAGGGGATTAAACAGGTTATGAGATTTTCCTGCCAGTAAACTTTCTGAACAAATAGAACGGGTTTTCATGGTGGTGTTTGGGAATTTTTCAAAGCTTTACTTTTTTCTTTCTTTTTTTTTTTTTTTTTTTTTTTTAGTCCTTTTCCATTAGGTTTTAATTTGCAAAGTTTTATGAGCAAAATTAACCAGGAGAATCAGATTTTTGATTTACAGAAAGTTTCCAATTAGAAAGCCTTAATTAAACAAGGCAGCCTGACCCTCCTTTCTTTCCTTCCAAGTGGTATGCACGCAGGTATGCCCACGGGGACCGGAGCGAGCTCCAAAAATCGGAACATATGTGACAGTGCTCGTGGCGCACGATGGGGACGGCGTGAGCCTTTTTATGAGTTCCCAATTCCAGTCACGGTGGGGTTACCTGGGATCTGGGGGAGCCATACTGATATGTCGGAAAGTTAAAAAGAAAACCTTCTTTGCCACACGCAGAAGATCCGAACTAGAACATCGTTTACCAAAACCTTCAGAGGAAAGAGCTCTTCAGAGTTTGGGGGGCTACTTTGATTTGGCTTCTTGTATCTATCAACAGTCAGCCACTTGCTGGCCGTCTCGGGAAGGGTAAAAGTCCAACTCCTCTAATGGCTAGCCGACTCCACAGACTCCACTCCCCGCCTACCATTGCCAAACTTGCCAAGTAAATATGGAGGACACCTAGTTAAATCTGAATTTTGGATGAACAAAGAGTAGAGAGTACGTTAGTCTGACATATCGTGTAAGGGTGTCCCGAATTTTCTCTGGCCACCTGACTGTGACACCTCCCTTCTCAATCTTTGATTCACCCATTCCCTTTCAGGCTTAATTTTGCTTTCCCCCAGGGTGCCCGGGTGGCTCAGTCACTTAAGCGTCCAGCTTCGGCTCAGGTCATGATCTTACAGTTCGTGAGTTCGAGCCCCGCCTCGGACTCTGTGCTGACAGCTCGGAGCCTGGAGCCTGCTTCGGAGTCTGTGTCTCCCTTTCCCTCTGTCCCTTCCCCACTCATACTCTGTCTCTCTCTCTCTCAAAAACCGCATTAAGAAAATTTAATTTTGCTTCCCCCCCCCAGCACACCCCGCACTTCGTGTTGTCCGCTCTGTCTAGAATTCTCTTCTCCCACGTACTCACAGAGCCAGAGCTACCAGATCCAGCAAATAAAAATATAGGATGCCCACTGTTATTTACATTTCATACCAACAACAGATAACGTCCTGGTGTAAGAATGTAGCATGTGTGGTAAAAATTTATTTTCTGTAGGAAATGCAGGTGTAACCGGGTATTATGTGGTTTGGGTGGCTGTAACGAAATCCTACAGACGGGGTGACTTATACAACAGAAATGTATTTTCTCACAGTTCCGGAGGCTGGACGTCCAAGATGAAAGTGTGGGCAGGTTTGGTTTCTCCTGTGGCTTCTCTCCTCCTTGGCTTACACTTGGCTTCTCTCATGGTCTTTTTTCCGTGCATGTGTTTCCTGGGTGTCTCTTCCTCTTCTTAGGAGAACCCCACTCCCGTTGGGTTGGGACCTAAGCCCTTGGGTCTTAGGGCTCCAACACATGAGGGGATAGCGGGGACAGTGTAACCCACAACACTCCACCCAAGGACTCCCCAGATTCATGTAATTCTTACACGCAAAATACATTCACCTCCATACTGACAGCCCCAAGTGTCTTAACCTACTCCAGCAGCAGCTAGAAGTCCAAAGTCTCATCTAAGTGAGGCAGGAGTGAGACTCGATATAAGATTCATCCTGAGCCAAGAGCCTGGGAAACCAGACAAGTCATGTGATTTCAAAACACAGTGGTGGGGGGGGTGCCTGGGTGGCTCAGTGGGTTAAGCGTCTGACTTCGGCTCAGGTCATAATCATGATCTCGAGGTTCGTGAGTTCGAGCCCCGCGTCGGGCTCTGTGCCGACAGCTCAGAGCCTGGAGCCTGCTTCGGATTCTGTGTCTCCCTCTGTCTCTGCCCCTCCCCTGCTCGCAGTCTGTCTGTCTCTCTCTCTCAAAAATAAATAAACATTAAAAAAAAATTAATGATAAAAAACCCTACGGTGGTGAGACAGGAATGAGATGGACATTCCCATTCCAAAAAGGAGACATTGGAAAGATGTAAGGGGTGTGGGTCTCTGACAGGTCCAAAATCTAGCAAGATAGATTCCATTCCGTCTTAGGGCTCGACAGCAATCCTCTGGCCTGATGCTCTGAAAGGATTCTCTGGCAACACCCTGGGTGCTCTCTCTAGGACACGCTTTTCTCATTTTTTTGCAACACGAATAGGCTGAGAATTTTCCAAATATTCATGTTGGGTCTCCTCTTGGTTTCACAATGTCTTCAAGGCATCTCACATTTCACTATAAGCCCCAAGAAACCACGCTTTCGAGACTTCACTGAAAAATCTCCTCGGCGAAACATCCCAGTCCGTCGCTTACAATTTCTGCTTCCGCAAAGCACTAGACCACAATTCAGCCAAGTTCCTGGCTACTTTTTCACAAGGATCACCTTGCCTCCAGTTTCCGGTGACGTTGCTCATTTCCATCTAAGACCTGGGCCTGGAAGCCCAAGATCAAGGTGATGACCGGGTTGGTTTCTCCTGGGGCCTCTCTCCTTGGCTGTGTCTCACCCAGCCTTTTCTCTATGGGCTCACGTCCCTGGTGTCTCTTCCTGCCCTTGGATGGACACCAACCCTATTGGATTAGGACCCCATCTTTATGCCTTCTTTTGATCTTGACCACTCCTTTAAAAATTTTTTTTTAATGTTTATTTTCTAGAGAGAGAGAGAGAGAGCATGCATGGACAAGGGAGGGAGGGCAGAGAGAGAGAGAGGGAGACACAGAGTCTGAAGCAGGCTCCAAGGTCTACGCTGTCAGCACAGAGCCCAATGCGGGACCCGAACTCACAAAACGTGAGATCATGACCTAAGTGGAAGTTGGACGCTTAACCAACTGAGCCACCCAGGTGCCCCACTGACCACCCCTTTAAAGGTCCAACTCCACCTACAGTCACACTGGAGGTTGGGGCTTCAACATGTGAATGTTGGGGACACAATTCGGTCTGTCACAGTGTCTTTATTTTATTGGGCAGCCCCACACATGATCGTGTCTTCTCCACTCAGTCATTGCTCAAATGTTTTCTTCTCCAGGATGCCTTCCTGGGGCCCCTATTTCAAATTGCACCCCCTGCCCTAACTCCACTCCAGCTCTGCCCCCCACTCCCTGTTCATGCCTCATTTTCTCGACACAGTTACCACTTCCTATTACCCATTACTTGTTTATCATTTGTTCCCTCCGCCTCCGATTTTAGCTTTGTGAGAGCACGGATTTTTATCTGAATTGTAGCTCTACAGTCTCTGTGGACCTGGAAAGTACCTGTTGCATGGTAGGCTCTCAAAAAATATTTGTTTCATGTTAATGGTTGGCAAGTGGGACAGAGGACCCCACTCCCTGGAGGCTGGTGCAGTGAACGGGTGGAACGAAAACAGTGCAATTTTGATAACTGTAGAAGATTCTGGAACTGCCTCCAACTTTTGATCACCACGTTCTGAAATACTCGGGCAATTCTCAAACATCCTTGGGTCTGGACTACTGGCTAATAATACAGGGTCCTGGGCACCACCCACAGATGTCCGATTCAATCGGATAAGAACTAGGCATGGAAATCTTCACATTCGGAAAACACCTAAGCCAACCATGACACAAAGATAACACACCGAGAAACACAATGCTAGGACCAGCTCCAGAGCCAGTTCTGGCCAGGACCAGAGGAATATGGAACAGGGGAGGAGGGCGTATATCAGGGAGTTTTTTCAATTAAAAAATCATTTGTCTGGATTTTTCTGGATTTTTCTGGGTCCCTGCCGTCACTTCCCTGACCTTTCTTCCCAGAGCTCTAGCTTGGGTCTCACATTGAAAAGCCACAGCTGCTTCTGGAGAGGGAGAGGGTCGGCCTTCACTGGGTGGGTGGGTGGGTGGAGGGGGCATGGGGGTGAATTGCACGTCGATAGTGCCTACCTTGGGGGCCATGGGAGGTGATCCAGGGAAGGAAGTCCCTGATGGCGGACAGCACTAACCACAATGGAAACGTGCTTGGGATCTTAAAGGCAAAGCCAGGGAAGTCACTAAGGCAGGGGCTCTGCATGGAAAGGAAGGATGCTGTTAGGGACACAGAAGGGGCGGACATTTTGCAGACTCTGGCGCTCTGCTCTGCCTCACTACACCCAGGAGGCCCACACTGGCATCGGTTTTTTCTCTTGAAACAGCTCCCTTGCCTGCTGACTTCAGAATTCCACCTTATCTCATCCCACTCAGGGTTAAGACCCTGAGCCCTCACTCCTCACTCACAGCAGACATGGCTTTGTTAATTTCTTTGAATTTCATGTACATTTCTGCACCACCCCCTCAGCTTCCCTTTCTCTGCTCTGCTCCCCCACATCTGGTATCTTGACACGACCAGTCTCTGGAGAGATCTTTTGTTTCCAATCAGATGACTGAGTTGAAGACAGACAGTGCCCTGATTTAGTCTGACCTGCTGGTAACAGATCGTATAGAACTGCAAGCATTTGAACCCCACCTTTTAAGGGTTTTATTTCCCGAGCAAATGCAGATGCTTTTCTTATGTTGCCTTCTGTCCACCCGCAACCCAGGACCATTTCTTTTTCTCTTAAAGTTTCAAATCATGCTTTGCTTTTCAGAAATGCTTTGCCACTTATCAAAAAGGATTTATGCCAGCGTAGGGTCCTCATCATTTTTGCAGCACCTGTCATTGTATGTAGATGCCCCACGTGGGCTGCCTGGGGAAACACCGCTCTCTTCCTCTGGCGTATTCTACTTAACCAAAAGTCAACATCACTATTTTTTGTTTAATGTGCTCAGCTGTTTCTTGTGATATGCACTGTCACTTTGTTAGACCTGTACCAGATTTTAAGTGTATAACTTCCTAAAAGACACGGTTTTCAGTTAAATTAGCCACTCAGACTTCACACCTATGTTAGAAAAAGGAACAATTAAAGAAAATTCCAGGAAAAAAAATCCAGTGTATGGGAAGGGAGAGTCCTGCTTTATAAATGCCACACGATCAAACAATATTTGTTAAATTAATGAAATGA